>NC_091399.1:35941583-36261404 GCF_032191515.1 Phaenicophaeus curvirostris
AATACCTCCCTGCCCTCTAATCACAAAATGGGCTGCGGGAAATTTTTCTTTTTTTGAGTAAAGCAAAATTAATTAAAATATAAAAAATGCACCCAACTGTGGTAAATCATTTCTTCTCTTTGCAAAACGACTGCTCTCTGCTCAATCCACCTCTGCTTTCCGCTGCAGAAGTATCTCCACGCAAGCAAAAGTCTTCTAAAGCTAGTAAAGCAACTGAGATAGTATCTCTCTAATTAGCAGCTGGGAAAAAAAAAAGAGAGAGATCAATTAATGCTATAATTAAAAACAGTGCCTTTAGATGTGTTGTTTGTGGTGAGCAATTGTGTATACTGACAGGAGTTGTGCCGTGTTTCTCCCCTAAAAAGTTGGAGCAGGAGCCCCTTCTCCAGCCGCGGCAGGAGGGCCCTCGAGGTGTTCCTGGCAACGCAGCCCACTCCGGGGGGCTGGGGCTCGGGGGGCTCCCACGGCTGACCTGCCCACCTCCCCACCTCCGAGGACGGTGTTTGCTGGGGTCCCCAGACGGCTCTGGGGAGCTGATGGGGTCTCATGGTGGGGCTGGGGTGGGGGTGTTGCAGCTCTCACTTGGCCCTTCCCGGCTTGGGGGTAAGCTGTTTTTCATATATTGTAGCCTGGGAAAGCTGTGTTACTGTTAAAAGAGTAACCATATCCCTTTCTGAGCTGTTGCCAAGCAGATGTAGGGTTTTGGAAAGTTCCCAACAAACTTCCACAGCTGATACTTTACTGACTTGTTCCTTCTTCCATCCCTCTACTTGCACCTATTTAAATAACCAAAGGACATAATTTGGGGGAGGGAGCGTTGCTTTGCATCTTCTGCTTGTTAAATATAATTAATTGAGAGTGACCTGTTAGTCAATTACAGTGTACGGCTTCGAAAAGAAACATGCAAATATCAAATATTACTGCTTTACCAAAAAAGCTCCCTGTTTTGCACTGAAGGTGAACCAAACGGGTAATGAAGAAAATTGAGCTTTTTCAGCCCCTTGTGCAATATGAGGATGCTACTGCCTCTGGTGAGGGTAAATATCCCTCTTAGTTTCTTAATAGCAATTTGTGGGGTGGCTGCCAGAGGAGGAAGAAGGAGAAATAAGGGCTTCTGAAGGCTGGCGTCAGTAAGAAACTTGGTGTAGATCAGATCCTGCTTGTGTACGCGGTGGGGGGGAACATAGGGCACTCGAAATGTGGAAAGCTCTCACAAATCATATCTCACAGGAAAGGTTTACGGGAGTTCAGAGTATAGCAAAGGGTATGGATGTCAGGTTTTCCTGCACAATAGAGGGTCTTTTGTTTCCACACTCCCTCTTGGCAGCAGCCCCCATGCCACTGCTGGTAATTTCCTGTCCATCTTTCGCCGAGTGGCAGAGCTGGAGCAGGGGAGTAGTCCCCCGTTTTTGTTTAGACTGTGTTTTTTTAATGCTGAGCCTTGTCCTAAGCAGGATATCCCTGTGTATGTTTGGAGTTCCTGAACTTCTCTGGAGAAAATTATCCTTAAAAAGCCCCTTCCATAATGCCGAGTTTCTAACTTCTGTCTTGAAAACAAACAACAAAAAGACCTCATTTAATTGCTTTTGCTTGTGAGAGCTTGTACCTTGTGGCTTAATCCGCCCGCGTCTCAAACATCCGTCGGCGTTTTCCTTCCACCCAGGGGCTGAGGAGCAAAACTAAAAAGTGGAGGCGATTCAGTTAGCAGTTTTACTTTTGGCAGCTGAGGCACAGTTCGGCAGGATCCAGACCCCGCAGGGCGGGATGATGTCCCTTGGGCTCTGCGTGTGCTCAGGGTTCGAGTTCATCTGTGTTTTCCAAAGCACTTTACATGGGTATTTTACAGTCGATGAAGCTCGAGGGCCTACTCGAGCGTTTGGCCGATGGCGTTTGGCTGCTAACCGGGGCTGTAATCAGGAACTCTCCAAACTTAGGGACCAGCATTTACTTTTTATAATTTTTTTTTTCTCTGCTCTCCCAAATGAACTCCTTGGTTGGCCTTGTTTGCTTAGTAAAAACAAAGTAAAACTAAAAGCAAGGAGCACAGTCGTTAGCTTGCACGGAGGAGGCAGGGAGAGCTCCCAGATGCAGGCTCTCTAGGGTAAAGTATAGGAAAACATATCCAGTAAGATCCAAAAGAATGAGGCACTGCCGTAACGAGCCTTAGTGGCAGAACAGTCTTTTGGATTTCAAAAATGCCACTGCATTTTCTTTGAAACTCCCATTACCCATAGGAAAGTGGAACAGGATCTCCGACCCACTGTGGTGCCCTCTCTGTTGGGAATGTAGCACTTGAAACCATCCTTCATTATTTAGGTTTAGAAGCCCCTCCAGATTAGCACGCCGGTGCGGTGTGCATTCCAGGGCAGCAGTGGCCGCCTCCGCGCTGCCGGCTGGGCAGCTACACCGGGCAGCAATTTGCGTTTGCCTCGCCAGGAAGCCGGGCTCCTGAGGATTAAAAGCAGAGCGACAGCTCTGGAGTTTACTGGCCCGCTCCTGGCAAGCCCTGTGTGGGTTAAACTGCAGCATGCACGGCGCTGCGTGGTGCTGTGTGATGCTGCACGGTGCTGTGCGGTGCTGTACGGTGCTATACGGTGCTTTATGGTGCCGTGCGGTGCTGTACGATGCTGTACGGTGCTATACACACTCTCCCGGCTCAGGCATTCTTCTGGGTAACTTGATCTTAAGTTCCGTCTGCTTTTAACAGATAGGCGAGGTGAAGTTATGTTAAACATGTCGCAGTAAGTTTGATTCACACCGGCTTTGGTCTGGTTTGCTTCCTTGATTAGCTTTAATCAAACCCTCCGCGTTACATGACCTTAATAAAGCTATTTTTCCTGACAAGTGAAGACCATCTTAACAAGCAAAGCTCATCTGGCCTGAAACTAAAGCCAAGTCAAGATGGTGGTTTAGGTCCTCATTAAAGTCCACAGCGTGAAGCGAGAGGGGAAATGGAGAAACGGTGCTCCACCAAACCATCTCCACTTACTTTTAATTAGAGGAATTATACGCAACCCAGTAGATGCCTTGGGAAGGCAATCGCTGTTGGGTTCGTAAAGTGCCCAGCGATATAGAAGGGGGCAGCTAAGGGTTTAGCAAAGGGTAAATTAACACTAGGAGCTGGTGGACTTTGGGATCAACTGGGAAAAAAAAATCATATGGTGTTAATATGAAAAGATCTCCTGAGGCATCCGGCCCTGCTCCAGAGCTCACGTGGGCAGCGTACAGCGACCCTGAAATGCTTCGAAGGGAGGGTTTCCAGGCGATGGCGTGTTTATTCTCCCTTCAGTCCTTTCCTTCGGTTACTGCTGACTCATGCAGGTTGGGTGAAATATTGACGGCCACAAAGGGCTGAGCGACGAGGCGAGGAGGCAAAGGAAAAGCCCCGGCAGGGAGCGATGCCACGGGGCTTGGCAGTGGGTGAGGAAATCAGCCACATGCAGACAAAATGCGGTCAAGCAGCCGCCCCACACAGAGGATGTCCCTTACACTCATTAGCATTGTGTTTGTAGCAGAGCTTATCAAAAAACAGCCAACAGACATAATCTGTGGTTTATGCTTTCTTTCGTTCCCATTTTTTTTTTCACTCTCTTGTTTTCCTTTTTTTTTTCCTGAGGGTTTCTAAAGGGATGTAATCCACTCTGGTTTTATTGCCGTTGCCTCTGGACGTGCTGCAGCTCCAGCCAGCAGTTATTCCAGCCTCCCTGTGAAGGTCTGCGCTGCTGCTGCTGCTGCGGGCTTGCCTGCTACTCAATTGTAAACCGCAGGGCTGCCTTAACCCTTTGGCTCCTGCGCAGCTCCCAGATAATGAGTGTTGCATTGGGAATTGCTGGCCAAGGGCAGTGGGGCCTTGGTGTGGAGCAGTTTGTTTGGAAAGGCTGCACAAAGCCCCGGCTACAGCCTCCTGCCAGGACACAGGGCCCCTTCCCAAACCCAAGCCCCCCGGAGCTTTCTCCCAGCTCCACCAAATTATATTTTTGCGCTTCGATGGCTCTTCTCTGCCCAGCTGAGGGATGGGGATCTGCCAGTCAAGAGGAGATCCCTTGTGCTGCTGTCCCGCCAACTTCCTTGCACCTCTCCCAGTGGGCTCTGCGGATGCCCCAAATCCACCAGCTTCTCTTACCACAGCCCAAAGTCCTTGTCATGCTGCCAGGGAGGCTGGTGGGTAGAGCCTTGCCTGGTGAAGGGTTCTGGGGTCTGCAGCCCCTTCCCACCCCGCAGCTTTTGTGGAGTTCGGGAAGGTCTCTGCAGCCCCCAGTGTTAACATCACCGTTGCTTATGAACCCGTGATCTCCATCCACCTACTGCAGACATCATCCCCTAACAGCCTCCATTTTCCTCATTTCCACTATTTTACCCTTAACCTCCACATTTCTCCCTTGGGAACAGAAACCTCGGAGGCACCTTGGGCAGGCAGTTGAGTTTGCAAAGTGCTTTCCTGACTGCCCATTCTCTCCCCTTTCTCCCTGTGCCCCCAAATGTGGGAACAAGCTAGGGATGTTTGTCCTCCCGCAGGCTGTGAGCCGACTGGAGAACGCTGTCCTTCCCTGCCCCTGTCCCACTGAAAATCAATTCTTTGCTCGCTTGTCCAAGAGGATATTTGCAAATAATTTCCTAAAAAGGCAATCTAAAAATGGCCCTGTTGTTACCCATATTTGTACACAGGCTCATGAGCAATGGGATTCCTCAAGCTTGTCTACACGGGGACAATTGAAATGGATGTGAAATAACTTCAAACTGGATTAACTAAACTACATTACATCCTTGTGCAGGCACTGTCATCTAGAAATGAAATGACCTTAATTTGGTTTAGTTGAATTTTGCTTGAGCAATTTAATAAAGACACTTTAAAGTCTGAGTGAGGAGTTTACACAGGGATTTAATGCAGTTTAATTAATCCACTTTAAATTCACAATTTTAATTAATGAGGAAGAACTTTCTTTAAGTGTTCTCCTGTCGAGATAGTGGTACTACATTTCCAGCCACCTGGCAAGATGACCTGACAATTCATGACTCAGAAGAGCCGTAGCAATGATGCATGGCTGGTTCTGTCCCCAGAGCTGGGTACATGAAGAAAATCATTTAAAAGTCCTCTTGGTCTGGCCACGTCCCGCAAGTCCTTCCCTGCAGTAAATTACCTCTGGAGAACCCAAGTTCCTGCTGTAATGAGCCACCATCCTCCCAAATGCTTTAGGTTCTTGCTTTGCCCACGAAACTATAAGAAGAAGCATGTCTCGTGTTGAAGGGGGTTTGGGAAGAGGTGGCCTGAAACAGCGTGGCACAACAGCCTCCTTCAGCTCGGCGAGCACCGCGTAGTGCTGTGCTGACCACGGACAGGGTTTCAGTTTCTCACCCAGCTTACGTGGTGGTTTTGCAATATTGGCAAACCCACAAAAAAGCCTTCTGTGTAGGAGTCCTGTGAACCTCTCAGCACCTGGGGTGGGGCTGTCCGGGGCTGCAGTGCTCCCGTTAACCCTATTTATTTATCGTCAATAGAAATGTCTGCTGTGCTCATCGTACAGTTGACCTTTCCTTGAGATGCTAGCCTCACCCTAGGCTCACATCATCAGCTTTCAGCTTTTTATGACGGGGGTTTGCACTGAAATTTCTTTCCATGAACTGGAACATCTCCAGAACCCCTTCAGTCTCCTCCCAGCCCAGCAACTCCTTTGGGATTTGCTTTCCATGGAACCCCTTTGTGTGCCAACCTTGGTGTCCAGCCCATGTCCTCCTGCCCAAGCCCCACAGCCGTCTCCAAATCCTCCAGCAGCATAAAGCCTAGCCACAGCTGTGGTTTTGGGGGACTATGGTCTTCCATGTGCCTCTGTTATTGAGTAGAGAAGTGTTTCACTGGGTCTTCAGATCCCCTTACAGAAGGCTGTAGGGAATACATGATGCGTGGGTGCCCAAAGCATCTTATTGCATACTCGGGGCTTAAAAAATACCAAAATGGTGACATTTTATCCCTCCCTGTGATACATGCTGCTGCCTGGTAGCTCATCAGTAAATTGTCGTTAAACTCGGCTGTGCAGGGCTGTGCTCTTATTACCTCAGGTCTTGCTTGGAGTAAGGGGCAATCAGTTGCAATTTGCCTTTATTGGGTAACAAGTCAGTGGGGGAGTTTACTGACCCCCCTTTTTGCTCCTGTAATGGCACATTGCAAACATTCCTGAAGGACAACCCAGATCAAGGTGCAGTTTTACCAGGTGTTCCTGCCCTAGAGAGCTTGAGCGCCACTTCAGCTGGAGGGGAGTGATGGGTCCTGAGCCGAGTGAGTACACGGCAATATGAGCACCAGGATCTGGAAACTGCATAAATTTTTAAGGCAGTTTTTTTCCAAAGGTGTTAGGGAATGGGAAAGATGTAGGGGCAGAAATGTCAAACACAAAATGTCAAGAAGCTTAGGAGATGCCAGTAGATATTTTGGGTGCTTTCTAAATCCCAGTCAGTGTTGCAGCAGGAGAGGAACGGGAGACAACTGGGGAGGAGACGGTGCCTGTGGTGATGGGGATTGCCTCCTGCTGCTCAGTCCCCAGCACATGGCCTGGAGAGTCCACACCTCCCTCCTCCCTGCCTGGCACGCTGGGCCATTGGGCACAGTTCAGCTTTGATTTGTAAACACTGAAGTGCTTTTTATTATTGCTAGGCCAGTGCCAAAACCCAACACAGGCGCTTGCTCCCAGTCTCCATCACGCTCCCATGCTGCTGCAGTCCAGAGTGACGTCACTTAATGAAGAAAGGGTCTGCCACCAACTGCAAGCCTAGGAGTGCCAATTTTAATTAAAAACTTATCATTCCTTGGCTTTTGCACTTAGACATCTCTAGGGTAAGTAATGTAGGGCAAGATTTCTATTGCTGAACCGGGTAATTGTGTTTATCCTAAATCGAGGGGTAGTCCATTTTCTCTGTCATGCGAGGGGATGAGGGAGTTAAGACCAAATCGATGGCAAGTGCTGGGATACAAATGTTCTTTCTAACAGCCATAAAAAGATTGCCTTTGATAGGGATTTTGTAATTTCAGTGTGGAAGTCATTATAAGGGAAGATCTCATATTGCTGTACAGTTAGCCACTAGATTAGCTATTCATATATTTTATTAGTTAAAAATATGATGGGGGATTATTGTGTGAGAACTTTGTGGAAAATAAAAGAGATAAAAGCAGTTTAACTGTCGGTGCATTAAGGCTGTGGTTAGCTCTGCATAGTGTTGCTGGATGGAAGGAGACTGGCTCTCAGAAGACTGTTGTGTTTTGGTTTAGATCGGCATGGACTGCATTAGCGGTTGGTGAGAGTCATCAGCTCAGGTAGCTGAAAGAGAGGATGGCAGTTAAAAATGAAAAAGGATTTGCTTTGGCCAAAGCATCGGAGGCATTAAAGCAGGTCAGCATTGATGCAGGGGCCAAACACAGCTTGTTTCCATGTTCATGCAGAGGACAAGTCCTTGTCTAGCTGCAAAGGGACATGTGGCCAAAGCCGCATGAACGCAGAAGGTGATGGCAGTCACAGTGTTTGTGTAGCCTTCCTCGCACATGGCTCCTGGGTTTTATTCTCCTCCATTTTTTTTGTTTGTCCATGTTTTTGGCTGCAGACATCCAGAAGTCCTGGACAAATGGCTGCGGTAAACATACAAATTGGTTGCATAGTGAGCGTGCAGGAGGCATGCATGGGGCTCGCCACAGCAGCCTGCACTGTGTCCATCTGCGCAGCACATGTGCGCCGGGGCTGAGGCATCAAGCTGGCTTTTGCGGTGGGAGATGGAGCCCAGCCTCCCAGTCGCTGCTCTGGAGCAGGTTGAAATGTGACAAGTGATTGGCACTTGAAGATCCTTTTCTGGAGGGATTCTGGTTTAGTGGTGGGGAAGGCTTGAGGCTCCTCTGCTTGGCTGCCTTGGAGAAGGTGGATCACTGTGACAGAGAGGTAAGTGGGCTGCAGGAGAAGTCTGCAGGATGAAAACTTCATTGTGTCTAGTTTGGATGGAGGCAGAAGAATGGGTAATGTGATTTAAGAGAGCATTTGGCTTGAGGAGTTTGAGGCATGTTTGTGTCCATGCTCTTCAGCAGGGCACTCAAGCCAGTGCTTTACAGAAGGTAGAGAGATGGTGTATTGAGTAGATCCCTTCATCACTGGCTATACCCAAACAGAAATCTATGTTGTCATCCTTTACATGAAACCAAACTATTCGGCACCTAAAGCTTTTCTTGTACCTTGTTTAGAGTCCAGCCTTACAGTATTCCCATCCATTCACACTCCTCCTAAGTGTAACGACAGAGTCCTGTTGTGTTTCATGGTTTGTGCTGCTTAGAGTTTGCAGGTTTGGACACTTCAATGTCTTGATCGGTCCTGCTTTGCATGCCAAAGTGTTTTCATTAGCACAGCATTCATGCATGTGAGATTGTTGCTAACTGATATAATTAACCACTATGTCAAAGGCTATTTGTTTATTGCACATGCAACGGCTTTTCTGGAGTAAGAAACCTTTCTGCTGACACCATGTGAATGGGAACACGCTAAACTGGAGGAATAGCCCTGAGCTGGATGTGGAAGTTATGAACAATGATTGTACTTTAAAGAAGCAAAAATAATAACACAGATTTGAACAGGTTTGAGTAAAGATGATCAGTTTGTGAAGACAGGGATGAGAAAAAAAGTTTGTCAGATAATTTCCCTCCCTCCTCCACCTTATTGTTATATGAGCATATATTGTTATTCAGGAACACAAGTGTCTTCTTTATGAGAGGCCTTGACTGTGAACTCTTTGTGCCTGCTGCATATCATGTCGCTTTGCTATCATTTTGGACATCTGTGCAGCTTTTAAGGTATCTTTTCAGGAAATCTTAATTTTTACTTTAATATAAATAAATGTTGCTGGGGTTGTCTTCACAATGGGACTCAGCAGTTCCCACACTGTGAAATGTGAATTGTAATGTCCACATTAAGTATTAAAATGTGTAGTTTGTATTGCAAAGATGGGGAGTCACATTTGTAAAGGTCTGAGGATGTTTTGGGGGTTGACAGTCATTTGTGTCCCAACAGATCTGTGGCTGCTGCTGCAGCGAACCCCAAATATGTGCTACAGACAGCTCAATAAATGTCATCCCATATAATCCCATAATAAGTGTTATCCCATAATCCCCACATACAGTCCCTCCTCTACACATTCTTTCAAATGAGTTGCTCCTGCTCCCATGGCTTCAGCTCCTGTAATGCCCAGTCCATTGATCCAAGCCCTCTCTGTCTTCCTCTGCTCAGTCCCAACGTAGCTACTTATGCAGAAGCAGTTGAACCATCAGCAGTATTTAACACCATCAAAAGTGTCTTTCTTGCTTCCTCCTTTTCCCATTACTGCTTCTCCTCCTTCCCCAGCCACTGGAACCACCACCAGCTGATGGCCAAAACCTGGGCTCCATCCTCAGCTTCTTGTTCTGCAAACATGCAAATGATTTGTACCTCCCTGGCTCTTTCTTGCCTTGCCCATCCCTCAACGTACAATCACCTTTTTTCACTAGTCCTGGCTAGTCCTTCTGTGGCCTGGATTCCCTCAGTCTCTCTCTACACCGTCTCATGCTGTTGCTCAATTTTATACTTGACCTTTGACCGTGGCTATGCCATCTCTTGAAGCATCTCAGACTCCAAGCCAGGCTCTCCTGTAGCACTTGCACGTCTATTCACTGTCCTTCTTTGCTCTCTCTCCCTTCTCCAAGCTTTATTGCCCCTTGGTTCAGAAGCACCTCTGTGTTTTCCTCGCCTGTCACCTTCCCTGACCTCATCTGGTGCTTTCTGTCCTAGGTGCATCCTTATAATCCTCTTCTCCCAGTGTCTTTGGGCCACAGGGGTTGTCTGTGACACTACGCCTCGTAAAGAAAAATCGCATACGTTGCGTATCTGTGCATTCCTCGCCTTGTTAACTTTTCACCTGCTCCCTCTTAGCACTTTGTTGTTGTCTTTGGCTTATCTTGCACGGTAATCTCTTCAGGGCACAGTGGTCTGTGTGTTCCTATAATTCATACCGTGCCTGGTGCAATGCAGCCTTTATGCTGTTGGGTACATGGGAACATTTCTAATGCAAACAACTAATAGCTAGGAAGGGAGTTAAAAAATTAGAAAGGACTCCAAACCCATGTCACATATTCTCTTGCAAGGAATGGGGAAAAAAATTGTTTATTCTGGCCCCAAATTTTAATCACCCAAGGGCTGTTAAGATAAAAATAGTCAGTTCTGCCTTCTGTTTATGGTATACTTGGTTGAGTGCAAGCCAATTTTGAAGCTGAACATACTGTCTGCTATTTTTGCTTGATTTTAGATTCCACATTTTAAATAGTTTCTTTAACAAGAAGCATATTTTCACTGATACAAACTTAGCTTGAGGAGAAGCATCCTGAAGTTCCAGCCATATTGAAGATCAGTGAAATGTAGTAAACTCTGGTTTTAAGGGTTTTGTTTTCTCCAAGAGCTGAAATGAAGAGTGTGTTCTGGCAACAAGTGCTGGCACGTTGTTCATTAAAAGCTCTCTTCCGAGCCTTGGTTCCCACACACATGTGCCCTCATTCTTCAGCGGAGCTTCCAGGCAAGGGCACTGGCAGTGCTCTAGTCTGATCTTCAGCCATACAATTTGTCTTAATTGTCTACTAGCATCTAGGCAAGACTTAGCTCACGGGTGGCCACAGCAAGGGGCCACATGCAAACCGATGAGCTTCTTAATGTGTCCTGCCCGGCAATCGGATGATTTAATTATCTGTGCCCGTCGTAGGCTGCCTGGCTGCTCCCCATCCCGCCTGCCCTCAGGCACGGCAGGCTTAACCACATGCAGCCATGGGGGCAGCTGCATTTGATCTTCCTTGCCAATGTGAGGGTCCAGCCTTGACAACAGCCTCTCTGTTCAGTGCTTTCTTTCCTCTTCTTTCTTTTTCCGCTTCGCTTGGCACCATGCCCCCAGCATCATTTGTGTGTAGGGGAGGATGGGAGAGTTGGATGGCAAAAACTTAGAACATAGAGTTGGGTGTTGACAATCCCAATGATTAATTGATCCTCTGAGAATCCAAGATGATTTGCTGAAGCATCAATAATAGAAATCCTGTCATTATACACTATTTACTTGGTCTTTCTGTGGGAAGATATCCTGTCTCAGTATGTGTCTGCATCATACGTCTCACATGGGGCCAAATCTGCCGTTCCTGGGGTATGAAGGACCAGGCTGTCGCCTCTAAACTTTCTCTCATTACATGGTGCTCCCACATGCTATAGAAAAACTGAGCGTGTCCAGTGGATTGATTATTTTCTAAAGATGGCTCAGCAAAGCCCTTCACTCTTCATGTTTCTGGAAAATAACTCAATCCCCTTTAACTAGCATGGAACACTGAGGCATGGCTAGGTCTGGATGGGACGTGAACGGCAGAGGGGCCGTGATGCGGTGATGTCGATCTTTCACTGCTGAAAAGCTGTCTGGACACTTGTTGCACATTTGCCCATAGTGTCTCATATTCCTGTGGTGTGTCAAGTAAGGGCAGGAGACGGTGTGAGAGAAGCAGTTGGATCAGGATGACCTCGTGCCCAGGGCAGAGATCAGGGATGTCTCTGAGGATGACCTCTTGCCATCCTGATCTCTTCTTATCTGCCCATGTTGAAATGCAGCTACCTAGCTGTCTCGCTTCTACCTGTGAAGCTGGCTCTACTGTCCGTTAGCCAGGAAAAGAAAGTAGGTGACGCCCAGGCAGAACAGTGCTGATCTGCTCTGCATTCAGGGGCTTTCCCTCGGGTCAGTCTGGGTGCACTCTTCTGCCTGTGCAAGCTGAAGAAAGGAAAACTCTTTCTGATGGTCTTGCTTTTGTGCAGGAAGATGTCTGCTTGAGTACACGTAGAGTATTTGTTCGCGGCTCCTGTACACTGTTAGTGTCAGAAACTGCTGTGGATTGATTATGTTCTTCATGTGAGAATCTCAAAGGCTTTCTGGAACCTTGGATAATCCTTCAATCTTCTAGATTCCAGCATGTTCAGGGTCTCCCCCCACTCCTGACTCTCCATCTTTCCAAACATATTTTTCATCTGTACTATGTGAAGAGGAGTCAACTATTTTAAGGTGGTGTAACTCTCTAATGCTGAGCCAAGAAAGACTGTCCATTGGGTAGTTCATACATCTCAGATGTGCTGGTAGGATATGAAGTCTTAAAACATTTGTAATGCTTTAGCGGACACCTTAGGAACCATTCATTCTCCTCTCTGTGTTTTGCTTTCTTGCACAACAACGCCTGCGGTGAAAGTACTTCACAAAGAGAGGAAAAGGTTATCAAAAAGCCTTGGTTCTGCTAGGCACCAAGAATATTTTATTCTTTTCACTGATGTGGATTGAGTTCAGCTCCTGGATCCTACTCACTGGGTTGTTTTGGTGTGTTTCTCTTTCTGAAAGTACTGATGGTGTTGTGTTGTCGCAGATCAGGGGATGCTCTACCAGTACCCCTGTGCTTGTCACTTGCCTCTGGAGACCCTTTTTTACGAAGATCCTCTGCCAGCTGAGCCTGTGCTTGGGGAGAAGGTGACTTTGTGTGCCCAGGGTGTTTCGGCTGCCATGCTGTGACATGCACCACCTTCCGCACGGGTCCTGGCTGCGGTCCCTGCAGCCACCTCCACCACAGCTCCAGATTTACTCCACTGCATGGCATGTGAGGCATAAGCAAACCTGCACTGGTGAGATAGGGTGGCAGGATGGGACAGCTGATTTTAATTATTTTATATATAAATAACTTTCAGATAGTTTACAAGTTTGGCAATAGCTGCCAGTGTAGCAATGTGACCTTGTTACTCTTACCTCATTCCTCTGAGCGTTTGTCTCACTCACTTGTTTTTCCGTATCTTAAATTAGATTGCAGGTGGTCAGGGAAGGGGCTGGGGCTGCCTCTGCCCCTGCACAGCCCTGTGGAGTCCTACCGCAGCAATAACAAATAGCGATAAAACATTGGTTTGGGATCTGCCAAATCCATGAGGGTATGAAAGCCCTAAGTGTTGTTTTTTTCCCTATGGCAGCGCGGTCAGTCCCCATCCTCTGGCTCTCCACTCTCTGCCTGGCAAGAGGCTCTTTGCTGGCAGGCAGGGCACAAAGTAGGGGCTGCCTTCAAGGGGGGGCGCAGGGATGGAGGGGGGCGGGCGTCCTGGATTTTAGCACTTTGGGGAGTTTATTAGTGTTGACAGTGTGTGAACTTGACATCCTTTGTAATAATGCGGTTTTAAAATCTGCATTATTCATGCATGCTTTTTGAATACAGGCCCACTGTGTAAGTTTGGGAGGAAAATTAATTAAATAAATGTCAGCATCCTTGAAGAGCATGTGAGATTTCACATTGCAGGAAAACAGCTCCGGCTGCTTTAACCACCAAGGGGAGTAAAGGATGGGAAGAGGATGGGCTGCACTTGGGTGTAGATTCTCTCACTCACACTAACTGAGTTCCTGATGAAAAATGAAACAATTAGAGAAAAATGACTCCAGCCATGCAGATCGGTAATATTTCATATTTTTGTTAATAATTGTACTTTTGTTCTCCTGCCTTTTATTTATGGCACCAATAAATATGTACTGGATGGGTCTGAATAAATTCATCATGGGAAACACCCTTCTACTCTTAGGTCTACGTTGAAAATTAAACCCTAGAGCAGATGGCTAAGGATGCATTGGCTGGATAAGCCAGACAACTGTACCGGTGGATTGAAATGTAATTACGCCCATGAATATTATTTGGTAGAGTAACTGATAGTTATAAAAGCTGTGTTTCCGCTGAAGCACACAGTGGAACCAAAGTGTGGTGGGACAAATAATACCAGGAGGGCTGAATACAAAAAGAAATTATTTTTTTTTTTAAAAGGAAACTTGTAGATATTTCTTGGGAGGAGGACTTGCCTTTAGTTCTGTGCCTGGCGGCTGCACTCTCCCAGGCTGGGAGTGATGGCAGAACTGAATGGGGGTGCTTCTCTTCTGCTATCACCCAAGCTGGAGAGTAAAAGAGTAGTTATCACAAAAGAAAATGTGTAGTAGTTAAAAAGTATGCAAAGAAATAAAAACCTGTTCGTTAGGTCAAATTAACATTTTATTATGATTACTTGAGTTGTTTTCAAAAATCCTGACTGAAGGAAGGTGTCCAGCCCTGTGATGCAGATCACTGAGCTTACAGTCCAAGCACTTGACTCTCAGTGGCTGGTGTTGACGCTTTCCTGCAAATTATTGAGAGCCATCTTTAATTTAATCCATCTGTGCAGAGCCTTCGAAGTAAACTGTATTTGTGTTAAGTGGTAGAAGCCTTTCTTTCAAAGCAAAGCAGGGAAGGGCAGGACCTGAAGAAGTCGTGTCTGTGCCAACAGGAGGATCAGGACCTGCTCTTCAGGTGGGTGCAGCAGGTGGATGGAAAGGTCATGTGTAAAATAAAATGGAGAAAAAGGAACTGGAAGTACCACAGTGATTTTACACAGGTCTATGCTGCGTGTGCTCACTCACAAAGTCAAGTGCACGTACAGTCCTTGCAGCACTCCAGTGATTTTGAATTGCTTGACATTGTGGGAGCACTCCAATCTCGGTCTCTTTGAAGCTGAAGAGCCTCCACCGTATCTGAAGCACAGCTTCGTTTTAAAACCAAGGCAAGCAGCATCCTTGTCTCCTGGTTTCAAACGCGAGGATGTGTCATTACACACACCCGTGCACACAGTTAGCGCACGCAGTTGGTGCACAGGGAGGGAGGAGAGGAAGGAATCGGTGCAGGCAGGAGAGCCCGACAGCCCTGGATGCACTTTCCCACTAGTGCTGGGAAGCAACAAAATGAGATCGCAGCACATGAATGTCCCATCATTGAGAAAGGGGAGTTTAGAAGTACCCCAAAGATAAAGGAGGGCATTTATCCCCACGATTGTTTGGCAGAAAAAGCGATTTACATAGTCTGCTGATGGTCAATCAGGAACATGCTGCAAGGGGCCTGCTGGTTGTCTCTGAGAGCTGACGGTTTTACTGGTCAAGTTTTGTTTCAACTTAATGAAGTAAGTATTTTGCCTGTCCAGGCGCTGACGGGGAAGGTTTGTAAACTCCTTGCCTTTGTTGAGGTGACTGAAGTATTTTTTTCTTCCTTTAACTGGCCATTTTTGTTTCTCCTCGAATTTGTTGCCATAGACAAAGGGTACGTTTACTGTAAAAAAAAAAAAAAAAGCAAAAAGCTGTAAACCTGGTTTGAATCGTGAGTCCTGAAAAGACCATTTTTTATGCAAGGGAAGAGGAGAGCCTTAGAAAAGGCAGGAGGCAGGGACAGAGGGTGAGGGGGTGGGGAGTGGGGAGCTTGGAGATTTATGGCCCTTGGAAGGCAAAGCTTTACTGCCGAGCATCCTGCCCAGGCACTGCTGGCCGAGACAGTGGCTGGAGCGCGGCTGGGAGCTGCACCTTGTGGAGAACAGCACCACCAAAACGGGAGGCTCAGATCCTGCCTCGTCTTCCCTATTTCTTGCAGTGACACAGTCTCAGAGCTGATGACCTGGACCTCCCAGTGTCAGTGAAGTTAACACCCACCTCAGCTGACACAGATGTTTAGTTTGAAGTCATCACACTACCTGAGGTTTTTGAGGTTGTGTTTTTTTCTTGATGTGGAAACAGCTGTCGCTGTTTGATATCAGCCTGCTTCGGAGCATGACAGCCCGCTTGTACTCAAAGAGAGGGGCACATCGACAGTCCAAATCCTGCCCAGCAATACAATAATAATTGAAGATATTTAAAAATGTATGTATCTTCCATCTTTCCCATATGGGCTCCTTAGGCAACGTGACCTTATGTGGCCATTATCTGACCTCTCTTACACTTGGATTACTCGGTACAAAGCAAATTTATGGTTGTTTATTCTCTCCTCCTATCAGCTATTAGTGCCTAATCATATGGTCTATCGATCAAGTGATTAATCGCCTGCCTAAAGAGGCAGCAGGTCCCGGGGAATGCTGCACTGCACCAGCCTGAACTTCAACCTCTTATACAAACCGGGAGAGTAAAGGCATTAGTCACTGCCTGAAGCTCGGGGTTGGTATGCCGCGGGAACACCAGGAGGTAAAGCCCCCGGCTTTCTTCAGCAGCCGACTTTATATTTCCCTTTCTTAATGGATAAAACTCCACCTAGCTGAGCGGGCATACAGTTGTAAATGGGATGATTTCCAATGCATCCTATAAATAATGATCAAAGAGGAAAATATGTGGGCCTTATTACAACAGTACCCGCTAGTGCTGCTATAATTAAGGGTCTGTCAGCATTTCTATTATAAACTCTTATTTTCAAGGGTTTATAACTCGGCCATAAAATTTTGCTCTGGCTGAGACTTGGCATAAAATGTCCCAGCATGTGACTAGTTTTTCTTGTTGTGAAATTGTTAAAAACCTAGCGATCAGCCCCATTTTAGTTGTAACAACATCCATGCACCTTTGTGTTTCAGAACACTTTTACATCTTAAACAAGCTTACTATTAAAATGAAATTAGCATTTGAAAATCAGAAGTGTGCACCAAGCCCTTCTGCTCTGTTTTTTAGCCAGCCTTGAAAACAAATGGATTATTCCTTTCTGTGTGTTGTTGAGTTGATGGTACCCACACTATTGTCATCAGCGTAATATGCTACAGGCAACATCTTGCAAGGGTCTGCCAGGGGTGTGGGGCTTTTGCTTGGTCCTTGCCTTGCTTTGCAAGGATTGCTGCTTCCCTGGCAGGTACATGCTCAAAGCAGCAATTATTAAAACCAGTGGGTTGATTTCAGCCATCAACGATTCTGTATAAATCCAGAGTAACTGGACATCAGGGCCTTCTGTTTCAGTTTAGCCAAAGTGCAGAACTGCCTTAAGTGAATTTATTCATCTTTCTGTGATACATGCACGTTCACTCTTTCTAATGAGAATTACGGCTTTGTTGAACAGGGGAAACTAGAGTTCAGTTTGAGTGAAACTGAGGGAATTTCACTCTAAAAACACATATTAAATTTTAAAACTGTAAGGTTGCCATACCTGGTTTCAGCGGGAGTATGTTCCATTTCCAGAAACATGTCCTTGATGTGTTAGCAAAGGACAGCAAGTTGGCTCAAAAAGATGCAGCCACTTAAAAACATTGATTCTCCTGGGACAACACGCCAAAATGCAAAAATAAATTAAACATAAGCAGATGCTGTGCCTCCTTTCCGTTTTTGGCTAGCACATCCCATTATGGGACTACTAGTGGGACAACTGAGAATGACTGACATTTACTCAAACTTGAGGCCTTATTTGACTGCCCTCGCAGAAGTGATAAAAATTCGAGTTTATACTAGTATTAAATCTGAGTGTTTTGCTGACTTAAGGCATGTGTTGCATCAATACAGTTTTTTATTCCATGCCAGTTTTATACTATTTCTCTTTTATAAAGGACTCGATTCAGTTTATTAACATCAGCTTGGACTTTCAAAGGAGCGTGAGGGAAATAAGGACCCAGCTCCTATTGAAAATACCAACCTCAAAAAAAATCCCAGAGTTCCTACCCTGGCAGAGATCCCACTGCTAAGCTCTTTCCATTTCCAGAAAAATCATTGAGCTGAGGCTAAGAACACTCATCTGGTGCCTGTCGAGTGTATTGTCTGAACATAAACACAGTGATTCTGGAGCAGGGAAAGAGCCTGCAACTGAAATGGATTTACACTGGCTAAGAACCTGGCCTTCTACACTCGACTGCTGACATTACTTGAAAGTAAGCATTGAGCTGAACTATTCAGTGATTTAAATGGTGGTTTAAGATGCATGCGGTTACCAGGCAGTTGCTCTTATGGTGAGTCTCACAAGGTTTGATGGTTTCCTTAAGGTTCCAGGTACTAAAAGATTTCCATGTGCATCTCAGCTGTCATAAAAAAAGCAGGATAAAAAGAGAAAAGCTCGAGTTTCTGACTCTTGAGAAGAGCATGAAAATGTTCCTTGTCTGCAATTTAGTGGATCAGAAAGCAGAAGGCAAAGAGGAAAAAAAAGTAGTTTGAAAATGCCATGATTTTTGAGATGTGACATATGCTTTCCTGTGCTCCGGGTTGGCAGGAGGAGTTGCATGGTGGTTGCAGCCCCATCAGGAAGCAGGTGCGGGAGCCCAAACGGGTTGCGCTTTCTCCATTTCGGTGGAGTAAAATCCATTCAGTCACTGTTCTTACTCTTGTGCCTCATTGTGCAGCAGATTGTTGCAGGTTGTTTGCAAGAGACATAATAAATAGTTGAGTGTGTGCCCTAAAATGATGATAATATTGTTTGAACATCAGTTAGAATGAGAGCAGTAAGGCTACTGAAGGGCTAGTGCTGTTGTCCTGTGTTGACCCGTACGTTCTGTTGTGTCGTAGACCTGCAGGAGGGCCAGAAAACAACAGGGCAGAAAGAAACACATCTGCTGGGCAACTGGAATGCACACTTTTATCATTGCAGGCCAAATACTGTAGGTGAGCACTTTCCAGGGTGATGGTGGTGGCCCAGGTACTTGTCCAGCCTAGCACAGCACAAACCTGGATGGGAATGGGAGTTCCAAGGGGACCCCAAACAGGCTGTGCCAGCCACCATGGGGCTGGTCGTTCTGCAGCCTAGGATTTGGCTGACATAGCAGCATGTGCACCCCCAGCCCGCTACCAGCTACATGAATACCCTCAAGTTACCCTTTGACAGACTATCACTCCACCACGATGATCCTTGAAGCCTTTGGTCCCTTCCCTACAGGTCTTCCACCGGGATGCAAAATTTTTGGCTCGTCTTGCAGCCATCTACTGTCACCAAGGGCCATTCCTGCTTGAGGACAAAGCAGGACATCCTCTTTGTTCCCATCCTCTCCACCGAGGGTTTTACTTATTTAACTTCAAATCAGGGAAGGCTCTTCTGTGCTGCACATTTTTGGACTACATGGCAGAGAAGAGCTAACATACTTACCCATGTGGCCTCGTGCAGAGGGAGCGCTGAGGGCAGAGTCTCAGCGGGTGCAAATTGCTCTTGCAGAGTCGTCAGGGGAGTTTTGTGAATTTATACCAGACTGGGATTTCTCCCCCTAGTCCTGGAAATGCTTTTCTCACTGTGCAAAAAATCTCCCCAGAGAGCTAAAGATTTTACAAATATTGAGTCTGGCCCCTTAAATATGATAGTTTTAAAAGTTCAGCAAAATCCAGGGGCTGGGGGCAGGCGGGGTGTGGGGGGTGTCGTTGTTCCTTATCGAGTCGAGGAGTGGTGGGTTAGCAGCAATTTCTTCGTCGCAGTTACTCTGGGTACCATTGGAAGCAGAATTTGTCAGTTCTGAAGTGCACAGATTAGAAAGGAATGTGGAATTTGGAAACGTGGCAGCTTGTAGCACTGTATGGTTTAAATTAAACCTTTTTTTGGAAAGCAGAATTGCTGTAGGCCACATTTAGGGGGAAAGCAACAGCAGAGAGGGCTGGCTGTGGTTTTTGCTTTGCTGTGTAACCGGTCCACTTTCTCTTGTTTTAACACAGATTTTTTTTAAAAAAAAAGAGAGAGAGAAAAAAAAATGCCTTTGGACTCTTTCTGTCCAACCACACAGCTTCTTTGCTGACCACAAAGAGGAAGCTTGGGGTAGCAGCCATAGGATTAATACCCACTGTCTCTTAACCCAACGGGGTGTGAAAACATTTTATAAAATCCTTTTTTATTTTTTTCCCTTTTCAGATTGATAGTGTGGCTGGGATTTAGACATCTTGAAACAAGCACATGGTTGCCTTGCATTGTGTTCCTCGGAGGGAGGGGGGGGCTCTACATCATCCTGGCCAGATCTGTTGTTTAAAATCTGTTTACACCCATCTCCGGAGCTTTCGCCTCACAAATCACCAACAACTTTGTTCGTCTCGTTGAAATGACAGGAAATATAAAAATGCGTCTGCTGTGAGGGCTGTGCGGTGTAGATCTTGATCAGTTGGAATATAATTGTTCTTAATGAAATGGAGATGACTAGCTCTTAACTGAACAGCCTTTTCTTCTTTAGAAATAATAAGATTAAGATTATGGATTCTATTAATCATTTGATCAGCTTTATTCATTCATCTTATTTCCTTTATATGCAAAAAAGCCCTACTCTCTACATGCCTTTATCTTTTAAGATGATGACATTTACATATTTCCCGGTGCTGTAATGTCCCGGGCGTAGTATACAGATTGCTTTGCTCCAGTATTGTAAACTGACTATTTCCATGTGCTAAGTACTCTCGGTGATGAAGATCTTAATAATGTGATTAACTAAACTGTGTCTTTATTCTTGTCCTCGTGCCTCTCTTCCCCACCACGGCCTCCCAGCCAGCTCACTTACCACAAATGGCATCAGCTGCCGGGATGTGCCTGTGTTTTGTGACCCCTGTGACAACGAGGTGTCACATAGCACAGAGCAGAGAGGTTTGTGCGCCTCGGAGTCAAAGTGTAATTCAGATGACCCGTGCATTAAGGGAATCTGCTTTCTTGGCGTTATGCGGGAAAGATGCTGAAAGCATGAATTTTGAAATGTTGAGGGAATTATTAGAAGAGGAATTTGTTCCTCTGCAGCATAGCGACAGCATTGTTATTTCTTGCTTGGATGTGCTGTTGGGAAGGTTTTATTTTGTTGTCATTAGAGAAATCTCTCTGTTTTTGTAACGCTTTCTATGTGTGAAGAAATACAGACATAATGTGTATCTAGTCCATTAAAACACTCTTTCGGAGCCTCCACCTGTGGCACAGCCTCTCTGTACTGCCAATATTTTGCTGAGTACTGTTGGTAATTCCTCTCCTTCTGGATTACATGGATTAGTAGTTACAGTGAGTTGAAAAAAAACCCTCAAAGTAGTGGCAGGTTCTCCATAACTTCTGTTAGCTGAACTGGAGAAGTTGCATTGCTTCTTGATCTTTTTCATCTTGGTAGAATTATACTGTAACTAATTGAATCCATTGATCACTGTCTTGTTTTTTTCCATCTTCTTCTCAGAGGATTCATTTCATAGTGTTCTGTACATCAGTCAAGAAAATGGCTGCAGTGGAATTACCGGGGTTGATAATAAAGGTAATTTAGCCCAGTTGAAATTATTTTTTATGCATCTAAGTAGGGTAACGCATTCACACATGCTGCCTTAAATCTAGTGATGAAATACCTGCACAGTTCAGACTGCAGGACCCCAAAATAACTCTTCTCAACGACCACGGAAGGTAAGAGTAGGCAACCGAAGGACCTTTTGCATCCTGATACAGACTGAACAATAATCAGCAACATTAATTTGACTGAAGAACTGGCCCAGAGCAGAATAAATAACCTCTGTTTTGTGCACTTCATGGGACAGGGAGTATTTTTAGATTAGATAGCAAGTGCTTAAACAAGCAAGAATAGCTGAAAGTGTCAGGAGAAGCATTGTATGCAGCTAGGGGTTAGAAGTCTCCTATGATTTGGGTTAGAAATAGTAGCCAAATTTGGCCTAAGCCAGGAGGGTTTTACCGTGAATGTCTGGTGGTGGCATTTAGCCCTTACTAAGTAACAGTTTGGGAAAGGATTCTCCTACTAGATTAGGGTTGGTCTTGTCAGTAATACGCTAGACAGGATGTCAGGAGATCCGAGTTGAGGTCTACCACAGATTTCCAGTATGATTTAGGTCAAGTTATCTAATCTTGCCTGCTGACACAGTTTCACCCCGAGACAAGGTGACAGGAGAGTTTGTAAAACGTTTACTTAACAAAGAAGCAGTTTTACTCTCGTTCTCACCCAGGTCAAGGGCTGAAAGCAGGAGCACAGGCATCTGCTTGCAAAGCCGCAGGCGTGCTTCTTACTCCTACCTTCCTCCCTGAATTCACCCCCTCCCAGGGCTTGTCAGTGGCATGGCCACCTCCAGCCCTTCGAGATGACCCAGCCCCTAGGGTGACAGAGTTCAGGCCCAAAAGGAGGGAGCCCCGCTTGTGATCCTCTCCCTGGCAGCAGAGCAGCGGCTCCTGGAGCTGCAGCGCTGCCAACAAGCACATGCCCTTTGCCTAGATCAGCACTTTTTTGGACAATGTATAGTATTTGCAAATGGGAGCTGACAATGGAAGAAATACGGCAGAGTAAAGGGTTTAGTATAAAATATTTATACAGTAAAGATCTTTCATCTTTTGTCAGTCACAGAGTAGGGAAGTGAGGAATGTATTGGGAGTACATTACCAAGAGTACGTTATAAATTAAAATCTCAAATTGAATAATACTGGCTGCTAATGTGTGCAGCGTTGGAAATGAGTCACTTTTGAATCAATGTAATTTACCGTGCCAGCTGAAAGATATTTACAAAAGAAGGTATCTTCTTGTTGTTTTTTTACTTAGATTTTATTCAACACTTAAGGATAGCCTGTGCTGTCAGCACTAACTGATTTGTCATGGAGAGAAATTCACAGCTATTAATACCAAGCTGTTTCAAAAGCACTTAGAAAACAGAAAGGTGGGCTTTGGGCCACATGAGTGGTCAAACAGTTTGTACTTATTGTTTCCTCTCAAATTTAATACTGGTAATTAGTAATACAGCAATTTTGCAGAGATTAGTTGGTGGGAGAGAGCAGACTAACTGTTTTCTTGTAGAACTATTGAGTTTGAAAATTACTGTTTCTGCTGCGTCGTCCTACTTCACATCCTTCAGTGTACTTGACTTTTTTATTTGGGAACCAGAACCTTAGTGAAGTTAGCATTGGTCCCATCTCTATTAGATGGTTGCTGTCATCTCAGGAGCTTGGTCTTGTTGGTGTTATCACATAGTTGAGGCCAAGATAAGATTTATTACCTTGGAGCACCTAACACTTAAGGTGCAAAGTGGTTGGACTTCACATTGCACAGGCTGCTGGATTGGAAATGGTGGGTCAAGCACCCATGCAGGTGCAAGGTAACAGAGGAGAGATGAATAGAAGAAATCAAGTTTGAAAGCCAGTCTAGATTTGGTTCTCTGCATTGTTCCTCCTTCTGCCATTGATTGTCCACCTTGTTAAGAAAAGGAGGGTGCTCTGGGAATTTCTGTCCTAGTCTGAACTGTGGCAGGTTATCCTTTCACTTCAGTTTTGCCACAGACTCTGTGATCCAGACAAATATTCTGTGCTTAGGTTCAGCTCATCTAAGTTTATCTGTCCAAAACTTGAGTGCTTGCTCTGAGGTGGTTGTCTAGGCTGGTTCAGTTGTTTGGAGAAATGGGAGAGGCACTCCCTGCGGGTATTTCAGCCCAGCAAAATCCTTTCACAACCTCCTGGCTCTCACTGTTGACTCCAGAAAGAGCAGACACCTCGCTTTGAGGTGTGCCCATCCGTTAGACAGCCACATTTAGGTAAGACAAATCTCGCCTGCAGTCTCTCTGCCCTTTAGTGTTTTATCAGTGCAGTAGAAACAGTTTCAGCTGGAGATGCTGAGGGTAAGGTGGGGGAACATCCAAAAAGAGACATATGGTTGCAGTAGCTCTTACGAAGACTGGTGGAACTTCCCTCTCCTTTTGCTCATTGAAGATACGTAAAGGTAACTGTAGGCACTAGCAAATGAGTTGTAACTGTGCAGGTGCAGGTGATCTTCTGATGGATTCACAGACAAGCTTCTGTGCATAATAAAATATGTATTACGGTTATATTCTAGCAGTGCAGTGGGGAAACTGGGGTATTCTTATGCCATACATTTTGGTAGGAATGTTTCTGCCGGGTTGCATCACTGTCTGTAAATTTTATTGATTATAATTAAGTCAGTCTGCATTGTCTCTGAGAACCTACATGGGTTTAAAAATCAATACTCCTTATACTCATCAGGGGAACCAGTTTGAAAAGGGATTACAGCGGGAATAAGCAATGTGTTTGTAACTCTGAGTTTGTGTTTTCAAACCATTAAATGTTGGCCTTCTCGACAGTCCTCATTTAGGGGTCACAAATGTTTTTTTCCTTGTCTTTTTGAACAACAATAAAAAAATCTCCCTCCCTGGTTACCTCCCCTAGCTTGCACCCACTGGCTGGAGTT
This sequence comes from Phaenicophaeus curvirostris, assembly GCF_032191515.1. NCBI lineage: Eukaryota > Metazoa > Chordata > Aves > Cuculiformes > Cuculidae > Phaenicophaeus > Phaenicophaeus curvirostris. The sequence continues at coordinate 35,965,523 of NC_091399.1, forward strand.
CTGTTGTCTCAGTGACCTTACAGAGGCATGGAGAGAGTCTTGGACAAGTAGTAGGAACATAAGCAAACGTACTAAATCCAGCAGTGAATCCATGGAAGTGCTCTCAGCTGGGTCACTACTATGACAGCATCCTGCTGTCTTCATGGAGTTCATCAGTTCTCTCACTTGGCTTGTTTTGCTACCCAGAAAATACTGCATTTGCAGTTATTGGAAGCTCTAATGACCATACTTACAGAAAGTCAGAACAAAGAGAAATTGCAGAGGGTATCTGGTATTATTGATTTATGGATGAAGATTAAGGCCAGATTGCCCTGTCCGTATTTCTTTAACAACCTGGTCCAGAGATAGACTTCCTCTAAGTCAATGGGTTCCTTATATATATGCTATTTATTGAGGATAACGCTATCACAGTCTGGTACACTAAATATGAATAATTCACCTTAGGGAGAAGATGCAAAAGATCCTTGATGATATGAAGGGTGTGAACACTAAGGAGAGTGAAGGATAATTTAGATTGGGACTTCGGAGTACAACTAAAAAACATACCATCAAAGAAATGTAGTAGATATGGAGTACTCCCCAAGGAGTAACATTAAATGCCCTTCAATTTGAGTCATTTGAAAGCAGGGGAAAGGACTAAAAATGTCTTTGTAGGGATCATTCTGCAGACACAAAGGTGGGCTGTGTGATCTTATTGAGCTTTTCTACCTTTGTGGTTTGTGCAGTGCTTTGATTCCTATTTGATTTGGCCAATAATTGATCTACATAATGCTCAATGTATTGCACAGTGGTGCTGTTTTAGTATTTCCATACTGGACCATAGTGCATACTGCTGTGCACTTTACTAGATTTGATTCATTTTGCTGTATCAATGGTTTCAGTTTTAACAGCTCTCTGGCATGGTAATGGAATGGCGCAAACCAAGGCTTACTCTCAGCTTGCAGGATCGCAGGGGAGTGAGAGTCATGCATGGCTCCTCAATGCATTTGAGAAGCTGGTGGTTGGAACAGGCATCCATCCACATCCCCAAAATAACGATAGCAAAACTGGCATTTAAGTGACCGTATGAAAAGACCACAAAGGAAAGACCAAGGAAAACTGGACTTAAGTGGAACTCAGTGGTTTCAAGATTACATGGCAAACCAACTTTCTCATCCTGGACACTGCTTTTCTACATCATCAACATTTTCATTGTGTCTTAGCGCAGGAAAGCTTCAAAAGTAACTGCCTGAGCTTTGGCTTTTGTGTGCAGAGCCATCTGAAACCATTCACTGCTAATAAATGCACTGAGATGTATGCACACATAAAATAAAAAGACCTGGATATTGCTGAAAAGACTGAAAGAATCCCACATGAAACAGTACAGCATTTTTCTTTGCTGGATTCCAGTCTAGGCAGCTGTAGAGATCTGGTCAGAGCTGGCTTTGGGCAATGGCAAAACCTACATACTGGACTTCAAAAAGCACACAAGGAGTTGTGAGACGTTCTTCAGCTGCAGTTTGAGGCTGTCATTTAGATAGAAACCACTGCCCCAAGCTAGGATGCCCCAGAAAGTTCTCAGGAACGTTTGAAGGGACCTGAATAGCCAAGCTCACCTCGGGCCAGTGGCAACTGTCTGGTGGTATTTGCTGTGACAGTATTTTCCAGTGTGTGTGGTCAGCTATAATTCATTAAAATAAGTTTAATTGTGGCCAGTAGTTGAGAATATTTCTTTGTACTCTCTTATCAGTGTTTTCAGTTTGCAGCAGGACTTGGCTTGTTTGTTAATATGAAGTTGTCCATTTGTTTGGAAAACAAAGTTGGAGTTATCATATTGTTTGGCAGGAGAGAAGAAAGCAGAAATGCATCCCCTCGAAAGCCCCACAGCAAGTGGAAGTAACTTTAAGGGAAAGTTACTCGGTCAGTGGGAACTGGCGCAGCTGAAGTAGGCAAATGAGTGTCCAGATCTCATTTGCATCAAAGGCATGTGCAAGGCAGTGGTGAGGAGACTTATCTGACCAGTAACTCAGGAAGATGCCACAGTTATACTCCTCAGAACTGTTTTAAAAGCCAAAACTAATATGTTTGGACATTTTAAAAATCCCAGCCTTGCTCAATGTCAAAAATAAGAGACACGTCATTTCTTCTCAAATCAGCAGTCTTGAAGTTCACAAGCTGCTGTGCGGCTTTGGTTCAGTTGGACTTCCTGGTGTAGTACTGAGTAATACCAAAGAATTATTGAAATTACTGAAATGTTCATGTGACTCTTGTATATTTAAAATGCATACAGCACTTTCAATTTTTCAGAAATGATCTGCCACAATGCGGGGTGGCATTATTCCCATTTTACTGGTGAAGAAAGGACAGTGATAGCTGGAATCTGCAGCGTGTGCGGAGTTGATGGTAAAACTCAGATCTCCTTAATCGTAAACAATTCACTTTTAAACTCTTCCCATTGACCTTAATAGGGCCAAGATTTGATTCCAAGTATTTATTCTTCATTTCAAGCTCAAAATGCATATTTTTAATCAGAATTTGAATATATGTTTCATGGCTTATTCATGCTCGGAAATACTTCTTGGCAGAGTCACCTAGATTAAGCAAAATGAGAAGTTTCTTTTAATGTAGAAATATTAAACAATGTGTGCTGGAGCACAGAAAGCTATTTGGACACAGGAAAGCATTATAAACATAGATTTGATGGTGATTGAACCCCAAATAGTGGTATTAAATAAAGGTCTGTTTAAAGCACCAAAAAAAAAATCTGCATTTTCCAAACTGTTGAGGATAAAATCAGTCTGCAAAAGTATCTTAAGTTTGTAATAAAAATATCATTGACAAAGTAAAGTGAAAATAATAAAGTGTATTTAAAATTACTTTGAGATCCTCTTGAAAATTTATGATCTCTTTCCAATTGGAGCTCGTTTAACAGAAAAAGTCATTTAAGAGCCTGCAAGTAGACATTTTTTTGCCTTGCAAGAAATGAGCTGCAGGGCAAATGCTCACTTGTTTGTTCAGAAACTCAGGTACCTTTGATTAGACAAAACTTGTTTGGTTTTATTATTATATGTGAGCTGCAGGAATATAGTACTTACATTTTCTTACTGCAAAAATGACTGAGATCAAGCTCGCTAGCTTTATGGCACAATGAACAGTTTAAGATCCACAGGGTCTGCCCATCCCCTGGTCAGCATCTTCCCCTCCCATACCCTCCGCTGCCGGCAGTCCTGCTCGAGGAGCATCCTTTTGAGAACACCTTTGCTCATGTTCCTCTTCCAAACACCAAGTTTGAGGGCAGCGGCAATGGTTAGAGTTGACCACAGACTGGTTTGGACCTCAGATTTGATTTTTTTTTAGCCAATGAGAACTGAAACTGATATCAAGACCTTGGGTTGTCAATATTTTCCATTACCATAACTGCTATTAGCAATGTCTAGCTGATACAAGGAGAGCGTGTGATTGAGGCCATGTTCATCTCTTTGCAAGAGGAAGAATTATGGTATTCACAGATTGGAAAAGAGTGGGTGATAAATAAAACTGAGGCTATCCAGAAAGCCCCAGGGAGCTTCCTCTCTGCACAAAGAATAAGAAATTTATAGATGTCTAGAAATTACAGTTGAGCTTTTTGCCTTTTCTATTTTTTTTTTTGTTAGCCTCTTTCAGTCATATGACTGGAGTTCAATTATCAGCACAATAAATATTCCTGTGAATTGGAGCCGTGTGTTGGCAGCAAATTTGTGCTTCTTAGAAAGGAAGGAACATTTAGAACTTATTAAAAATAATAGTTTACCATCAAACGATTCTAAAGTCAGAAAGCGGCAGAGCTCAAAACACGTATGCTAAGGGGAAATGTGTTCTGGAAGAGTCAAATAGAGGCAAGTTAAATCAAATATATTTTTTAAGTACGTTGCATCTGTATTGTTTTCAAAACAAAGCAAAACAGTTACTAAGAGGCTGCTTTTGCTGCTTTTGTCAAGAGGCTACACAGTTATATTACCTGCAGATCCATTTAATAGATCAGTCGTTATGCTAGGAAATACAACTGGCGATCGTAATGTCTATCACCTCAGGTAGGTTGTGCTTGCCAAATGGGAAATGGGAGAGATTTTAGATTTTTTTTTCCCCATCTTGAGCCTTCTGGACTGGTGGCTGGGCTCGTGTAGAGTATTCCCTGGAAGCTCTCTTTGCTCCCTCAGGAAAGCACCAACTGTCTGGGGCTGGGCTTCATCCTGGGCAGGAGATGAAGTGCGGTGGTGAAATTCAGAGTTCCAAGATAATTTGGAATCCTGGAACACTTTAATTAATTTCTCAACTGCAAAAAAAAAAAAGTCTTGGCAAATGCTCGAAATTCTTCCGCAGTATAGTCCATTGATTGACCCATTCTGACTTGTTTTCAGGGCTGTTCCTGTTTGGCATTCAGTTTCTAGATCTGTAAGCAGTTTCTCTTAATTTAAGAGAGACATGACTGTTCTGGGCTCATGAAGGTCTGACAAGAGGGAGCAGAAGTCATCCCGACTGTACACCTTTGGCCAAGGGGATTGTAATTCTTGGATCCAGCTAACACAGGCTATTTTAAGAGAACGACTTGGCCTCTTTACAGTAAACTTCTTTGGAGGAGAGTTCATTGCACCTAGCAGGCCTCAGCCAGTCTGGATCAGCGTCTGACATTTGAACTCAATGCTCTTAACACATTTTTCAACTATACATGCACACAGCAAGATACTAAATGATTTGATAGCTTCCATTTTCCAGGCAATTCAACAAAAACTGATTCATTATTAGCTTTTAAATTAGGCCCCCATATTATTTCAGTGACACCACAAGCATTCTGTGCTGCAGGAACACAACTGCGGTAGCACCACAGTCACGAGAGCAGCTACTGAAGTGACAGGCACCTATTGCAACAATCTGGGAAGTAACGGACTGGAATTTTACGAATGACAGTTTAAAGAGTTATGGTTGCCTAAAGAAAAAGACTGGAAAATTTGCAAAAATCTGTTTTCAGTTACTGTAATTTTTTTTTTCATTCAGCTTTAGTTCCTTCCTAGGAATTTCAGTGCAGTACCTTAGCTGTTCCTTTGTAATCTTGCATTCCTGTTGCTTTATTAAATACCTGGAGTTATAATCTTGTTTATGAAATTGTTATTATCTCTCCAGTTGCAAATTGCAGAATTACGTAGAGGAGTGATTATGGCATGAGGCATGGAAAAATCGCATATGCAAATGGAGTAAGTTATGCATGATGAAGGTTCAGTCCCGTAACGGGTGAAAAAAACTCATCACTTTGTTTTTCTGTTGAAGTATTCAGATTTATACCAAATTCCAAACTGACCCTATCTGTAAGTACAAATGCTCCAACTGACTGAAACAAAACAAACAAAAGAAAACAAAACCAAACTGTCCCAGAAAATATATTATAAAAATAGATTTACTCCTATAAATAGAATTCTCTTTCTGTGGTTCCAGAGCGGAAAACTTCATCTTTGGAAACCTACAGTAGTCTAAGCACTTTTGTTATATATCATGTAAAGGCAGATTTTTTTACGAAAGACTCATTAACTCTGTTTTTGAGAATGCAGTATTAAACAATAAGTGAAACTTGAAATGCTTTTTTTGTTTGAGGTTACTTTGGAGAAGTGAAAATTTAAAAAATCAAACATGAGCCTATCAAATCTCTATCTAAATTGTTTGATCCTTTGGGGTAACTACTTTAAAAGAACTGAAGATTGTTGCCCTGTCATATTCTCACCCAGCTGCCGTGCAGTCAAGCTGGCCTTATCCCAGAGTCTCTCTGCCAGCCCTGCACACATTCTCATCTAAGCCAAGTGGTAGGCAAACTCATTTTGAGATGGTCTTCCCCACTCCCCACCTTGTTTTTAAGTGTACTTTTATTGATAGGTTGTTTTGGACTCCTCTGTGTTTAATAGAGGAATATAAGCAGTACATAAATCTTATTTTCTTGCTCGCATCTCTCCCTGGCAGCGGTGTTGAAACTATAGCTTGTGTTCCCCAGCATTAAGAGGATTGTTGACCAGCTTTCAGGGTTGACAAGGTCACTTGAGGTACTTTGACAGGGCATTTAGGTACAGTAGTTGATCCTGTGTAATGTTAACCCAGGAAGCCGTGGAGAAATTGTGATGAGCTTTCTCCTGATTTTTCCTGCCTAATTAAGGGTGTAGAAAAAGCACGCATTGCAACATAACAAAATGTAATTACAGATACATTGCCTGGCATGTGTGCACTAAGCAATTGCACCTCCCCCCTTTTAAAACTAAAGATATTTTAGCTTCTTTTTGAGCTGTTTAAACCTTCAAACAACTCCCTTGCTCATGATGTATCACAGAGGATACAGCTGCACGTGTCAGGGAAGATGTGCAGAGTTTATATTCTGGCTTGCCCGGGATTTCAGGACTGTGCAGAGTTCCCTCTGTCACTTACTGGTGCCAGGATCCAGAAATATCAGGCAGGTTGGGCCAAGAGGAAGTTGGAGCTGCCCTGCTGAGGGAAGGAGTCGTCTGGAATTTCTATTCTGCAATTCATAGCCTTAAAAAGGGAGATATTTTTCTTTCTTTCTAATGGTGCTCTGTCCCGTATTTTTGCTTGGTCGTCTGAGGGAGAGCCAGAGAAGTGTGTTTCAGGGAAGTCAGTGGGGCCAGCAGATCCAGATGATGTTGGATGCTGACATGGAAGCAGCTGTGACACTTGGTGCACTCATAGAACACCATAGCTGTTAATTCGATAAAATAGCTTTTCCAATTGAGATATCCATCCTGGGACAGCTGATCTTTTGTACTGCGCAGCCCAATCATGTCTTTGAAGCAGCAGCAGCACCAGAACTTCCTGGAGGGTGCCTGCACTTCACTGAACAGTTTGGCAGCTAAAGCATAGGCCTGAGGGATACTTTCAAATTTCCCTGTAATTAATGAGCACCTCTGCACTTATGGCAAATTACAGTGTCTGATGTAGAATGTTGACCTACAGCTGCTCCATGCCAAGTAGCCTATTTAGACCTATTTATTTCTAAATAGAGCCTGTAAATGATAGTGGGAAACTTCGCTATCGATTCATTTACTCCTAAATGCTTCCTCTTTCAGGTATTGAAGTTGAAATAATTTTCCATAATCCTATACTTAGGCTGATCCTTAGATTTATTATATATTTATTAAGTGAAAATTCTCAAACTATTCAACATTCCTGTAAAGACTCAGAAATTAGAGACGGAAAGGACTTGTTTGCTCTTGTCTTGTGGGCACATAGCCTTTCTTACAGAGCACCGATTATCTGCTTTGCTTCTAAATACCTGAAGCAACAAAAACTCTTCCACTTCCCTAAAATGTGGGACTGCCAGGAGTTTCACCAACTTTTGCTACCATCATACAACATGGAAAGCTCTTATATAATCATCTCTTTGCAGTCACTAATATGCTTATATTGACATTATATTTTCTCATTGTTTTCTGTCTTTATAGTTATTTGGTTTTCTTATTGTGCTTGTCCATTTTTCTGAAACTAAATTCATTTTGTGCTCAGACTGCTTCAAAATTTCTAGCACCTTTCTTTGTTTCTCTGTTCTTCTGGAAGTACGTCAAACATCTGTTTCATGTCTATGAACGATTTTCATTCCCTTCCTATTTTTCTTTTAACAAAGATTTAAAATAAGATGGGGCTCCCTTTCTGACTATTGCCTTTCCCTGGAGTACTTCACTAAATGAGTAGGTGATTGTTCATAATTTTCATATGTTACAATAAGTTTTCAATCCATTCAATAACTTCAGAACCAAATTAAAATAATGCTGCGCATGCAGAATTTTATGAGAGTTTGTACTAAGTACTTTGCCAGAATCTAAATATACAACTTTTATTGTTCTATTAATACTGTAATTCTACTCAATATACACCATAGATCTATCTAGTTTGTCAAAAAATATCCATGCTAAAAGAGTAACGCAGCTTGGTTTAGGCAGCTCAGTTATCTCCCTTATGAGCTTTGTTTTGTTAATTTTTTACTTATAACCATTAGCTTGGACTGTTAGTGCCAGGATTACTCTTCCCTTCTTTCTGGAAGATTTATATCACATTTATACTTTTCCAATATTCTGATCTCTTGCTATTTCTCCATTAATTTTTAGAAATAATTATTCATGTTTTGGAAGGCTTGCTAGATAATTCAGTAAGAGTTTTTTTACAATTAAGGATGGTAGGTTGTGGATAATAATTTTAAGCTCGGTCAAAAGCCCATGGAAGCCAAGTCTTCTAAGGCTTAAACTACCGTATTAATTTTACGGAGATTTGACTCTCTCTTTGCTGCTGATTTTTTGCCTTACTTTTCATATAGGTCATGTTACCTTTAACTTGGGATCATAAGTTAAAATAATATAAGTCAGTGTAGGTCCATCGAAGCCTATCGTGCCTTTTGAGGAACCAGCCCTTTACAGTTAGGTGCCTGCCTTTCCCCATATTTGCAGTTAGGATAAGAACTAGTTTCCTCACAGGAGTGTTTAAGGCTTAATTTTTTATAGCATATAAAGTGCTCAGACATGTTCGAATGAGGGATGTTGTGAAAATGCAAAGTAGTATTATTGTTAATAAATAATTTAAAATATTGTGGTCCATTGAGAAAATACTAGTTTGTAGGCAGTGAAGTGGTTAATATGATTGCATCTCTTACAGGTTTCACCAGATACACTCACTCACTTACAATGGATAATTGTTAGCTCTTGTTGTGCAGATGCTGTTGCAGATGGAGCCCTGTACCTGCATGCATAGCAAATGAATTAGACTGGCAATCCCCTTTATAAAGCATAAATATGTAATTTGTTCAGCTGTTGTAATTAAATATGTATGTGTGAAACAGCCACCATTCAGGTCATTAATGATGCGCCATGCCAAATTAGAGCTTACAGACAGTAATGTACATTGTTGTGCAATGAGGGAATTGCAAATAACATAGCTAAGCCTTTACTAGTGAAGTGATGGATTCAGTGGTTTTAAAAGGAATATTTGTATTTCCAGCATTTTGATTGCTTCAGTCTATATTTACATTGATGCTCAATCAAAAAGATACAATTGGATGAAATTTTTTTCTGTATTTGTTTTATACTCTTTGAACATGATGGAATACCCATTAGGTACATGTCACACAACATTTATTGGGTGTAACATTTCATACCCATTGGTAATATGCTGAATATGTTGCTATGATCATCCTTAAATATATAGTCAATTAAGATCTGGTAAGTACCTTTTCTTCTGCATAATGTAGACAAACACCATATCAAAGCACTTGGACAATTTTAATGCTTTCAGTGTATCTGCTTTTTAATCTTTGGACTTCAAAGATATGACTGGTAAAGGAATCCTCGCTGTTGTAAATGATGTATGCATTTCCATAGAAATCTGCTTGATAGAGTAATTGTTGTAATGAATTAAGCTTGCCAGTGTAGTGGATTTTTTTTTTTGACTGCATGATGACTCAAACATCAGGATTTCTTTATTTCTGTCCACACTTTTTGTTTCTTTCTTTGTGTTTATCAAGAAAAGGTACTTATTCATCAAAAAACCCTCCTTGAATCTTCTTGAAATAACAAAAGGTTAACAGGCAGCTGTTGCTGTACAGCAGCGAACAAACAGAATGAAAAATCATAACTCACTACGCCTTAAACACATCTTAAAGATCTTTCCTAAGTGTGTCTTGTTGTCTGTTTAAAATAGATGAAGGTTTAGCATACGTTTTGTTTTGACGGTTGGTTCCGAGTATACAAGAGCTAATCGTCTTGACCTTTCAGACAAACAGGGCAGTAGAAGGAAGCATCTCAGAGTTAATTCTGTCTTGTTCGCAGTGGGAACAGAACATTCCTCTGTGATCCTCTTTCACATGATTCGCTTGGGCCTCCTGGAAGCCCGTCCTGATACTATTAGTGCTGGGCTTCTTAGGTCTAAAGGAGATCGACGGCACTGACATCACCCACTGCTTGTGGGCTGCCGTCAGGTTGGATAGGGAGAGCCGTGTTGTTAAGATTCATATTAAGAAAACAGAGAAGAAAATGGGATTAGTTGATAGATTATTTCTAGGGGTTTACAGTGAACTTGCAACTTCTCAAGCCTGGACTAAAAGAGTAATAAGGAGTAAAGATTTTTTTTCTAGTTTAGTGCTGTATCGAACTATGTAACTTGAATCTACTTTAGCATATATACTCTGTGAAAGAAGTCAAATATTTAGGTGGCTTAAATGCATTTATTAAAAGCAACATCAGAAGAATTGTTTTGATCTCTTTGCATTTTAGTTAAATTATAATACTAAACATTCTTTTTTTCATACCTTCTTCTCTTCCTTCCTTCCAAACTCCGTTTTCATTCTTTTTTCAACAAGTTCTCCTAAAATAGAGTTTTTCTGGTTCGTTGGTTTCAAAGTCTGTTTCGTTTACGGTACAAACCATTCAGATGAGCAGGGTCTTTGCGAGTTCATTGACTTCATTTTAACACCACAATTATTGGTGCATTGGGAACCTGTTTCAAGGATGACCACAATGATAACAGCCCTGATCACAGTTAGGCTTCCTGTGGGTTACCCTAGATACATTTTTCCTCCTTTCCTAACCTTTCTGTAGTGATTTTATGAATACCTGAAGCTGCTGATTCACTAGTTGAATTAATTGGATTTACCTACCTGTATTTGGTCACGACTCTAAGTAGTGTTTGGTTTAGAGAGTGGGAGAGGGGTGACAAAATTTATTTTTGTATCCCTTAGACAGTGTTGCATCACTGACCAGCCCTGCATGTTTCGAAATCTATTAGTTTTTGCTGCTGAAAGTTGTCCCGTATACAACTGCTTCTCTGTTGTATCTTTCCAGCGCTCGCAGGCAGTTGGCTTTGCAGAGGAGAAGCTCTCCGCAGCTTTTGTGTCTCTGCACGCGTGTTCGAGTCTGAGATGACGGCTCAACTTCAGACATGGGGGTGGGCAGAATGTTCCCAAACTAACGGGTGACATTAGTGACGTTCACTTAATGAAGGGTTAATGCCTTGGGAGAGAGATGTGTTCACTCTCGGCCACCACAAACCCCGCGTGCCCTAAGCGAGGGCGAACGGGTGCATTATATAAATTAGCCATTTCCCAGGAAGGGCGGCAGGCGCAAGGTGGCGGCCGGCCAGGTACTTTGTGATAAGCGCCCGCGGGCCGGGCCAAGGCAAGCGGCTCGCTCACTGGCAGTCACTGCGTTGGCCAGTGCCGCAGTAAACACTTTCCCTTGGATGTTGGTTTTCTGTTGTGTCTGGCAGCCACAGAGGGCTGCTTGAACTTTAGCCAGAGGCAAATATTTATACATCAGAGCATGCAGCGTTCGACGGGCCCGGCCTGCGAGGCACACGGCATGTTTCGCTGCCGGAGAGGACGCGTCCTTCTCGATCGCACGGGACCATCTTGAGGGTCGTGGTGACTCCTGTGGCTGCACAAGCTTTGGAAACCCGTGGAAACGTTGCCTTTTCCACGCTTGGCCGAAGGGACATCCTGACGGGACGCCGTGTGCGCCTTCGATTCCTGTTGGAAAGTTTACAGTTAATATTTTCCCTGGAACGCTGTCAAGCTTTTGACAGTGCCTTGAGTGTATGCTGAGCTGTGAAATCGAGACGCGGAGCAAGTTGCGAGAAATCTGTTTCTACTCAAATCTGTAAAGGTTTATAAAAACTTCAGCAGAGGCGAAGGGGAGGGAGGAAGGGGGGGGAAGAAAGATCTAGGGGGGGAGAAGCCCCGGGGCTGTGCTTGCCTCTCCGGGCGAGGTCCGCCATTTTAAGGCTGCAGCGAGGGGCGAAGCTCTCGCTCCTTACATGGCGGCTGCCTCGGCTGCGGGGCCGGCCAATGGGGCGGGCGGTGCCACAGCCACGTGACGTGCCACGACGGCACCGACAGCCATTTCCTCGCTCCTGAAAAAAAAACCCCCAAAAAAAAACTTTGGTACCTCAGCGGAGCGCTTCTACCTTCTTTTTCGGTGCCAAACGTTCTCTGCTTGCATGTGTCTCGCAGACTGGCGTTGGTCCATAAAGTTATTTTAGTAGGTAAAAAAAGTCTCCCGAGCGCTTGAGCTCTGTGCGTTCTTTATGTAAAATGGATTTCCCTTGCTGGCCTGGGGCCAGGAGCGCGGAGCACGCGCTGGGCGAGGGGAGCGCTTCTCTGCAGAGGAACTGGTGGACTGACACACTCTAATTTTTTGGCTCCTGACCAGACAAGCTAGATGGATGCCAAAATTCAACAAAATAACACATTATTGTGTAATAGGAACAGTGCTCAAAGTGAGCAAGAGCTCACAGGAACTGAATACTAGCACTTTTTTTCCTTTCTTTCTTTCCTTTTTTTTCCCCTTTCCTTTCTTTCCCCTTGTACGGCAGAAGCTCAGAACTGGCAGTTTTAATATATGGCTTCAATGGAACAAGGGATAAATATAACCGCAATGTAAAGAATGAGGAATAATGTACAACCGGGAAGACGAAGGGAGGAAGAAGATGGGGAGGAGAGAGCGAGGGAGGGAGCGAGCGAGCGAGACAGAGAGAGAGTTAAAATTACTTTTGTGAGACTTCCTTCAAACATGCTCCATAGTGCTCAGAGCTGGTTTAACCCTGTCTTCCCTGCAGCAGATTCCCCAACCTGCCTCGTGCGTCCCACTTTCTCATTTAATTCCTCTCCTCTATCCTCAGACAAACGAACACGTGTTAAAGACAGCAGCCAGAGCTGCACACCGCTGAACTGGGGCCATCAAAGGGACTGGAATCGGTGCAAAAAAAAGTCTTTCCTCTAGAAAACTTTTTTGTCATAATCTGTCTCTGAAAGGAGAACCTACACGAAATACTGGTTTTCCTCCTCAAATAACCAACGGTGCCTGGGTTTGTCGTTACCAGTCTTACACCTTAGTAACACCTCATAGTACCGCAGGAATTTACAATAATAAATTAATTAAACTTCCCTTAGAAGGTAAGAGGCATTCTGTAGCTTCATCTGCAAAATGCAGGTGTCTCTGGGGCTGCACATGGCAACTCCTGGAAAGTGGAAAGCAACACAATAGGAAGTGAAAACTAACACAGCCTATGGAAACTGCAAGGGGTCGTTGGGTCAGCAGCATGTAATTACAAGAGTTGGAAGCTGGCCAGGACAAGTATGGCCATTCCGTGGGAGAAACACCATGTGCCCACATGTATTGAGAACTTTCTGGTTGCAAAGCAATGCCTTAACATCTCCTGGTCGTCCTGCTAGCACCTCACCTCCTGCCTCACCTCCTGGGTGAGGAGAGCATGGCTGGAGGGACTGTGCAGGGCAGGAGGGCAGAGCATACTCCCAAGAGGACTGTGCGGGCCAGGGCTCAGCTCCCATTCCCTGCCGAGTGGTGGTGGATGTGCTTGCAAGGAATGGGAAGCAACTTGCTTCAGTTCCAAAATTGCCTCTTCATAGAGCACGAACTAATTCTACACTCATTTTTTTCCTACCCTTTGCATCTTATGAAGGCAGCTTGATTCCCCCTCAAACGGATCAAAATCCACAGGAGCATAGGCCGATTACTATCCTCTTAGTGCTCCTGTTGGATTTATCCCTCTTATCAACCCTGTGTATTCCTAAGACAGATACTGCTGCAGTAGATAAACACCAAGGTCTAAACTGGACACCTTTCTGGGATTGCATCTTGAAATCTGTCTAAAGAGCACAAGTACAATAAGAGGGTGCATTGTTCTCATTCTATATCTCAAATTTGACCTGCCAAATAGAGATAAAGGGCCTATGTCTTCTTGTTATTTTATTAAAAAAGCCTACCATAATTTTTTTTGAGGAATATTATTGCTAGATTTTTCACGCGAGGGATGCAGGTAGCCACAGAAGGTGCCATTTTGGTTTTTAATCCCTGTTTTGCTGTGCTGTCCTATTGTCCCTACTCTGAATTGGTTACAGGCAAGAATAAACCAAGGGTAAACAAACTGGTTTAGTGTGTTTGTGGCCTTGGGGAAAGTAAACCGTATTAATGATATGTTATATTATTTAATTTGGATTTTTTATGCCTTATCAAGTGCAGAATAGAAAATGCAAAATAAATAGTAAATAAAAAATAATGATATGGGAGTTAGAGTCATCCTGGTGTGCAGTAACATTAAATGTGGCAGTAATTATGGTTTGGACTTTCCATGTGAAAAGCAGATTTTTTTCCTCTTAGCTGGTTTTATATCCTTCTGGAACAAAGTAAAGAAAAAAATCTTCTGGCAGTTTTTTAATTGAGGTTTCGTAGCCTTAATGGTGTAACGCTATAAAGAAGTCAACCCTTCTGCCAGTTTTTTAAGGCCAGATAAGGGTTTGTCATTGTGTTAAATGTGTGTGTTTCTCTGTGTACATGTATTTATGCACTCACTCCCTTTCTCTTTCTCTTTCCCTTTCCCCCTATTTCTGATAGAGGGAATAGGAAACCTTCAGACCAAATATTATTTCAGGATTCAGAAATGTAAAATAAGTTCTTCTTTTCTTTATGTATTTGAATTGTTTCCCTCTCTGGAGCTGGCTGGATATACCTGTGGTATTATAAAAGTGAGCTAAAGTGCTAAGAGGACATTTCTGAGAATCTGTTCATGCAGATCCCAGTTACGGTGCGAGTGACTGAACCATCCCACTTCCACAACTACAGCAGCACTGCAGAGGGTCCTGTGCTGCCCCACAGTTGCCGTTACAGAGCAAACTCTTTCCCCCTCAGGCAGCGAAATAGCCGTGACTCTCTGTGCTTCCTCTGGAGCTGTGGCTTTACAGCCAGGAGAGCATTAGAAGTTAATACACATTACACGAGCTTTACACCCAGAGACCTAACTTGCCTTGGGTTACCATTTTGGCACATAGGGTTCAGGGAACATCCAACTTTGCAATGTATCCTCTCTGTCCAGTGTCCAGCTTTGCAGTACATCCCTCTGTGTGCTGTGCTTTTCCTCAGGAAGGACCTGGCTCTCAGTATGGAAAATCAGAAAGCTATCAAAACAAATCCAAACAACCAAGACCCCACACAAAACATAAAAAAAAGCAAGAAACAAGAACTGAAAAAAAGAAACTTGCTGGAAACGATGGGCCTATAGGTAGCATCCAAGCAATACTACGGCACTGTTAAAGCTGTTCTACAGTGGGCTTGTCACTGGAGTGACACACAGGAGGATCTGTGTAACTGTCATCTTCAGGGACAGGTTTGCAGGGATTTGATAGGAGAATCTTGTATTCCTTCTCTTTCTTTATTTTTACATTTTAATGTGTTCTTTTTTATTTTTTTAAAAAAACCCAACCCTTTAAGAATTTTTAAAAGGCCCAGGTGCAGTAACAATAGCTGATCCCAAACAAACAGTAATTTGCTCTCGCCACTCTGCAAAGATAAAGCATGTCATGTACATTAGCAAAAGATAACTGACATTAACACAGTAGGCAAGGTGATTACGTACCACACTATTGACTCTGTGTGATCATTATTGCTATTTGGTGGGTTGCTTAAGTGGGTACCTGAAGGTTAAGTAATAACTGTAGTAAGGGAAACAGAGAGAAAGAGAAAGGAAAAAGAAGATAGAAAACATTGACACAAGGTTAAAATGGAGGAAAGTGGATAAGTAGGGGTGTGGATGTCTTGAGGAGAAAGGTGAGGTGGCTGTGCCTCCGTAAGTGATATTTAAGGGCCGGTGCCTGAGTAAATAATGCATCCAGTTCTGTTTTCCTTGAGATTTTTATGTTTGCAAATAACAAGTAAAACTCAACTTTAGGGTAAATCTGTGACAGTTAAAGAAAAAGCCAAAAGAGAATCATAACCACATTCTAAATTTTCAAAGAGGTGTTCTCTTTCCCCAGCTTTGAAGAAAATCCAAAAGAGTGCAAGGTTGGGATATAGAGTTGTTTTTTTTTTAAATAGCCCTCTTTGTACATACCAAAATTTTTGTGTGATCCTTTGAAAATACTTTGATTTCATACTCTTGAGTGTGCACGGCCAGAGAATTCATAAGCCTTACACGGTTCAAATCCAGCACCGTGGTGGCAATTAAGGGTGCTCACAGGGCTTTGTTAAGCCATTGACAGTGACTTTTTGGGGTGGCAAGCATCTTCTGTTGGTGTAGACTGTGTAACGTTCTGTGGGCATTACTGCATTACGGTGAGATAGTAACTGTAATCTGGAATTGATGATTAATGCCAGCTTTTCCTCTGGAATGCATTTCTGACATAATATCATGCTGCAGAATCAAGTTTGATTTCAAATTGTATTAACCTATTTACGAAACATATCAAAGGGACATTTTTCAAGGGAATAGTTTTCTTCTTTATAAAGATTGAGAAATAAAATACTTCTTTTAATATTGCGTTCTCCAGGCACTAGGGCTAACTATTTCACTGAAATTAATATCTAAAACGCAGTTATTGCAAATTTTATATTGACATGCAGAATGTAACGTTATGGGTTTTTAGGGTGGATATGCACAAAATATGTATATGCCTTACAAACTAGCTAATAGTTCAGCAACTGGTGAACATAAATTTTAATATCTATGCTTCCCAGCTTGTAGCAGGGTTGTGTGAAGTCTGGGATGACTGATGTTAATCTCCAACTTGTTTGTGGCTTTCCAAAAACAAACTCAAAGTAGAACAAAATGTGATGTAATTGCTATTCATATTTAAATTTATAATGCAAGGTGCTTTGTGGAGTCTGTCCTATACAATACTGCTTAACAAAACTTTAAAATATAGCCATATTATTGCATTGCAAAAGGAGGAATTTGCACATATGTTAGCTGTTAATTGCATCGTTGTTCTTAGAGCTTACACTTAGATGACTCCCGTATTTTAAATTTGTCCTCTTGTGCTCTGAAGTTTGGAGTTTTAAAACATGAAGCAAAACAAAAGAAAGATGGAAGGAATGGTGCCATTGCAGTTACTTCTTGGGGAGTAGCATTTGGAGGCTGGTGTCTTATTAAGGCACACGTGAGAACTCTAGAATTTCATTTTTACTGTTTCTCTGGAGTTAGACTGAAATTAAACAAGCCTCTGAGTTGAGAATATTGTAGGTAATCCCTTTGAAGACAGAGGATGAAAGCCTGGCTTCACTGAAGGAAAGAGGAATTTCTGCTGTTGATCTCAAGTTGGCTCGCAAGTCGCTTTCTTGGTCTGTCCGCACAGTAAGATGTTACGCAGTGCAGTGCTTCCTGGTGTATCCAAATCCATGGCTTTTGTTAGACTAAGACACGTTTCATGGCAACATAATGATCTGGAGCCAAATTTCAGAGATGCTGAGTCCCCCCTCCTTTCCCCCTGCAACTTGCATTCGGGTCAGTGAAGCCGAGAGTTGAGACCTTCCAAATGAGCGGCATATCAGATACGAATGAGGCAATGGTTTACAATGTGCAGGAGTTTATTGGTTGTCTTTCTTGCACTGTAGTTATAGCCATGAGCACTGGATTTGTTTGAGAGCGATCAGAGACGCACTAATTGACGAGAGTGTTATGCAAATAAAAAAGAGAAATGGGATGGGTAAAATAAAGGAACTGTAAAACACTTTATTATGCCTGGAAATCCAAGCTAATCCCAGAGGAACTCTGCTAAGATAAAATGTTGGCTGCTTTGACATCTTAAGCCTTTAAGAGTTGTCTTGGAATTTTCATTTTCATTTGCTTTTGTTAACTTTGTTAGATCAGTCTACAGAAATGTGGCTTACGTTTCTCTCTCCTTTCCTTCCCCTTGGCTGAAGGTAACTTAGCTCATGCTTGCCTTGCAGTGGAAATGAAATGGTTAAGTGAGTTGAACCTCAGGTGCTTTGTTCTTGTGCTGGAAGGCAGGCAGAAACTCCTCGAACTGAGCTGCAGAGCTCCTGCCGAGACCCGTAGACATTGCTTACCCTACAAGACCACAAAATGAGTGGCTGCGGTTGAGTAACCTGCATATGCTGCAGAGGCTGAAGCAGGCAGAAAGTGGGCGCATTATCTCAACTCCTTTTTTGACCTTTTCTCTCACTGTTTCTTCCACCTTTTGTGGACTTTATCCCACTTTCACCTCAGATGGGTAGGCAGGCAGGCTGCTTTAATGAAAGCAATACTGTGTCAAGAGGGATTGCTGGCAGAACCCTTCCCAGCCAGTCTGACCTAGCACCTCAGCAATGTTCTTGGCTTTGGCCAGCAACAGCTTGAAAACCCAGGTCTGTTTCTGAATCCAGATGGTGGTGCGTTGCCATATGTCAACAACACATGTCATCCTGATTAAAATTTTAACCACATCCATTCTGCCATCCCCATAAACCATCCTCGGCCCACTGCAAAGGCTCCTTCCATGCTGCTCCTGTTCCTCCAGCAGAAACGTGCAGTTGGCATCGGTGCAGGCGAAGCCATTACTTCTGCGGTGATATCTGCCTTCCCCTCCAGCTTGTTGCCTGCGAGCTCCACCTGTGAGGGCGTGTTGTCCTTATCAGCACTGTTGGAGCAAGGTCTTTGCTTCAACTGACTCCGCAATACGGGCTTTAAGTGCTGGAACAGAAAAGGGGAAAAAAATACCCCCAAAACTTAACTTATTTAATCACTTGTTAGGGCCTGTTGTGTTGTCTGTTAGGAAGTGTCCTGCCCAGCCTTGGAAAGAGAGATAACATATTCCTGTTGAAACACAACCTTGTCAGGTTGCAACTGAAAGACGTTTTGAAGTTGCCAATGTGTTAAAGACCAGCCTTTGCTGTTCTGTACCTGGGGTGAATGCATCTCTGTTTGCCTTGATTTCTAAGCTCTAAGGAATAGCACTTTCCCTAAGCAGTGAACGTGAATCCCTGAACCTCCTGGGGCAGGGGAACATCCTTAAAGGGATTTGCATAGAAAAGCTGCTATGCTCTTCCGTGTGTTTGAAGAGACCATACCTGTGGGTTACAGAGACAGGGCACGTTACAGGCTGCTAAATTCAGACACAGGGACTGAGGCCGTTCAGTCCTTTGGGGACTGGTATAATTTGTGAAGTGGAAGTGGTTTCCCCAGCTGTGCCTCTCACTTCTTTCATATTTCTGCAATAGCTTCCCCTCTGTCTGTAGGTAATGCTCACAAAACATTTATCCCTTTGGCTAATTTCATTCCAGTATGACAGGCAGATAAAAGCTCTCAAATACACCAAGTTTCTACTTTTTTCCATTGAAAATGGTGGCTGAGCAGGGAAAAGACACCCCCATCCATATCCTCCCAGGAGGAATGTCGGCTGGGTGAGCCTCACCTTTGTCTGTCCAGTGTGTCCGTCAGCAGGCACAGAGCTTGGAAGCAGCCACACGCAAGCTGTGTCTCACTCCTCCAGATGTGAGGGCCAGAGGTCGGGAAGGGAGGAATCGCAGGGAAGGGGAAGATGAATCATAAAGGAGTTGTGGGAGAAGTGCAGGATGTTGTCCTGGGAGGAATGAAGACATGCGATGTGATCCTCAGGAAACAAGGCTTTGTTTGCTCTGATGGTTGTAGAACAACTCGTCTTTCTGATAAGAAGAAGGGCAACAGAGGAGGGGAAAGAAGCTGAAATGGCTTCTGATTATTAAATATTTTTTCCCCACCTCTGTGTAGTGTGGTCAATCTTACAACCACTTTTTGACCTCTCTTGTGGTAAGGCATATGAATGTAGTGTTAAAGTATCTGGTCCAGAGCTTGTAGAAACTGGGATAAATTGGTGGTAGACATAGACCTCCTAAAGAGAGGCATGGCTTGTATGAGCCATGTCATAAATCACTGCAAGTTAGTTCAAGGGTGTGTGAACCTCTTCATTTCCTTCGGAGAGGAGAAGCAAACGATGTTTTGGAAGCCAAGGATGGTAAAGTGCTGACCTGCTCCAAGGTCTGGAACAACGCGAAGCACTTGCTTCCAAGCTTGGGTCTTTATTGCAGAAACAAAAGTAGTATCTCTGCT
This sequence comes from Phaenicophaeus curvirostris, assembly GCF_032191515.1. Taxonomy (NCBI): domain Eukaryota; kingdom Metazoa; phylum Chordata; class Aves; order Cuculiformes; family Cuculidae; genus Phaenicophaeus; species Phaenicophaeus curvirostris. The sequence goes on from NC_091399.1 coordinate 35,985,383, forward strand.
CCAAAGAGAACTGAAGCACTGGAACTGAAGGGAGGGTTTTAGACAAGAACTTAAAGAGAATTAACTCAGTCCCCTACCTACTCTTGCTGGTTTTATTTCATTTGTAAAGCAGTACCCTCAATGGGTAAAGCCACACCCCCAATGGCATTTTCATTGTTACATTTTAAGTCCTAACATGCAGCCCTCAGTCTTTGTTGCAGTGCTGTCACACCTATCTGCAGAACTGATGAGGTGCTTGAAAGCAAATCCCCATATCAACAGAACTTCTCTAATACATTGTGCACGACTCTCTGCATAAGGAAAGGAATGTGTTTGGATCTTGTTTTCCTGGGTAGTCACATCTTTTCAAGATAATGCCAAAAGCATGCTTTCAATTCTCTTTCAGCGACCGATTGCTGGTGGGTAGTATACCAGTGTAGAGAGATGGTATTTATGCAGCAGAGCTCATTGCCATTTTTTTTATTTAGTATACATTTGCACCAGCTATTGAGTTAGAATCCTGGCTAGTGTAACACAACACAGCTCTGTTGGCTTCTGTGTTTTCCACAGTTCAGAGTCTGGCATATGTTTTATTTTCAGTATATATTGACTGTCCAGCCTGTTAAAACCCTTGCCATTAAACCTACACTGTTGTGTAATACACTGTTGACTTTTTGCAGGGCTGCTATAAATAGCGATGGAGGAAAATAAGTAGCTGTTAAGATGACTTTTGTTACACTTTATGAATTATGCTCTAATTTGATACAAATGCAAAATGTAAAGCTAGATGTAGAGTCTATGTCTAGAGGAGAAATCAGCTTTTATGAAGTCTGATCCCAATTTTGCCTTTGACCTGCTTGGGGGTTTGGGGACTTGCCTGTGTTTCACTTTCCTCTTCCATGAAATGGCAATAATGTGTGAAGATTAATTCATCAGTGGATGTCAAATCTTGAATTTTGTAAATGCTGGTGCTACTATTTCAAAAACTTCCTTTTCTGGGTTAAAAGGAAACAAGCCTAAAGATTATAGAAGTCTTAAGCAATATTCTTGGATGTTTTTTCAGTGACGCAAATGCAGATCTCATTTTAAACAAGATCAAAATGGATGTCGATGGTAAATAAAATTGCTGGCCAATAACTTGCAGTGGTTAAAACAAATTTGATTAAGCATTAACTGTGGAGAAACCTTCTAAGAGACAGTCACCCTGTAACCCTCAGCTTATGACTGTCTACATCTCCAATATATGAATCTATTTGGAAGCCACCTAATAACGTGCTGCCAGAGTGGATCCTTTCATGTTGCAGAGTCTGGGAGCTGTGCAGTTGCAAAGAGCTCAGGCTGAATTTTGTTCCCTGCATCCCAGACCGGGACGTTTGAGTACATGGAAGTCCCAGTCTAATTAAACCTGTGAGGAATGTTCCTAACCAAAATGCAAGCACCAAGTGGCTCTGAGAATCTCAGTGTTAGACCTGGGTGACTTCGCCTGCGCAAATGCCACTCAGCATACCCGTGTCCTCCAGTGGGATTTTGGTGGCTGCAGAGAAGGGCTCTCAGGAGCAGCAAATATTGTGTGGCTGTGGCTTTTAGTCTTGGCTGTAAGTGTTGAGGCAGCCTGAAATTGGTTGGAGAGCTCATTTCCTTATGGTAAACCTCCAGAAATGGTGGATAAATAAAGTCCATTGTCCTGCTTAAATTCACTAAATGTTATAGACCTGAAGGAAGGGCCACCCCGCCCTCAAACTAACCCTCGGGGACTTGTTTGCACATGTGCAGCAATGGGGGAAAGAAATCTTGTTATTTGTACCTCCTGCTTGCACTGAACTGTTGGACTTGCAGTCCTGACATCAGGTTTTGGAGCCTACCTCCAAAATTCCTCCTTTTTTACAGCCTTTAGGCTCATCTCTTCTTGGTTCCTCAATGATGATATCTGTGGTTTCATTCTTACCAGATTGTTTTCTTTAATTTAATGAGATTTATCCTACGGGTTTGAAAGGGAAATCCTCCTTTGGTTTTTCTCAGAGTTAGGTGTTTAGTCACAACAAGTCACGTGGATGTGTTTTTCATCAGTGGAGAGAGATGGATGCAGCTGGAGAAGACAACGCCAACCCATGCTTGGAGCCATGCTTGGGATAGGAAGGCTGTCTGTCTGCTCTCTGTCCACTGGTGTCGTGGGAAAGCTCGAGGAGCTGACTTGACTTAGTGCTTAGCTTGCATGTAGGTAAAGGAGGCAGAGTTGTTGTATCTATCATACCTGTAGTTTATGATACGACGGAGATACAAGTTTCCCAATCTGACACAAGGGTAGCGCCCTGCTGTTTGCCTAACAAAGATTTTTGTGTCTGCATCTTTCTAAAACAGTGCGTTTTAAGTTCACTGCAAATAATTCTTTCAGCTGTTTCCTAGACATCCTGTCACGCAAATGGATAAAACAATATAGCCAGCTCAGTGGAAAAAACAATAAATTATGCAATAAAAATGTATACAGTGTATTCTTTGTGTTAGGGCTTGATTCATTACTGTGTTACTCCAGTTTTACACCATCAAAACTTGAGAGTTTGCATGGTCAGAGAGTGGAGTTAGACAGTTGTGCATCAGGCTGGCAACAGGAGGACTATGCTGAACTTTTGAAAACAATTAAGAACAAAATGCACATGAAATGCATATGAAGTTCATTACTTAGTGGTAATGATAACTTTGGTAATATCACCATTTATGAAAATATTTCTTCTTAAAACATTTTCATATGCATATTTAAAAACTGGAAATGCACTGTTTGCACAGGAATGCCATTAACGTCATAAATCAAACTGTGCCATTAAAGAACATACTAAAAACTTACGGAATAAGAGAAACAGTCTGTTTTTTAATCAGTAAAGCAGGGTAAAATTACTGTCCAGGCATATATATTTCTTCTTCTGCAAGCCACAAACAGCACGTACCTCTGTAAAGGCAACAAATTTGGATGCTCTCATTTTCTCTCTTGAGGTACTTGCCTCTCTCCCAAGTTACATTTGGTATTGAGATTCCTCAAAGCAGGCATGAGGCCAGGCACCTGATGGAGCTCCAAGAAGAGGATAATTAAGTAGGATAAAATCCTGACAATTTTTATGGAGAGCAAAATTCAAATGTACCGATTACCTGGGAATGCTGGAAGTTGATCGTCTCCCCACAGGATAAGGCTTTGACTCCTGGAGCTGGGAGATGCACATGGAGAACTGTATCAGGTTAACATATGGCAGGTCATGATTTACAGAACCCAGGAACAGGGCACACAACATGGTTTTTTAAAAGATCTTTGTCCCAGTTCCAGTTTAATTTCCTCCCAACCCTCTGTGTACACACACAGCCCCTTTCCCGTATGATCTCTGTATAAAGAAAGGTGAATGATGTGTGTGCAGATAGCTGAGGAGGATGCCATAGGCAGCAGTAAGGAGGTGTTGGAGTGTGCTCCTGGAGAGGTGACTTTTCAGGCCAAGCTGGGGCTCAGCCTCTGCAGAAACAGCCCACGAGGTACCGGGTTGTGCTAATTCTGGAGGTGAATATGGGTTGTGCAACCTCTCCACCAGGCTCAGGTCTCTGAATACCCAGTTCGTTTCATAGGAGCCACAGAGCAGCCACCGAGCATTCAATGTCAATCTGCTTGTGTTTAAGCACCGATCTGCCGCAAGGAGTGGGGGATTGGTGGCCCAGCGCCAGACCTGGGCTGCCAGAAGAGCTCAGAAGTTTCCTGATCCCGCTCCCCACCTCCCGTCTCTGAAGGGAGCTGCCGCCTCTTTCCCATGACAGCCTTGTCACCCGTCCAAAACGCAGGCATTTGTCAGGATGTTCTCTCCTTTCCTGTGATGGAAGAGACTCCATTTCTGCCTTGTGGCAGGGAAAAAGTTGGGCTTTCGTGTTCTTCCCATGCAGGGACCAGTTATTTTAGGGAACAGGCAGCAGCACAGCCATGCTTGGGACTGGGGCTGCAGTGCATTCATGCGAAGGTTCCCAGATTGAGTCAAGACAATCTGCTCACATGCCCGTGCAGCGCCAGCATCCGGCAGCAGTGCACATGATGGCTGCCTTCATCCCAGCCAGGTGGGTCCTTGAGAACCAATGCATTTGCAAATACCCATTCAATCATTTTTTTTGCCATAACACAGGATGATGTTCAGCGTATCCTCAAAGTCAGCATTTAATTCCTAACCCCTGACTGCCATTTTGCTCCACTCCACACTTGCCATTCTAACCTTAGCCCACCTGGCATCACACAGGATAGAGAGGAATTATTTTTATTACACAAAACAGTAAAGAAAAAAAGAATTTAATTTTCAAACTAAAGATCCTAGAAATTTGTTTAATGATAATCTCAATGCCTAAACATTGGGTATCCCTTGCTCACGCCGGCACCAAATAACAGCCCAAGTGCATGGTGCACAGTCGGGCTCTCATTTACTAAATTATATCGTTCTCACTAATGTTACTCAGGTCAGTGGGTGAAGCAGCTGTGGGTTAGGACACTGCAAATCTGACAAGAATTAATGCATTAGTAATTCTTTTTAAGCCCGTAATGTATCCACAACTTCCAGGGGAGGTATTTTCAGATAAGAAATGTAGAAGTTGGTTGTTACATTAAGCTGGCTCTCATTAAGGGGAGCCTTTCTTACCGTTGTTTCCGATTGCATTAGTGGCAAATTCTGCTCTTTTAAAGATTAATGGTCTGAGTGTAATCCATAGCATAAACATGGCCTTGTGGTAGAGGCAGTGGCTGGGGACACCAGTAAGTTGGCTTTTGATCATGCCTTGGCCACAGACATCCTGGGCACATTGCTCAGGGAGTATCTCGGTACTTGGACTCATGCTACATGGCACGGACGTGTGCAGGTGAGCTTCAGGTGTTTGGAGGGCGCCTCTCACAGCATTTAGGGCTGAGAGTCTGATCCTAAACATGCATGCTTAATTTTCCCTCCCAGCAAACCGGGCTTATATAACAACAGCAGTCTCCTGCAGAATGGTGTCTAGAACAGCCATGTGGGAATCATTCTCCTGCTCTGAGTTAACTTGTGTCCCAGGACGTACAGACCCGTACATTTTGGGGAGGAATGGGCAGATGGCTGTAGTAGGGAGACTCCTTCAAGATTTTAACGTCTTCACTGACTTCAGAGATATTCATGATTCAAAATTATATGCTTCAGTTGACGATTTTTCTATAAACAAATTTATTCTCCTAAAGCATACCTTAGCTGTAAGTCAACGTACCGTCATATGCAAGGTGTCTAGGCAAAGATTCATTTGCAAACTTGTTCCAGACTGCAGAAGGGCTCTTTAGGTGTTCCCAGATGGTACTCTTATGAATCCCTCTTCAATTAAGTGAAATTTTTGTAGCACTGACTTAATACTCACTTAGCTATCCCTTGTATTCAGAGTTCCTGCCTGGCTTTGGAGGTCCCCTCCTTTAAGCTTCATCCATTATAATGGTGTTTTCTTATGTATGTTGAGAAATAAAAAGCCAGTTCACCCCCAACTCCCTCAAATCATTAAACTAGGAACTGTCGTTAGATATGTGTATATAGAAGAGTAGGGGAAGTGGCAATGGAAAGATGTGTCAGTGCCACATGTTCCTCATGGAATTTTAACTACAACCATGTCCTGTCTTCTTCATATAGATACAACGGTTTTATAACGTTGAAGTTTCATCAAGCTGCTGCTTCTGTTCATATCCTCACAGCACAGGCAGATTCAGGGGATGAGATTGCAGCTGACTTTAGGGCTTCTCTGCAGTTGACTGAAAGAGCCCTCAAGTTAAGGCAAAGTTAATTTTGCGTGGTTGTCCTCCTCTTTACCCTGCAGCACTGAAGAAATAGGGCAGCAACCTGGCTAAAATGGGGCTCGGTAACTTCAGTTGCATAACAGATAGAAGAAGCAATCAGGTCTTGGTGGTAAAAGTGACTTACATACATTGCTTGGTGGTACCACTTGTGTTCCCCTCCTCCTGTCAGAGCTCACGCCAGGCCTCCTTGGCTTTGCCCCATTCCTCCTGGTCTCTTCTGCCTAACCTTTCCTCCGAATAAACTTATTTCGACGTTCAGCTACTGTGTTCTCTGCTGGGCTTTGCAGAGTGAAACTTCCTCCAGATCAACGAGATCTGGCAGGTGCTGCTGAGCTGAGGAACTTTTGACTTGTGCAGTAGCCAAGTGTGGGACCGGTGATGGCCAGGGACCCAGAGTAGCTGTGTGGCCGGGCTGGCTCAGCCATAGAGAAGTTTTTGCAAGACAGGGATGAGCTTGTAATAAGTCTGCTCTGCAGGCTGCCAGCACTTCCCAAGGGCTGGTTTGGCAGCCTGGCTGTGCCAGGACCCTGGGACCTTCCCTCCATGCCCACTGTCCCCCAGCCAGCGGAGGAGGCAGTGGCCGTATGCCACGCAGGGATTCCCTTTCCTCAGGGCTGCCAGGTTAAAGCAGCTTAGTTCCACCGAAGCAGAAAGTAGCGGCGCTACGGTGAAGAACTGGGGCCTTTTACTGTGTAAATAACTAATGCCGCATGTGGATTTGATTTTCGGCACAGAGGTTTTGCATGTATTTTTTTTATTCTCTAGTCCAGCCTTAGACCTGATCTGCCGCAGAAGCAATGCTCGCCTGGGTACGAGGCCGTCCCTCCGCCGGCGAAACGAAATATTTTCACGCTTTTATCTGTGTGCAAATTAAATGAGTTAATATGGTATTTAAAAAAGCGTTTGTTTACATTGTTCTCCTCCTCTAGGGTAACAATCTACAAATTGATCTAAAAAGATTGTATTTGCTTCAGGGAAAAAAAAAGAAAATTGTATTAAGCCACAATCTCACTAATTATTGACCAGGGAGAGCTGAGCTCTGGGTATCACTGAGATTATAATAATTATATGGAGCTGTTTTTAAAAGCAGTATCCTACATGGGCTGAGTATTGAATTAAACTGGAAGTTTCATAACAGGCTTCATTTCAGTCATGAGTTGTAAGGTCTGGGTGAAGAACAAACAGAAAACTAAAAAGTAATAAAAGTTAAAAAAAGATAAATGAGCTTAATCTTTCAAATTAGCATTTAAACTGAACCGTGGCTACAGCAGAAACTTTAGTTCAAGGGATAACATTATATATTTCTTCTAAATTTGTCATTTTGTGTACAGCATTTGTGTACTGGCAAAAGGCTTAGTGTTAAAGGCATTTCTGTCAAAACAACCCGCTGCTTTGGGGGACCTAGTATGAACTTTATTGGCAAAAGCATTTTTTATTTGTATAAGGTACAGTTACAGTAGAGTAGTTTGCCAGCAGAGCTGTACGAGGAATTTCTTTGCCAGGCTGACCTAGCCCATAGACTTTTTCAAAGTAATCGGTTGTACGTCGGCTTTGCTTTGCTCCTGTTAACAGCAGAGTGCCTTGTGGTTTGCAGAGAGCGTAGGGTTTGCACTAATTATTACACTTAAACTGTGGAAAGGCAACGATGCCAAAGAGTTTGGTTGTGATCCTTTAATCGTGCTTTGCCAGAGCTCTGTTGGTTAAGGAGCCAGAGGCTGCTGCCCTCCGTGCAGGCAGCTATCAGGCTGCTCGACACCAGATCGATAGACTGGTGCTTTGCCACTGGAACTGCTCCCATGAAAACACATCAGCCTGCTCTGCACTGTGAGGTGCCGCACCGAGGACTGGTGGTGGGATGCAAATAGCAAGAACACATCGGAGCAGAACTGGAAAGAAGCAAGATTTTATTTATTTTTTTTTCTTAAAAGGGGAAGAAAACAGTTTACAGTAGTTGTGGTTGTTTAAGAACATAGGCAAGACAGGGACCATACGTAGGGGTATCCCATTTCCCAAACTGATAAGTCTAACGGGAAAAATAAAACAATTGTCCAGGGATACAATTAAAATAGGTCTTTATACATGTCACTGTAGCCATTAAAACTTAGCCAACTATTGCAGTTTTTAATGTGGCACAGTGTCACACATCCATCGCATTCAAACATGCAAGCAATGTTTTCACCGATATGGTTAAGTAACCCAATACTTTCTATAGCTGAAAGATCAGTTGAACAAAGTATCCATCTAATTAAATCTAATCAGTCACTGCACAAGCTTACATTGTGGTCATCGCCTTGGTATGTACGGGAGGTTTTGAAGCAGTGAAGCAAGGGGCATGAGATTGAATAAGTGTTAGATGATGAAAGGCAAGGGTTAAAAACTTTCAAACTACAGTGTTAACATTTCTTCCCTGTCATCAGCTATCTGATATTTTGGTATTTCAGGGAGGGGGGGTGGTGGAAGAAAAGAAAAGAAGAAAAGAAAGAACAAATGAACTATGCATGGCATCTAGATCCCGGGTACAATGCAGCAAGTGCTCTGTAAGCTGCAGAGCCTCTAAGTTAGTCTTTATGCAAAGTTAGTTGTATCCTAGCCTTTACAATAGAGGCTTCCACACGGTATAATGATAGTACTCTTAATGATGGAAAGTAACACTTCGTTAACTTTCCGCGTTTTTAGTGGCAGACTGTATGTGTCAAGCAGGAAGGTGATCGGTCTCTTTCAAGACAGTGTTGTGGAAAAAATGGTTAAAGTTTGGTGTTAGGAGCTACAGCACACATAGCTCCATCTGATGTGAATAATAAGTACTGCTGATTTCATCCCTTAGATCCAGATAAGCTCTCTTCACAACAAAATAGCGACAGATCCTTACTAGTAAACTTCCTAAATGTCTTTTGGTCTTTGAGACTACTGAAAACTCCCCCAGAGCTTCAGCAGCATGAGGACAGGCCAAGCAAAGGTAGTTTTTTTTCTCTTATGCAAGTGGGCAAAACGGCGCTTTAGGGCAGACTTTGGCCGTAAACTTGTTGTTCATGTGAACTCTGACCATGTGGCCAAAACAAACCTAAATAATGTTCAAGAGATTGGGGCAGGTTCTCAGTGCAAATCGATGCTGGTCTGCAGAGATAAACAGCATTCTACTGGTGATTGATGTTATGGGGTGGCTTGGCCCCTCATTACATCTCCAATGAATTCCCAGGGAGGCTCACCCTGACTGCCTCCTTGCAAATCTCTTTCGTTAGCTTCTCCCTTCTTGACTCCATGTTAAATGAGCCGGGGCAGCCTAATCCGGTGGCGTGGTCGAGGGCTGTGCTGGACATGTTGCAAGGTTTCTTTTTGCTTCACGTCATAAGTGCTATTTGCTGTTGTACCTCTCTGGGTCACGCTGCTCCAGACAGGTAAATAGAGGCATGAGACTCATCCCATTCCACTGGTCTAAACAGAATGGTGTCTTGCCATTCTACCTGTGCTGGAGATACTTCCCTCACTGCTGGGTGAGCCCAGATGTACACCATCTGCTTGTCTTACGATCTTTGACATGATTGAGAGGCCACCAAAAATACCCAGTGATTGCATACTTTTCAACTGACTGGTATAACAGGAGAAGATGTTAATAATCAAGTGAATAATATTTGCTATTTTAGGGGCCTCCTGAAATTCTTGTGAGATATATTTTGAAAGTAGATGCTAAACATTGTGTATGCATAAGCCTTTGCATATATCTCTTCCCTTAGCCATATGTTTCAATACACACAGTTTGAGATGAAATATAGCAGAGTCTATTTTAGGTGTGTTTGAAAAACTCAATAGCCTTAGACTGGCTGCCATAGCCTCCTCTTGTCAGCCGTTTCATTTCTGACTTGCTGTGGAGTCATAGGGTCTCGAGACCAAATATCTGAAATATGCCTTATACCCCTTGGGTAAAAGCAAAACTATCCTGCTCTATGCACTTTTGAGCAAAATACTTCATCCATTACTGTTTGGAGAAAGCTGCCTCTGCAAGGCTGGAGCGCCTGTTGCCAGTGCAGAGATCAATGGGAGCCCCAGTCCTGCAGCATCTTGCTAGAGCCCTGCTCCAGATGTCCGATAAAACTCCACGGGGCTCGTGCTTTGAAAAGAGCGTGGGCTATGTGAATCGCTGTTGCAGTCATAAAATTGCACCTATTCCAGATCTTGTCTTCTCTGTCCAATTAGAAGAGCATGTTTTCTGCTTACGGTTTTTAAAAGTTGGCTGACCAGCTGGGTTTCATTCCTTTCTCTCTCTTTTTTTTTCTTTTTTATTTGGGTTTTTTTCCCCTTCTTTTAATATATAACAGTTGAATCGATGTTCAGTGCTGTTCTCTTTGATAGTTCATATGCTGGTTTATGAGCATGGCAAAACCAAAAAGGGTCAGCTAAAGGTTAAGAAAGACAGTTATCAGGCCTGTATAGGCGAGGTATTTTTAAGGCTCTGCTAATTGGCAGCACGGTTAAAGCATCGTTCATAAAATAGTGTGCATTAAAATGACCATATCCATTTTTAAGAGTATGGAGATTATTCCTTTGCCAAAAGGATTAACTCTGCCTTCTCATCACTGCCTTTATACTGGGGTGTTTTTCCATGGGAGAGAAAAATTTTGGGCATTTTGCCTACAGTATCCAGGCTTATACCCCTCGCTATTTAACTGTTACAGCTGGGAAAATCTGGGACTGAAAATGTAGCCACATCATATGGCAACAGCCAGAACAATAAGACAGGCAAATCTTTTAAATCTGTACTTTATAAAACATCTGTTAAAAAACATTAAGTCAGAAGTTCTGTTCACATATTTGCTGTGTTTCAGTTACTAAACTCAAACATTACAGCTTGCCTTATTTTTCTTAATAGAATTACTAGTCAGGCTTAGAAGAAAGATTTGGGGAAAAAAAGTCTTGGTTTTTTAGCCTTCTCTGAAGCCTCTGGCATAATGACTCCAACATACTGGCCCGAAACCCCAGCAGGTTTTACAAGGGCTGCTGATTCTAGTCACCTGGTTTGGAGGGAAACATAACAAATTTTTCTCCTGGTCTGTTTGTCCATGTGCTGAAACGGTGCTACAAACCCGTCCTCATTTTGTGTCCAGCCTGTGCTTCAGCCTGCACTCATTTGTCTTTTGTCTTTCAACCTTGTCTCATTCTGGGTCAGCAAGTTCTGTTTTTCCTGAGAACTTCAGTGTCCAAACCAGCATCTCAAATCCAAACTAAAACATCGGCAGGGTCATGTGTGCCTGCTCAACTCGCAGAAATCATAAAATTGAGAGAGGACAGTCCCAACTTAACCCAAATTTTCTGAAATGTTTACAGTGCATTGAGTCAAACCATGAGAAACACAGAGTCGAAAGTCTTTTCCAGGTAAGTTCATTACCAAGCACAGCCGCTATGGGAATTGCTGACAATGCTTACCCTGGTTGGAAACTGAGAGTGCCGCTTCAGGTCTCCAACCGCGAGTCTCATTGTAACGGCGGAGTTGGAAAAGCCCCTATTCCTTCATTTGGCATGCAGGAGATGTGCCCTTGTGCCGTGATCTGAGAAACAGTTCAGCAATTCATGGGACTCAAGGCTCAGTCTCACTCTCTAACCCAAGTTGTAGATGCTGTGCTGGATACCATACAAGTTCTTACCACAGATAGAAATAAAAATTCACTATCCAAAAAAACCCCATTATTAACTTTTCTAGCACTAGCTTATTATAATCGCCAGAGTGTCAGTGCAAACAAACGCTTTGAGTAGTTGAGATACACATATATCCTGTGTCTTACCACCTTTTCATGTAAGCTTGCAGCTTACAAATGTGTTATTGAACTGTTGCTTACAATTGGGGAGATACTCCTGGGGAACAATCTTCTACATTTGATCAGTGTTGCAAAAAAGTCTGTAGGCATTTGTGACTGCTGGTATATTCCTATTTAAAATATATATTTCATTTAATAATTCTGCTATATTTTATTCCATCTGAGCAGTGCATCTTTTTTTTCACCTGGGCATAGCAAAGGGTGACTAGCTGTTTCATTCTGAAGCATTTAAACTCAATAACAACATATATAGACTTTACTAGATGCTTTACTAATTTATTGTGGCAATGTGGTATTTAGACCACTGTTTAAGTGAAGTTTGCCAGTACAGTTAAAAGAAATTAGAGACACCATCATTGCTAAATCACTTTACTGTTCAAAGAAGAACTGTAAACATATGCATTCATTTAATTATAATAGTACCAATTATAGGAGAAATTGTAATGCCGGGAGTAGTAGCTTTTATGTGATCATAATAATGGCATATATTTATCTTGGTTTGGCAAGTTAGGTCTTTCTTTAATAGTTGGCTTTGCTTAAATAGAATGCGGTTTGTTAAAACCCACACTAACCCCCACACCCTTCCATTTGTTATTGCCCAAATAATGAACAATAATCATGTGGTATAAATGATTAATGTATACATGGCTTAGCAAGTATCTTTGAGGTTTAGAAAGTGTTTTTATTTTCATTCTTGCACTGGACCAAGCTATAGCACAATTACATGTTATTCTTTGGTATTGGATAGAAAATCTTTTTGCTTCAGTAGCAGCTATAGAAACTTGAAGCCCAAGTCCAGTCTCTTTGAAGTCGATCGGAATTTCAGCGCCAGCCTCCGGAGACGCAAGCCCATTGTTTCTGGGGCAGTTTGCTTTGTGCGTGTTATCTGCTAAATCACAATTTAATGTCACATTTCAAAACAGACGGCGTAGGAGAGCCAAAACCCTGCATTCCGTTCCTGAGCAATTAATACGGTCCACGCAAGGAACATCCCACGGAGGTAGATTTAAGAAGTCTTCCAATTATCCTCTCCAGCTAGAATAGTCTCACTCAGCAACACATACAGCAGTGTCTTAACATGCGTGTGCAACTTGCAGAACAAAGTTTACCAAGTTCTGTATCTCAGTTTTATTTACATCTGATTTCTTTGGAGCCTGATCAGCCCCAGTGATAAAAAAACAAACAAACTCTTCCCTTTCAAGATTAATTTTTAAAGCGTCTGCCGTACACGACTATTTTCAACAAGATTACCCCACACAAATGAAGGGTGCTTTATCTTGTGCGCCACAGCAAGCGGCACAATGTTGTCACCGCACCACGGACAATGCCACCCATTTATAAGAGGATTCAAAGAGTTAAAAAAACGCATTACTTGAAACTTGATATAAAACCTGTGGCCAAAGCAGGCTATGGGCTGGAGCACTTGATTATTCTTTTATCAATAAATAAGAGTGGCATACAGTTAATTTCAGCACTGTAATTGAGCGGTGCATTCTGGGAAGCTGCAAAGCACTGTAAGATGAGGAAATGTTTTAGAGACTAATCACGAGAAGAAAGGAGCCTTTCATAGCCCTTATGATGCTGTTGTCAGAGCTAAAGGCAGATAATGATTCAGTAATAATGGCACATTGTGAATATTTAAGCTGAAAAGATTGGGACAAAATGAGCAGACATTGTTGGTTTGCTAAACCGAACAGTTGGTCTTTGGGCTCCAAAACTATCTACAACTCAAATTCGGGGCTCAGAAGTTGCAAAATTAAAAAAGAAAGATGTTTCTGGGACGCTTGTCTGGTACAGGGGTTGTGTGTGGAGCCTGCACGGGGCCTCTTCACTTACTTTTGAAATCTGAAATTGATAGTCAAGGTTTTTTTAACGACTCTCTGAACTGACAAAGTACAAAATGCTGCAGACTGTGTAAATCTCCCTCCATTTAGATGCCAGAAGAAATCACTTTGGGAGAAAATCAGTTTTAGTAATGACCTAAAATATTAAATATAAAATTGAGAGTGTCATATTGCAAATAAGTAGACTCATTTGCATTTTGTCTCGAGGGCATTGGTAGCGCTATAAAGAGACATGCAGCTGAATTTATGTACATTGTCTTTTTTTCCTCATTACTACATTCTGGATCTGTTAGTTGTCTTTCTTTAAACATCTGTTAAATGCAGTTTCATGAAGCCGTACATTCCCATATGTTTGGGAACGGTATCAAAGCGTTGAGCTTTTGGCCTCCTTTACAACCTTTTGTCTTTGAGAAAAAGGTGGATGAGCTTGGGGGCCAGATTCTGCTGAAGCCGAGGGCCAGAAGCACAGTTCCTTTCAGTAGGAGCCAGACAAGTTTTCTAAAAAGATCTGTACTGATTGATAGCGACAAAGAATATTTCAGACCTGGAACTCGGTATGCTTAAAAGATTTTAATTATTTTTTTTAAGAAAAAGTGCAAGATGAAAAAGGAAGAAAAAAAAAAAGCCAAACTTCAGAAGCCATCAGGGCAAATTTTATTGTCCATAATTTTCTATGTGTTAAATTTTGGAGAATTCAGAAAGTTTGCCTGCTTAAGGACAGCCAAGAGAAACTGTTTCCTGCACTTTTACAGGCACAGTAAGCACTAATTTATTATTATCTTTACAGTGACATAAACTATTCCAGCTCTTGTATTTCTTTTATAGAAACACTTTTCATGTGTAGTTTCACACAAAAAAGAAGAAACAAACTTCTGCATCTATACATCTGTTTTTTTCTTGAGGAAAAGCAATTACTTTCAATAAACAGCTTCAAAACTCTAATCAAAATACAGTTAGAAAAAGTTTATCTTTTTGCAAAATTCTTTTAGAAGACATGCATTGTGTTTACAGTAACACTCATTTTTATCCATATGCTTTAAATCTGTGTATTTACTTAACTAGGCAATATTTTTAACCTTTTTTTCCAAGCCTCTAGTTTTAATAAAAAGTTTCTTACGAAGTCATTTATAAAGAAAATTTAAAATCCCAGGACCAGGTCCTCCTCTGGGGAAAAGAAGCAATAGTCCACAGGCACTGCAGTTGTCTGCAATAAAAAGAGAAACCCCATTTCTTCATGGTTTCCAGGGCCCCAATCCTGCATACTTACGCACTTACTTCACTTAACTACTGGAAATGAGATCACCCGCAGCTCTCATGTGTGCCTCTGCCACGCAGGGAAAGGAGGCAGCACGGTGGGATCGCTCCCACCACCAAAACGAGCTCCGGCAGACCCTGCCTGAGTCTCTCGTGCTGTTTGCCAGGTAGACAAACCCTCAGTGGCCTGTTTTCATGGTGCTTTGTTGGGCAGCTTGCGGGCTTGGCACGATGCAGCGTGAATGTATCAGTGTTTCTGGAGCAGGGGGCTGAGGTGCGGGCAGGGCTTGCGCTCAGGCTGGAGCAGCTCGGGCAAGTCTCTCATTCAGATTTGTGTTGTCCCCTTCCCGTTGCACTTTGACTTATCAGCTTGTTCCAATTCCCCAGGTAAAAAGCAAATTTTAGGCTGAAGAAATGATTTAATTTGGTATACTTGGGTTACATCTAAAGACTGGTAACTCTACTCTGTCCTTAAAGGCTTTCTTTCATATGCCTTGCAGAGCTCGGTGGTCTCCCTCCATCCCACACTACGTACTGGAAGCGCATTCACGGCACGGTGCTCAAGAGCATCATCGTCAGGTTTCAGCTAGCTCATACTCGGTGGCAGGGGGATTCAGAGGTCTGATATGCCCCAGTAGCACGGTCCGAATCATTAAATGAAGTAGCGTTTTGCTAAATTCAGTGAAGGTCTGGCCCACGAGTCCTTTGCCCAATGTAGTCAGATATGGATGCAGAATTTCATATCCCTAGTGTTTGGGTTGCTTTTGAGCTTTCTTATCCAAGTGATAAAGGTGCAAGAAGAACAGATTACCATTGGTCCATCTTAACGGTTGGAGCTGTGGTGCAGCTCCAGTACAAATTGCAGTAGCACATATAATCGATATTAATAGCTTACTGCAGCAGGGAATTGAAGGCACAAATTTCCCCTTTGCTGCCGTCATCAGAGCCTCCAGTTCACGCTATGAAGAGAAATTCATAATTGTCAAGTGCTCGGGTGACAAAGTCTGCACAGGACAAACAACAATTCCCAATTAGTTTGTTCCACCCTCTCTCTTCCTCCATCCAGGCCATCCGAGTTGTCTGAGAGCACTTCACATGTTGCCCTTGGCCGAGGACGGCTCTGCCTGGAGCATGTCCAACTTGGCGTGGAGACGTTCTAATAAAGCTCCAAATGATGCTCGTTGCCAGTGAGGAGGGGGATGAGGAAAGTGAAGGAAAAGATGGTGCCAAGGTCATCATGTTTCGGCCTAATGCAACGTGCTTTTTGCAGAAAGACACATTTCTCTTCCCAATTTTACTCTTGAATGCTGCTCTTAACAATGGTGATGATAATTTCATCAGTGCCACTGATACTTGATATTTCTCATTTACATTGCATGTTTCATCTTCAAGGCTCTTGAAATAATGAGCTAATCCTCACAACATCCCTGTAAATATTATTCCCCCCTTAAAGAAACTGAAGAAAGGAAGTTAAGTAAATAATGTACGCTATTTATATTATGATGGCTTATAGGGGTTCTGGTGAAGGTCAGGTCCTCCTTGTATGTAGACATTATATAAATAAGAATCTATATATGTAAATTATTCCTTGACCTGATGATTTCATACTTCAAATATACAAAACAAGCAAAGAACAGAGGAAAGGGAAACCTATCAAAAAACCAAAATGACAGGGAGATTAAGTGGTTGAACAGAGGTAGTTTCTGGAGACTTGGGCTGAAATCAGCTCTGAATGCCTGTCTGCTGCATGTATTTGTCCTTTCAGAGACGAGGATTGTAAAGCCTGGATTATTAGAATTTACTTTTACTAGCAGGTGACATACTTGCTTTTAAAATGTTAACAAGGCTTCGGTTTTAATTAAAATGTTCATTAAGGATGCAGAATTACCTGTGGGTGACACAGGTAATGTGTCACCTTAGTTTGATCTTAGCGTTGGAAAAGGTTTTGGCTTTCTCTTTTTGGACATTTTTGAACTGTTGAAACACTGTAGTTAAGAGTCCATAAAAATGAAATTTAGGTTGTTGTCTTAATTCAGCTTGCAGCCCTCTAAACTCAGCATCCTGTTTGTGAAACAGAAAGCGGTTTCAGTGAGATGAGGGTGTGCAAGCCCATTTTTTCTGGAACTGAGGAGAATTATTTCTTGATTCTCATTAACTGTGGCTTCAGTTAGCCAAGCACTTACACATTTACTGAGCTTTCAACAGAAGTCCCATTGCTTCTAATGTAGAAGAATTTACTTTTGCCACAACCTCTGCTTAGAGTCAGTGGCATGTGAGCACCGGCTTAGAGTTCGGCATGTGTTAATTGTTTAAATATGTTTAGCCCTTTCCCCAAAGCTGTTGTGAATGTTTAATGCAGTATTTACACTAGCCTTAGCAAAAGGACTTGTGCTGTAGGATTGATGCTTAAACGTATACTTGCTCTGGAGTACGTGTGAAGTGCTTCACTACAATTTTCTGAATATTTAAATTTATATTGGGACTTGGCTTGAAGTTTTTGAAAGAAAGCACTTTTGAAGAATAAGATGTCATTTAACATTTAATAAAGGCAACTATCTGCCTAAACCACAGAGTAACCGCGAAACCGGGAGAAGCCCTGAACATCTGCCGTAGCTTCTGTGCGGTGGCAGCAGCGCAGGACACTGCTAATGGGCCTCTCAAGCGACCGACTTTGCAGTGCAAATTCAAGTTACAGCATGCTAAGATCTTAAACACTGTAATGAGTACTTAGCCCTCAAAGGAGTACAAGTGATAAAAATGGCATATTTGGTACTTCATGAGTTAACAAAAGTAAGGGCAGATCCACTTAAAAAAAAAGGCGGGAGGGGAGTGTCACTTTTATGTAAGAATTCATTAAAAATATAATTAGTTTATTTTAATATAGTTATCTCTTTATTATTTAAAGCAAAATGTTACATGCAGAATATTTGGGGGAAGATTTTATTTAACACTTGGATGCGTTTTGCTCTAAAATGAATGCTTGCTCAAGAGTCTAAGAAGGCTTCATGGGAAGAGCAAAGCAATCTAAGCCATATGTATTGGGCAGTTTGCCAGTTGTTTGCCAATATGCCCAGGCCACCTGGCTATATATGCAGCCAAGTATGCCATTCTGACTAGCCAGCTTTAACCTTCAGGCTGCTTCTTTTTCAGCTCTTAGGAAACTCTAAAGCCCTCCAAAGCGCATTGCATTTCCCCCATGCCAGTAGTTTGTGTGCATCCAGACGCAGGCTGCGCGGTCTCACTGACCAGACAGCTCGCAGCACCCATTTTCAATGAGTTCGGCTTTTGTCTGGAGAGCAGTTCAGCAGTGTTGAACCCGGGCCATAAGATGAGTCTGGAGATAGCAGACTGAAACCTTTACCCATATGCCATAGTTAGACACTTTGACTGACAAGCTGCAGTTTTTGTTCCCGATACTGTAGAGACCCTGTTTTCTGGGCGTGGTTTAGAAAGGATTTTATTTAATGTAGTTCCCCACTATAATTTCTTTTCCCAAGTATTTGCATGAATTGTAAGAGAAGTGAAGCATTTAGCATAACTTAAGCATTAATGGCATATTGTTTCATTATTGGGGTAATTTATTTAAATGTTTATTCATTAAATTTCACTTGCAGCCAAAAATATCTCAGCATTCTATTAATCTTTAGTTACATTTGGGGTTGTGGGCAAAGCCTAAAACAAGTACAGTATCCATGGCAGCAATTTAACATTTAGTAGATATCAGATATAATTAAGCTATTCTAAATATTGAAATTAAGGTAGGAAGAAAAAAAAAAAAAGATTGTATTCAATTCAGTAAACACAGCATGGGAAGTTTGGGTATAGCAGCCAGCAAAATTTTTAACTGCATCCAAAGTAAAGGGCGTGCAGTCTGCCGGAATTGTCTTCTCTTTTAATAGAAAGCAGTTTGGGAAGGGTATAACATGGGGACTTTCATTTGCTCTATTGCTTTTAATACGTATGACAGTGATAGCTGCATTTGCAGGCTGGGGAAGGCAGGTGTGCTTCTTGGAGACGTGCTCCATGCCAGCTTTGCTTTACAGAGGTACGCATATTTTTCAGCGAGCACACGCACTACAAAAACTTTCTGTGCTCTGATCTGGAAGCGGAGCCTGTGGTTCAGGTTGGAAAACTCTAGGCAGGACTCGCTCAGAATGGTCACGGTTTCCTCCGTTCGCACACCGAAGCCATAAATCTGACACAGCTTCATTTCAAAAGATCCATGAACCTGAGGGCCTGATATTTGAAACTCAACTTCTCCGTTTGCAGGTGGGATTATTTGTGGAAGTAAGCGAGAGCACACAGGCATCTTGCTGCCCAGCCGATCCCCTGCTCAGGTGGCAGCAGGACGTTTTTTGCTGCCTACAAAGAAAAACTGACGCTCTCCCCCTTCTCTTTTAGGCACAAAATTGAAGATTCAACAAAGGAAGGGAGGTTAAGGCTTTTGAAAAAAATTGGGCCCTGAGGGAAACTTTGCCAAGTTTCTCCTAAAGCCCAAAATGAGCAACTTTACAAGGAAAGTTTTGCCGTGCTTGGCTCACAGCACATTGTTCCCATCACCCTGAAAGCCAGGCTGCTCCTGCACAGCCACCTGCACCCGATTCGCTCCCCGACAAAGGCAAACCAAGATCAAATGTGGAGCCCACCAGCACTGCAGTTTAATCCAGCAGGGTTTGCTGTTGAGTTGCATTGAGGCATTCTTTGTCCTACGAGTATGCTGCCTTTGGGGACCCAGGCATATTGATTTGCTTTAAATACGAACCCATACTGACAGATTCAAAGTATACTTTTCGGGGAGGCCCGTCTGGGGTTTCCTCTGTTCAGAAACACTTTGTGGGTTCGTGACTTACTAGCAGTGCATCATAGCTGTTGCTGTGCAGCGTTGGTGACACGTTCAATAAAGGCCCAGAGAAAGGCGCTGTTGCAAATGCACTAAGACAGACATAAAGGGAGCAAGAAAGTGTCCCGGTGGGTTTTGCAGTCTGGCAGGTGAGATGCAGCTGCAGCCGCCCCATCTGTGCTACCTTGGCCTGCTATGGCTGTCAGCGTAGGTAACTTGGGCTATGATGGGAGAAGCAGAGCAGAAATTGAGACAGAGAATAAAAATTAAGGTTAAAAGGGAGAGTAATGTTCTACGGGCATTTTGGGGATATTAACAGGTCACAGATTTTCACTTTAAATGTTCACTGGGTTCCATTTCATGTAGTGCACTAATACATGGCTGGACAAATATACCCGCTACAGTTTGTATCGTTTGTTTACTCAGCCTTTTATCAATCTGTGGTGATTTCCATATAGTATTTAATCTAAGTCATGGGCTTTGGGCACTGTATTGGTAGTGTCTTGCCTGTCACACCCTTCACTGTTGTAAATCTGTTTATTGTTTTTCTGCGTGGGTGCAGGCTGTGCACATGCATTCTTTCTATGTTGTTACTCTGTTATTGCCATTTTATTTATTTGGACCTGGTTCTACTTTCACAGTAGTAAGAAATAGTAGCTTGTCATCCAAGAATTTCCAAACACTTAAAATTTTGAAAGGTTGCTCCTGAAAAGTTGTTTAAATGGGAGCACTATACCATCATGTAATGTTTATAATATTAAGTATCTGCAGTTTAGTTTGATTGTTCTTCACCAGAGCTTTTCTGCAAAAAGGACTGGGAAAAATGAGGATTTTAATGTGTATATATACTTCATAGCAATACTGGCCTCTAAGGGCCAGATTTTTGCTTCCACCATTTCTCACCGTCTTCCTCTTCCAACAAACCTTCCTCCCATCCCAACCACATACTGTATTGCAAATATGCCAAAACACTAAAGGCTTAGTTCCCCTCTGCTTGTAAACACAGCACTGCCATTAGCGGTGAGGCTGCCCATGCCTTTCATGGGGAAAATGGACTCTGAAATGCTTGGAAGAAATAGCAAAGTGCTCATTCATGTGGCCTGGGTTGAAAAATTGAACCCACTTCACTTACTTACACCTCTGTGCCAAAAAAAAGTGCTGGTACACTGGTCGCAACTGCACATGAAGCAAACTAATATGGATTTCTGTGGTCTAATAACAAACAGGGACACTCGGACATAGTTGCCAGTTCTGCGTGATTGACTGTTAAGTCCAGAGAGACAACCCTGTCCCATGGAAATCAATAGGATTTTTGCTGTTGGCTTTCCTGGGACAAAGATTTCATTTCCAATAATCCACCACCTGATTTTAAGCATGTCATTTAGTAGCCGATTCACTGCCAATTCACAGGAGAAACCTCGCCTTCTGAAGAATATGCTCTCCTTTTTTTCTTTTCTTCCCCATCCCCTCTATTTATTTTCCACTGGCTTTACATTTAGTAATAGTTCTTTCACAAACAATATTCCTTTCCTTTTAGTTTTTTGTCTTGTTTTGTTCTGTTGGGCTTTTTTTTTCATTATACTGTAACATGGGAAATGGTCCCTCCAGGCATGGCTGTTTCAGACAAGGATGTGGTAAGTCGAGGATATATGTTGTTGTGTTGAATTTCATCACGCCTCCGCACATCCTTAAAGCACTATGACATGCACTGACTTGGAACAGCTAATCCACACCTGGTGACAGGCTACATCACCGTGGCTCAAAACTTCATCCTCTTCCCTCGTGTATGGGAAGAGGTCATGTTCCCCTTGCCTGCTACAGGATGCTAACAGATTTAATAGTCAGGACAGGGAAACAGAAGGATCTGTTAAAGGGAGTTGTCGTGATAAACAGGTGTGATATTCAGGTTGCTACTTCAGGGAATCTCAGGGAAGAAGGCTGGTTAGCTGAACCCCAAGCAGATGGTAGAGTTTGTCTTTGCGTAAGGCACAGCCTGAAACAAATTTGACTTGGTTAAACTGAGGTAAGCCAGGGTTGGCTTCACAGACTAGTTTAGGACTACATAATGGAGAACAGGATGAGGTCCATAACTTGTTAGAATTTTGTATTTAAATTTTATGTCATTATAAAGTCAATAACCTTGGAATAGATACAAATGAGTGCAGCGTGTTAGACAGCCCTGTTGTGGTTCAGACTCTTTCGGAGGCCGAGAAGTTCTCCACCTACCGCAGTCCCAGGGCTTAGCTTACTACTTGGTCTCCAGGTTAGCAGTATGTGACTACTCACACAGTTCTTGATGCAGGTTTGCAAGCTGACTTAAAGTTTGGGAATCACATACAAAGGATCTGGCTGTCAAAAACTTCTAAAGTCAGTAACCTAAACAGTGCTTCAAAAGGAAGAATAAAAAAAATTCTCAAAGTATAAATTAAGGTAAGTCATGAAATCAATAAGAATTGAAGGAAAAAATATGTAGCGTCTTAAAATAATAAGTCATTTTATGCACATACACAATTTATTAATTTACAATTGCATTTCTGGAGGCAATATTTCTGTTCATAACTCTCAGTTACTTCACTACAGGAAAATGTCGATTTCCACTAAAATTCTGTCAGCGCTGGTATCACAGTTTTATCACACTTATTTATAACCCATATACCAACCTGAATATAATTAACTGTATATAATTTGTAGGGCTTGCCAAATTGTGAACAGTATTTGCTACCCGAAGTATTTGTGTAATTAAAAAAATGTCAGCTAGTGTATTAGAAACATTTCGTACAGCTGGCTAAATAGTTCAGAATGTATTGGTGAATAATATATTAATTCACTGATGTATTACATATTGAATAAACTATTTTAATAAGTTAAATTGCATTTGACCCATTAGAGCTGACTCCAGCTCTGCAAAGTATTGAGTACCATCTTGAGTCAAAGGGAGCTGAGGGTGCTACAGAGGAGGCCTTATCAGGTAATTCCGTATTAGGGCTTGTGAGTAAGGCAGTTAGGTGTATGCTTAGAATCACTACTGAATGAAGAATACAGTTCTCCAAGACACTGTTATCCCAGGGTCTTTCAGATGTGGTAACTAGAACCTTTCTTAGGCATAAAAGTACTTTTGTACTTTTGTATTTACAAAATCATTATGGTGCCATTAATGTGAAGTTCGCTTTTCCAGTCTGTAATTACTAAGGTCAATATTATACAGTCATTATTAAATAAAAATTAAAAAAAAAAAAGAAGTTCCCACCCTGTATCTAATCAAATTTCAGGTCCTGCATTCTGTAAGTTCATGTTATAACTTTGCCATATTAATGAGGAGTTTGTACAGGAACCCTGCCTAAGCTGTGCAGTTATATTATGTAAGTGTTTTCCCATACGGTGAGCCATGTCTGCAGCAGCATATAGAACTTCTGTCTGCTGTAGTGCTCCCCTTTCCCCAGGTTTTATATGCCTAATTCAATACCAAGAGAAGTCTACGGAAAGGGGAAATCGGGCCCCTGCCTTGTGGCGTCTGCGCTGGCTGTCTCTCGGTCCTTTACCTCTGAAAATCTTAAGGCAAGATGCCTTAGAAATGAGTTCTTGTCAATGTTTTAGGTCAGTATCAATTCCATGAGATGCATAAGTGATTTTGTGGCTTTCTGTTGTGCTTTTATACTGTATTCAGAGCAAGGAAGCAGTGCATTTAGAGAAATAATAAAATGGGTTTCTGCATTCTCAGCATTTTTCATAAAATTCAGTAATCGGTATATTACAAAGTCATAAACCAGTATAATTTTTATTACGGGGATTGTCCATGTGAAGAGGGTTCCTGGATTGCGACAGCGATAAGCAGGCAGTGCTGTCTGTTGGGTTACTTATCCATGGCACCAGGATTGTCTGTTGTTCAGATGTGTGAGCTCCGGCCTCGGTTTCCGTTCACGGTTGCCGTGTATCATCGCAAGAGTGATGATAACGCCTCTTCAAGGTGGCAATATAGTGACAGTTTAACATGGCAAACTTCTGCTTGGCAAACAGACAGCGACTGTTAGCCAATATTGGCTGAGACTCACTGATGATACCACGTCGTGTATCCTTAAAGAGGATAGTTCTTTGGACTTGATCCCGCTCTGCTTTCTGTCATGTGCCTCTCAGTCCAAGGAGAAAAACAAGCAAATAAATGTACCCACCCTCCTTTTTATAGGTGTTTTCACCCTTCTTTTTACAAGCGTATGCTGAGGAATGGTTTCCTCACATAAGCTTTTTACTTTCTTTCCTTCTAGGAAATGGTCTGGAGTTTGCAGAGTTAGAAAGCATGCTTCTTCATGTGCTAAAAAGGGGAGTTAGGATAACGATTATCATCTTGATCACAGGGAGTTACTTGGTAGTCATGAGAAACTCAGAGAGTGTGTCCCAGCGAACCCTGCAAGGCAGGATGGAAATCTCCCTGTGGCAGTTTTTTTTTTTTTAGTTAACCAAGTAAGGGTAATGTCTGGCCTGTGCTCAGTAACTGAGCCCTGAAATTCTGCAGCTGGAGACTTCAAACATTAAGAGTCTTCTGTCCAAACATGCTGTTATATCTTCCTTTGCCACTAGAGTACAAAATCAAACAAAGCACGTGTACTGCTCCTTAATCTCTACTGTCAACTTCTATTAAATAATGCATTTAGTAATATTTAAAATAGTTGCTTTGTTACCACTGTAACTTCCATACGATGCTCTCCAAATGCCTCTCTGTCAGTAAAATAACTGCAAATGTTAACAAGCATGCTTTAAATATGCTGCTTTTATGTATAAATGTAAGTTAACATCTTAACAGGAATTCCATTTTAGTATCTATCGTAATGTTTTGATGATCCCTTCTGATACCGTCTGTGTACTAAGAACCTCATTCCTCAAGTAACACTGTGCTGTTATAAGGTTATTCTTATTTTACAACCTCATTTTGTGAGCTTGGTGATACAGCTGGAAGCATATGGGCCCTGCTTCCGGCAGCAGCCACTACGACGGCACCTGTAAATTGTGTCCTCAAAAAAACAGGGATGTGCAGATAGGCAGACATAGTTTGCTGGTAGTATTTGGACCTCTCTGAAATTTCTGCACGCTTTTTCCTTCTTGATCTAAGCTTCTGGACTCACTTTTGGCAACTTGGAAGTACTTGGTGCATGTATTTTCCTGTGCTTTGGTCAAAGGCCTCTGGGCATGTGCCTAGGTTACTCTGTGGGTAGAAGTGGAGTCGCATCTTTGCTCAGTTCAGAAAAACATTGCTTCAGAGCAACTTTGTCTTGGTTTGTTTTGGAAGGAGCCCTCACAGATCTTGGCTTGAGGGGAAGCTGTTAGGGTGAGGGTCATGACAAGCTGTACGATAGGTGATGAGACCTGCATGAAAGCCTGTGTTGAGAGTCAGAAAAAGTGCCAGGCTGAAGCCGAGTAGATCTGTATTATCCGCACTGCGGCTTAAGTCAGATTGCCTTCTCTGCAGCTTCGATGGGAATTTACTGTCCCTTCTTATGTGCTAGCCCCTTACATCTCAGGAAGATGCATCTGTGCCAGCAGCAGTGAGCAGGGACTATTCTCTTTTCCAGAAATACGTTGCAAATTGTTGGGCCAAAATAGAATGTGTAAGTAAAGCTTAGAGGTAATCTCTTCTTAAGCATTGATCTGGGCCTTAGATTTATAAGCTTATTCCTGCTGTCCCACCATAAAACTAAAATACCCACTCCATGCAGTATTTACGTAATAGTCTGGTGTAGCTTTCTAGATGTATGAACTTGTATTTTCTCCTTGCTGTGAGGAAAAAAAAAACCAAACAAAAAAAACCAAACTGCTGAGGACTTGATTCAGCCTGGCTGTTCAAGTGCAGTGCAATTTGATCCCTGTATCTCAGAAGGTGGATTCACTGCCCGGGGAGAGTCACATCACTTTCTTGGGAATGCCATGAAGAAAGCAGCTGTAACGTTTCTGCCGGGCTGCCCAGCGAGCAGCTGCCTCCCGGGTGTCCTGGCCGTGGCCCCCAGCTCTGCCTCCTCTTCCTCTGGGGAGGGAGCTGGAGGTGCCTCGCACTTCGGCAGCACCCCCTTGGGGCAGGACGGCTGCTGCTGGGAGCTGGCACTTTGATTTCTGTCCGTCGGGGACCTGGAGATGAGCAGAACCCTCTAAAGTTAGAAGGGAGTAAACAGCTGCAAAGTGAGTTTTGCAATAAAAAATGTAAAATATGTAGGATATAAAAAAGAAAGTTATTAAAAACTTAAGATAAGATCAAAACATTCCAGACGTTATGGTCTGTGTTCCTGCAGAGCTGTGTAAAAAACGCTGGAACTTTACAAAGTGGAGCAGCAGAAGAGTTCATATATGTCAAATACTTTGGACCTTGCAGCCCATTAATGTAACAAATTAAAAATAACAGGTGATGGCCTTACTCCGATTCTGCTGCACACTCACATTTTTAAAGGCAGAAGATGTTTCTCGTTCTTTACAACAAACTCATCAGGTTTTCACAGAAGATCTTCAGAGGTTTCTTGAGTGTTTTGCGAACATTGTGACTTTCAGTATAAAATATGCACTAGGATTTACACCCTAGCCATACACTTTGTAATTGGAAAAGGGTGTTCCTGTGGCTGAGATTCAGCTGCAAAATCCATGGGATCCAGAACCAAGCTTTCATTTTGAACTGAGGCCATGCAATCTCCAAATTAAACACGAAAATACTAGCTAAGATATGAATATAATGAGTGAAACAGATGATCTGCAGCAAACATGAGATATTTCCTTTTCTATTATGAATGATCAAAATCACACCTATAGTTATTATTTTTCCAGTCTCCACATAAGGTCAAAAGTGCCTTCAGCTACATGAATGCAAATCTGGAATACTTTCAGCAAAGTTACTGAAACACACAGCAGACTGATTTTGTTGATGAAGAAAAGGAGATGAAAAATATATGGCCTTTTTTTAACACCTTCATTCCATAGCAAGAATTAGCTTAAGGTTTATTTAATCCTTACTATATTTCATATTGGCTGCAGAGAGTTTTTGAAAATAATCTCTTTTAAACCTGTTGTTGCAACATATGATCAACTATTTTGATGGCTGTGGTTGGGACTTGCCAGTTGCAAAAAGTGCCTCTTAATTGCTTAAGTGTGAAAGTCAGATGTCTTCATATACCATCTGAAAAGATAACCATATTTTTTTTTCAGCTGTGCTGTAGCCTCCATATCTTACTGTCAAGAAGCTTCTTTTGGGACTGAGACAGGTCACGTTGGAAGTCAGTGGCTAATCAGCTCCCACTGCACATTGTCTGCTTTCAGCTTGAATTATCTTAGGCAGACATCCTGGCTAGCTGCAACACAAACCTCTGATGGCTTAAGCCTGAGAAGACCTGAGTTTGGCAGCCACTAAGTTAGCAATGAGGAGAGGAAAAGAAATCCTATCTCTTCTGGTGCTTTTCCCGTCTTGGTTTCCCCACTAGAAATCAATAGGATGATCAATAGTTGGTTTTGAGTTATTTGCTACATGCTGGAGTTTTCTGATGTAAACCTTGGGTGTCTGGATTTCAAGCACTCTAATGTGTCAGAGGAGGTTTGATAGCTGCCACAGCCATCCCAAGTTACACTTTATTTCCAGTGACAGCCTTTGTAACATGAGAAGGGAATGAATTCAACAGTTTTAAGTACAGATCAGTCTTAGACAGTTACTGCCTTGGGGAGGGGACAGGTTAAAATTTTTAAATAAATTGATTTTTGGTCTTTTTTTAACTATATGCTGAAAATAATGCTATGTGAGATAGGCTACATTTTGGTGGTACATTTTTTCCCCATAGATATCTCTGGCTTCATTCAAAACTCCTTGCATATTGGGTTTTTTGCTCACCTTCATGTAGAAATCATTGAGCCTGAATGTACAATGGACCAGATGAAAGAAGTTTTTATTGATTATAAAGCACCCATTCAGGGTTCCTTTTTTAGCACTTCCCTAATCAGAATGGCTAAAACAGTAAGAATATTGCCTATACAGTAATTTACAACATAATTCTCTGTCCTCATGAAGAACTTATTTCCATGAGAGAAGCTTGAGTTGTGCGAAATGCACAAGTCTTTTCTGTATTTGATGAGACAGTCTTATCAGCATCAGTAAAAGAGTCCTCTCCTGGTATCTCTCTAATATGGATTTGTCTTTTGTAATGGTGGTTTGATGTGTCTCTGCCTCACCTACTCTCATCTTTTGTCACGTCTCCTCTGCAAGAATACGTTTTCTCTTGCTTCTTGGGCGACTCAGTTGTTTATTCCTAAAGCACAAAGGTTAGGTGCATTTGCTTTTGTGGCATACTCTAAAAAGTTTAAAAAGAGGATTAGTATTTGTATGGATGACTACCTAGAAGTACAATAAGTTATGCTAATACAGTATGGAAAGGGAGACAAAACATGAGCAGGGGAGTGCTAATGCCTGTGTGTCTCATTGTTGGGGAATCCATGCAGGTCGCTGCTGTCTTTCTTCTACTGCTGGCAGATTTGGAGAAAGGGTAGATGGCCGTGCACTATGTAGCAGTTCCTCTACAACAAGACATTACAGACTTCTCTTTACTTCATCTTCTAGTCACTCTTTATTCGCACCTTTGGCCTTAAGAATAGCTGTTTGCAGGACTGGATACAAGTGGTCAGAAGGAAGGTCTGTCCTTGTGTCTACGCATGGACTTCATCAGTTGGCTTCAGTAGGAACTGACTTCAGTGGAGAGCAGCTGAAAATTGAGCCTGGACCATACGTACTTGAAAAGCATAATCAAGTCCTCCCAGTCTGTCTCCCAGCGTAACTGTTGGTAGCCTTGGCAGGGACTGCAATGAGGGTGCCTGGTCCTCTAAAAGCATTATTTACATGAGATCCACAGATTTAAAGGAAAACATTTAAGTTGTCCTGCCTTACACAAATATTAATTGCAAATGTGATTTTCAGATCTTAGAAAATCAAAAGCTTAAAGCAGGCCTAGAAAAGTCTTTGAAAATTGTGATGATACATCTTTCATATCACCGAAATGACACTATTATTTAAAGCTCTGAAACTACTCTTTGAATTCTATTTCAATATTTAACCAATAACATTTAAAGATGTGCACATGAAGCAAGTATCTTACCCCAGTACACTTTTAGATATCAATCATGCTGTATTAATTGAAAGGATTTGGTCTAATCTCATAAAGAAACAGGCAAACTCTTGGCTTTTCTCTAAAGTAAAAATATATCACTCATGTCATCCATTACTGTGCTATAATTATGGTAAGTGAAGCAGAACAGAATCGATGGAGCAATTTATCAATGCATTCCCAACTATTCCAGCATGGCTGACGTCATGTGGCTGCAGATACTGTCCTTCAATATAAATGATATCCAGCAGTGTCAAGACTTTATTCTGATCTGCTCCGGCATAATATTTTCATATTTAATATTGTCATTTCAATTATGGTTTAATTAATTTATTTCATTCACTAGGAAATTGCACTTAATTAGTTGGCTTTTAATTTTTTTAAAAAAAAATTAAAACCTCAAAAGGGCAAAAAAAAGGGAGAATAAAAATCCCAGACATTGTTTAATTCAGACTTCAAGGTCAAAAAACCCTTATAGTTTAAACTTTATGCTAATAGAGCATAAACTTGATCTTTTCTGTTCCACTCTAAATTACTTCAAGATAAGAAGGAGAATATAACGTGTGTAGTGAGCATTTCCAATAGACATTTGTCTTCAGATATTAAATACTTCCCCAAAATGTCATTTTAATACTCGGATACTGTTTAGTACCTTCAAATATTTGCCTTTTTACACACTCCATTTTCCAAGTGTTGGATTTTACCCATATATTATCTTTTAAGTTTTATTCAAATAGGCTGACAGAGTTAGAGCTCGTGTAGACTAAACTTTAGTGAAGCCGTCCTGGAGATAGCACTGTTTGTTCTGTAAAAACACTCACCCCGCATTCCTCCTGAAGTTATTAAATGTGTTTACACTACATTAAATATGAAAAATGAACTTCTCCAGCCAAGGGATTGTTTAAAATACTGGGAGAAATATGGCCGGAATACCTAGCCGCCCCCCCCAGCCCCGAGGAGCCGCGCTGAGGCGCTTCCCCGGCTCCTCCCGACCGGAGCGCCTATCTGTGAAACACTTTTCCTGCTCCTGGGCCAAAGTGGTTTCAAACAACTGTGCCTTTCTTCAACTGGCACAAAGTCTTCCTTGGGATTTTGGCACCGTCAGAGTGAAAAGCACATGGTCCAAAAGCGCACCGATCTCGTGGGGTGGGAGAAGAAGGGAAGCGTTTGTTTACAACTCGCGCCCGCGTTGGGCTCTCTTAATAAACCAGCCTTCGTTAAGATGTCTGGCTGCCGGGTTGGCCTTTTCTCGATGAACTTTTCTTTTTTTCTTTTTGTCTCTGGGAGAGAAACACATGGAAAAGTTCATCAGGAAATTAAAGCTGCAAATATACTTTTTCTCACGCGACAGCTGCGCGTTTACGTGTTGCCGTGTACGGTCCCTCTGTCATCCCTGGACACGGCATTTCCTTCTCCAGAGGGGCCTTTGCTCCCTGGTGGGGTTATGTGGCCTCGCAGTGATGAAAGGCGGCTCGTCTTCTTCATTGTGCCGTCCATGCTCTCCCTGGTGGGAGCACCCCTCGATCGGGGCGTCGTGGGAGCCCCGGCACGCTGGGGAAAGGGTTAAGGTGCTCATTAGCCACGTACTCGTAAACCGTGGCGCTGGGTGGATTTACGTAGGGCGAGTTTACCTGATATTACATGGTATTGTTTAATTTGGACTATATTTAACCAGCGCTGTGTTGAAACAGCGTCGGCGAGCTCTGAGAGCCTGCCAGGCACATTCTCAAAATGGTTGCCAAGCTGTAAGATGGCTGCCAAGGTCTGACTGCACCGCACAGGTCCGAAATGGGGACCGGCTCTTACCAATTCCCCTGATCGTTCTTCTCTTTTTTTTTTTATCCATTCCCAAAATAAGGAAGATGCCGGACTTGGCACCAACCTCTTGGCACTACGATTTATAGTGTCATCCAGAGATTCAAGTAGCTAGCTGTGTTCTTGTTTCACAGCACTTGGCAGAAAGCTGCGTAGGGGAGGACGTGAGGTGAAATAGCCGGTGTAAAATAACATCAGCGTTTTCCTTCCTTGGCTAAAAAGTACCAAACGTGTTGGGGGAAGGAAAAAAAGTTTTAAAAAAAAGAAAAAAGTGGAAGGTAGGATATTTGAAAATAAATTGGCTTTGACCAGAGCTTCAGACTTTCCTTTTGGGCTGAAGTGGTGCAAACTTTATCTTCAACAGGTTTAAGATTATTTTTTTCTTTTTGATTTTTTTTTTCCCGCATTTGTTTACTGGAGTTTATAGCAGTTTCTTTCTGGCAGTTGTGCTACTTAGCAGATTGAAATAAAATCATAAGGGTGAATTAAAACACACTGCTGTTAGTGCTGATTAGAATTTTAGCTTAGTGTAAATACCGGATGCAGTGTCCAACTTTTCAGGGACTTGGCATAGACTCAACAGGGATCTCCAGGCTGCACAGGAGACAGTGTGTGCTTGTAGGCTTTTTAAGTACTTGGATAGGTGAAACTTACTGCTTTTGCTGGTGTGCTAGCTGATTTGGTGCCTGTATAGTGCATTATGTAGTCCAAGGTGGCCATAAAAAACAAGAGAAAAAAACAAAGGATAAGAGTAAAAGGCAAACAGTTCAACCTAAGAACTTAAAATCTATGGATTTTTATTTAAATTCTGACCATCCCATGGTCAACACTTGCCTGTGCATACAAATGGTAAATACAGTCCTAGCTAATATTTGGATCGCACTTGAAAATAAACAGATTGCCTAAGGACAAGTAATTTTGAAACTATTAAATATTCTGTATGCAGCTGGAACGTATTTGTAGTTACAGTAACAGAATGCTAGAGTCTTTCTTCTGATACAAATACCTATATTCAGGTGGATTATATTAGTAAAAATTCCATTTCTCATAACCTCACTCTCAGCCCACAGCTTGTCAATTTTCGTCTGTTAGGAGTTTTCACTGTCTCAAATTACCTGTATATTTTCACCATCTAAGGAAACAACAGAGAAGTGAGTATTATCATCCAGGGATGATGTGACAGCTTCCCTCAGTCAGTCATTTGGAAGGTATTAAACCAGCAACACAATCAACACCTAAGTCCAAATGCTTCATCTCTGCTGTTGAGTATCCTCTACTAGTGCTGGGTCAATAGGTCACATCTTTCCTTCTGCAGGAATGGCAAGGGCCCTGAAATGTACTTTGCCCTTCTCCATGTGCTTGAGGAAATTCACAAGGATGGAGATGTCTTTTGCATCGATATTTGCTGTTTATGTCCACGTTTCTCCCATAACCTATGCTTTTATGTCTTTGTAGAGGTTATAAACATCCCTTTAGTTCAGATTCCCCCCTATTTCACTGGCAACCTATGTTTCCATAGTAATTCCATAGAACAGGGTATTATCTTTAATGATGTCATTTGAACTCTTGATTTTGCGGTGAAAAGATGTGATTAAGACATGATGAGAGATGAGATTAAGATGAGATAGCCTCCACAGAAAGTATTGGATATGGATACCGGTCAGGGCACATGGAGTTGAATTGAGACAGATGCATTTTTTTTGAGTTGCATACCAGATTCTCTGAAAATTGTTTTCAGGGTATTTTAATATTATGCATTACCAAAATTTAGAGCAGTTTACATACAGGAAAAAAATAATGAAGAGAAGTCTTGCTTATCAATGTGATAGAAAAAAAATTGGTGTGGAACGTAGAAGCGAACACTGCTGTGCTCAGTGAAGACTTTTAAAGATACATCAGAGAAGGACACTGGTGTTGTGTTTTCAGTTTCATCTCTCTGCTACTTCAATAAAAAACTAAATTTAAAGGACAATGTTTTATTTGCTTTAAACAAAAATGTGCAGTGTTTAGGAAACTCTAAACATAACTACAGTGTACACACCAGCATAAAAATTGTGCATCACCACTTTTTTGGTTGAATCTAAGAGTTCATTCTACTCTATGAGTCTTGCCTTTGATGTCTAGGTAGACAAACCCTCATCATCTGCTGCAAACCTAATTTAAAATTACTAAAGCTGACTATTTGTTTATTTACATAAATATTCAAACATGCTTAGTTTGTGAAAACTGATCATAATCTTTAAATGTGAAAAATTTGGGAGCCATTAGGACACTTCCGTGATTGTAGCTTGCACCAAACAATCTCCATCATTTTATCGCCTTATATTAGCACAACTCCTGTGTATAAATTTTTTATTTTGATTTACACACCAGTAAGTAAGATGAGGATTTTGTCTATGGTACTTTGCTTTAGGTAGCCATTATTAGTTCTGTATTCTGATGTTATACTCTTGTGTAATGGAAACGACTATACTGAAGGTAATGAAAGTGTGGAGTGAATATTGTGAAACCAGTAGGACTGAGAAGTGGATCAGGTCTTCAGTTTACAACTTAGTTTACAAATTTGTGAATTTGTCTCCCGTGAATAGAACTGAAATCCTTCAGAAGCTTTTGGCACTTTTGCTTGTTTGTATATTCTCCACGTACACATCATGTGCATCTGTGTGTGTCTGTGTGTACATATATATGATATGTGTAAAAGTACTTTTTATATAGTAACTTTCTGCATAGGGCAACCCAAACAGCTGTTATTCCTTTTTATAGCTTCTTTAATCTATGTGCCAACAAGTCAGTTTACAAAATCTGTTTTGTTGATGACTGCTGCGATAATAATTGTGGTGTTTTGTGGCTTGGCAAAAGCCTGGGGTCTCCTCCGAGGACTCTTGCCAAAGCCTTTGAAGGGGTTGAGGTGGATTCACTGCCAAAATGAGTCACCACTCTCTATTTTATTTAGTGTCCTTCTGCCAAGGCCTTAGACACTTTCTGTTTTCATTCTTTTGTAGGCTTTCCTTCCCACATTGTGGTTTCCTTCACAGCCAGAGTAATGTGTTTGCCAGCATAGGTGAGAGAGTGTGGCTGGCTCTCCAAATGCCACTGCTAGACTATGCTTAAGGGTTAGTGGTTTAGCTATTGTGCCTTCTCAAAATGAATGTGCGAGATTTAATTATATGCTTATGAATTATAAATAAAAAAAAAGACTGCTGCATCTGATACAGCACAGTGCAGTAACCTAGAGTAAGGTCAAGGGATTTTAGAGGTCTGCCAGTGTTTACTTCTCCAAGACTCTGTACTGCTGCATCCTTTGAATTATTTTACTCGTGGTTGTGCTGGTCAAGTCAGAGATGAAGTGCTTCTCCAGGGAAAATCTCTTCTGGTTTTTTTTGTCTTAGGCTGGGCTTTCCTACTAACTTTCTTCTCCATCCAGAAGCAGATAATCATTCTGTTCACAGCAGAATAACAGATGCATGGTAGTTATCATAACACTTTGCATGTCCCACCCAGATGTCTTAAAGAATTTGAGAAACCAAGATGAATGGACCTGACACTCTGACATCCTTCATACAGATGTGAAAACTGAGCCACAGAGAAGTGAAGTGATTCAGTTGAAGTCGGGTAGGAAGTCTGCGTGAGGCCTGGAAACAGAACCCACATCATCTAACTCATTGGCCTTTGCTTTAACCACAAAAACTTCCGTTTTCCCTCTATACTGAAAGTGATAGGTTTTGGCCTTATTCTAGATAAAATGTTAGATGTAGAGATGGCCTAGATATCCTTACAGTAAAATGTGGAATTCCTACTTGGGTTTTGTTGGATGATATGAGTCATGACTTATTACAGTATCTGTGGTTTTCTTAGCACTGTGAGGTTTTGGTATGAATGAGGAAAGCAATATGGGGATTTCAGTTAACTGTTAAACAAAATTAGTGTGGAAAAAACACATGGTACTCTAAAGATTAACAGCAGTATTAGCTTTTCAAACAGATTTTCTGTTCCTCATCAATGAAATGCTGCACTGTGGGGCAGGCAGCTAGATAGTTCAATACTACAAGTGTGAACTTTGGTTTTAAAGGGCCTAAAGGAATGAGTATGTTCCAAAAATCATGTCCTTAAGGTGACTGTATCTACACAGAGGTGCGTACAGAGGTGATCCTGGAGGATTCTGAGTGTCACATCTGTTTCTAGTACAGATCTACGTGGGAGTTTACAGTTGCTCCTCAGCATTTACTATCAAGCAAAATAGTGTTTGATGCGAACGGTTGGTTTAGTGTTTGATGGGAACGGTTGGACTCGATGATCCGGTGGGTCTCTTCCAACCTGGTTGTTCTGTGATTCTGTGATTCTGTGAAAATTACTCTAAGTGCATATTTTGAGCACTGAAAAGATACAAATGTTATCAGACAGCATAGTCCTTTGTATAGTTACGGAGCTGCGCCAAATCAGGAGAAATATTTTCATCTGTCCTTTTCAGTATCTTTTTCTATGTGTTCCACTCTTTCTTGATTGCTTTCTACCTGTCTTTGGAGATCAGCACAAAGGCCGTGCAGCCCTCAGTCCTGTTTAAGCCCCTAAATGATGTAAGTCATTCCCTGACAGTCTGGTTTAGGGTGTACTTTACCCAGAAAACAATTTAATCCTAGGAATTTTCTGTGTCCTTAACAATGTATAGATCTCTTGTCCCCTCCATGCCAGGAAACATTTTAGCCTTCATCCTCAATCTCTCCAGCTTGCTTGGGTGTCTTTTTCTTTCTTACTGTTTCTTCCCCTCTCCCTTTGTTTCCTTCTATATCACTAATTTATTTCCTTCATATATCCATGTGCCAGCTGCCTATTTTTATTTTGTTGTGACTGTCTGTACATGTACTGTACATCTCAAAGCCTTCTTTCTCTCTTTTTTTTTTTTGATATTTTATTCTCCAGGCATAGGACAGTAATTCATTGTGTCTTTCACTACCTGAAGTGTACTCAAAGAGTGAAACTGGCAAAAGTGATGAGTCCTGGTAAAGTTCACTTAGCAGTAATCCGTGCAGATAAAATTCCTCTGCCTGGAAGTACTTTATTCACCCAAGCCGTTTGTTATTGCCAGTTAGTAGTGGACATTCAGGTTGGGTCACTCGCTATCTGCAGTTAGAGTGTGAGTGATAAGATTGTAAATCCTTTGGAGACTGTGATCCTGGGTCCATCCTGGGATAACCTGGTGGCTGTATCTGACCGGAGTTTCTTAGGACTGGGTTTGGGTTTGCAGATTTCAGATTGAAGTTGTCATTGGAAAGAAAAGACTGCTCTCTGTTTTACAGTTCAAATTAAACGCCCGGTAAATTGATTTGGCCGTTCGCTTTTCCATGTTACTCAACATCAGAAGACAGCTACAGGTCCATCTCCTGAGTAATCCACTTGGACTGGATGATTCCAGGAGGGAGGGGTAGGGAAAGGGAAAAAAGAAAAGATATGTGGCGGGGAAGTTTCCAGAGACAGATCGTATCCCTGAGATTGTATCAGGAACAAGTATTCTGACATTCGCTATTTTAGACACTGTCTTACTTTTAATGAATCTAATAATCTTAATTTTCTTTGAAGAGTTGCATCCTTTTTTTTCTTCAGAAACTATCTGGTGTTCTTTACTCAGGTAACAGTCCAACTTAATGTGAAGTCTGAGCGATTGCAACTGAATTATATTTTAAATAGAAGTTAGGAGATGATTGGTATAGTTCAGTTTAGCAGCAGCTTCCCTAGGTTATCTGTGTAGCATGAGTTACGGAATTTGCTTCACCAATGACAGCATTAACAATGCTGGCTTTATTTACAAGAGGTTTATAGAGATACCACAACTGATAGAAAACTCTGTAGTTCTGCTGGTTTTAATGGAATTACTCCAGATCTAGCTGTGGATCTGATCTGCAACGCAGCATTCCACGTTTTAAATCACCACTACAGTTTATGCAAGTTCAGGCAAATTCTGGGACCTAGTGTATAGTTATCACTGAGAGAACTTATTATAATTAAGAGCCAAAACCCCGCATTGCCATGGAGTTAAATCAGGATTTTTCACTCACTGATCTGTATTTGTTAGCAGCAGCTAGACTGAGTCATCCAGAGCATGGAAGATCCAGAGACACCACATACATTTATTCCCTTTTCCCCTCTTACTGTTTTTAAAGTGTTAACTGAGAACCGTAGTTCTAATTCAAAAGTACAGGAGTTAGGAGGCAGAAAAATTTTAAGAGCATGTGGTATATTCTCCGTCTTACAAATGCACTACTTAAAGAAATGATTGCTTTACCTAGAGATAAGTAGCAATACGAGTAGAACAGGAAGAAAACTTTCAGTTCAGTAAAAACTTCCAAAACACAATAACAGAGTCTACGCTATATCATCTTAGAGAATATGCTGCTTACCTTGCGGAAATAGATTGAGGGTATTCATGACCACCGGTGAATTCCCTTGTGTGTAGTAATCTCTGATTATTTGTACCAGAAATTCTTCACCAGTGTAATGTTCTGTAGCCGAGGCTTATAGAAAGTTCACTTCTTATTAATTCAGCCTCACAAGCACAGTATTTGGTTCACATTCGTGATTACAATTATTTATTTAAGTAGAAATAGGTATCTAAAAAACATTTTGTGGATTATTCTGAATCTCAAAGGGCTCTTTTATATACAGTACTTAATGAGCAATCTACTTTGGAAAATAACTAGATTTATTGTGGGTAGCTATCTTTTACCGAAGTGATGTGGTATAAATAAAGTGGAAGCCACATTTTAAACTATTATAATAATAGAAGCACTGAAAGAAAGAAAAAAGAAAAGTTGAGGGGTTTTTTTGGTATGGCAAGCCATAAAATGTACAATGGTGAGCAGAATGAATGAGTGCCTGTTCAGAAGGGAAACTTTCTGTGCACCAGAAGGCTAACTGCTGAAATAATGGAGCCATTCACAAATATGTTTTTCTGTATAACAAATAATAAAATAGTTGGACAATGAAGTCTCCTCAAATGCATAACAGATAAAGAAATCAACTATAAAAAAAAAGGAAATAAAATTCTGTCCTCAAGATCATGGTTGGATCAATTAGAAAATATTTGTAAAGGCTGATCCTTTGTCTGCAAGTCTGTATGTGCAATAAAACCTACTGATGCTCACAGGACAGGCTGTTTTCTACACTCTTTAAAGAAGCTGAGCCCCAAAGATTTGCACACTCTCCAGTCAGTATGGCCTATCGCGGCTCCAAGGTCTTGCTCCTCATGTCTGAATCTCTTTGACCTGGATGGATACCTGCGCGTGGCCACCGTGGGGAGGGTGGCTTTGGGCAGGAGCATAAAAATGAGATCTGTGGCTGAGGGTGCCCCAGCTTGTTCCCAGCCCAGTCCTGATCCAAAGTGTTTGAGTGCCAGTTAGGAGGACTCTGTAAAAATGAAAGGCTTAATCAGTCCATGAGTTTCAATCTACTCAGTCCTGAGTACATAAATACTTAGCCAGCTGTTATTCTTTTTGCTATTCTTCACACTCAGCATTAGTTTTAGGCACTTTTTAGATGTGCCCCATTATCTGTGCCTAAAACAGGGGGGCAATAAACTACATTTCTTATCATATTGCATTATTGACACTGTAGTTAGAGCTGAGGTGGTATTTGAACTCTAAATCATATCTTTCTGTGGTGTATATATTTATTAAAGGACTTAGATGCATATAATATGTTCTTTTCTTCAGGGGGCTGAAATGAAACAAAGTGAACAGAATTACTTTATACTTTTTCCCATTTTTATTTATGACTGGTTGGAGCCAGAGCTCTGAGGATTTACACTTGGCAGTAGAGTAAGATGCTGTGCTTGTCCTGCTCTCCTAGTAAATCATAAGGTCTTTGAGGCAAGGGCTCTTTCTTTGTTCTTTGCTTATACAGCGCTTAGCAAAATGGGAATCTGCAGGGTGACAGTCCTAGGTGCAATGCTGGTAATAATTAGTGATACTTGGATTTGGCAGTGAGGTCCCTGTAGGGTTAAAGGATAAGAGTCCTTTCTTAGATCATGCAAAGCAGGGGGAGTCTGTAGGTGTTCCAGC
The DNA here is from genome assembly GCF_032191515.1 of Phaenicophaeus curvirostris. Taxonomy (NCBI): domain Eukaryota; kingdom Metazoa; phylum Chordata; class Aves; order Cuculiformes; family Cuculidae; genus Phaenicophaeus; species Phaenicophaeus curvirostris. Next base: position 36,023,892 of record NC_091399.1, read on the forward strand.
ATCCTCAGATATGGGAAGAGTTTCTGCTTGGATTATGGTACCTGTGTAAGGTTGATAAACCTGCAAAGTCAGATCTTTGGTGCATTCACCCCTCCAGTGTCCTTGCCTCTTGATCTCAACAGCACACAAATTGTCCTGAATACATACTGGGTATTGCTTTTGAATAAGGAGTGGAGAAAAAATCAGAAAAGGATTTTGCCTGGTAGGGGAGCATAAGACAGTCATAATTTATTGCAGGCTTGCCTGTCATGACTAATGGATTCAGCCCTTATTAACTGAGCTGTGACACTTAAACTGACTATTTTTCTTGAACTTCTTCCCTCAATTTGGACCAAACCGCATACCTATCAAGAAAAAACATACTTCTTTTCTCCAGGGTGGATTTTTGGTGTGTGAAATGAAGGGGCACTTGGGTGACAAAGTACACCACTACAGCTGGGGTTCCATAGCATCATCACTTCTGCCCTGAAGTTTGAGTTTCAGGGCACATATATAAAAACATGACTGCATTAACTTAAGTAATATCTGTGACTACCTTCCCTCTGCTGCCCTTCCCTTCTCTCCCCTGCTATTCCTGTTTTGTTTAGCCTGCCATAATAAAATTAGTATATAGCAGACACTAGGCAAAGAAGAGATCTGCAGTCATGTGCGGATTTAGGACTGCAGATACCTTGGTCACTCAGTAGGATAAGCACTCCCACCGTACTCACTGGGGTGGGCATGGTATTTATAATGCCTTAGTGACAGCAGAACCAAGTGACATGGGGAGAATTTAGGAGACATTTGAAGGTAGGATTTGCACTTGCATGAATTATTTTATCACAAAGATTATTTTCATCACTTCATCAGGATGGGAAGACTTGTAGGAGGATGGGCCGAATGCTTATATTCATTGAGCGTTGTTGGGCCCGGCTGTGCTATGTGGAATTGGGTTTTATAACTGACTTTTTTTCAGATTTAGACAATTATTTTTAGACTTGCATTTGCTAAATGCAGAAGTTCCTCTTTTGGAACCAGCATGGGATATCTGATTTCTGAGCATGTTCACAAAATGATTTACTTTTGATGGGAAGCTTAAGGGAACAAAAAAGCAGACTTTAAAAGTCTTACTTAACTAGATCATGGGCTACATAATAATTTTAGGAAGTTCACAGTTCACATTTGAGGAATAAGTTAAAAAAAACTTGAGTTTGAAATTCATAGGAGGAGAGAGACGTTCCTGCTTTATTCTTATGGTTTGGCATCAAACCAGTCATATGCAAATTTTAAATTGTGCTGCTAAATAGTTAAATAAGCAGATCTAAAGGGTGCAAGGTTCCCACATCCTTTGTAATAGCCACACAGAGCTCATTTTATATCTTCTACCAATACATTTTGAATCACTTTTCTGATTTTATTGAAGAAAATGTCTGGAATTTTGATAGGAAGGACTTGAAAAAGATAGTTGAATCTGGATAAAATATTCATAAATATAAGAACTTCTAGTACCAGGAAGAGGCTGCTGGGTGCCTTCATGACTGTTCTTCTCATTTCCTAATTTCTGTTTTCCCTGTTTTCTGCACTGTGTGTTTAAATAAACTCTTCTGGTTCTGTCTTTCACACATCATTGCTTTTTGCTTCAAAGGCTCCTTTTAATAACTTATTCTTTGGTTTAATTTTCTTTTGAACATGAATTGGGCTTCACCAAACTCTGTATACAGCTCACACCCACAAATACTGAGAGCAGGGCTAATTCAGCGTACATGTAATTTTGTGTACAGAGCTTACTCTTTACTGCACTAGCTGACAGAGTTAAGTTTTCAAAATATTCTCCATCATAGCTCCTTTAACCAATCCCGTGGTCAGGGCTGCAACTCTTCCTTCCTCGTCTTTGTAGAAAGCAAACCATGCTCCATGTTTGCACAGAATCTCTCCTACCCATATGTTTCTAGTAATTGTATAGCAGGGAAAAAATCACTTTTCCCTTGTCAGACATTTCTAGCAACACTTTTTTTTTCCAAAGGACTTCATCAGAAGTGGATGAAATTTGAGACTATTCACAGAAGGAGTCCTTAGAGGAGGTTAAGTTTGAGAAAGAAAATAGAAAACATGGTTAAGTTGTGACTGAAAAATCACTTCTGAGCATGTTCATAGGAGCTTTGCCTTATACTTATAACACCTTTTCTTTTTGTGGCACTAAGAAGCAGTTTGAGGGCTCACCTGGACAGGGCAGATGCCGTGTGCTGCCATCAGGACAGCTTTGCATAGAGGGTCCTTTTTTAGCTGTCGTCGTAGAAACTTTGCTTTGTGCTGGGTTATTTTCCTGCTGTTGCACCTGTGCCCTTTAGTGGGCAATGGCTGTGCCTGTTGGCTGCAGTCTGTAGGTGAATCATATGGCACTTTCTGTGGTGCTGTATTTCTCTACTTTTAATTTGATTTCTAGCTTTAAGATCTTATACCTTGTATACAAGTAAATGTATCTCTCTTGCTGTTATTCCTCACGTATTGCACTGTGCAAACTACCATCGATGGCAACTTCATGGTAGGGAAGAAAGAATAACAATATCCCATAAAATAATACGGTAAGACACTCAGCGAACAGACAGGAATAGGGGCATTCAGAGAGGAAGGGGGAAATCAAATGCTTATTTACCTTTTGGGATGAGTTGCTCAGATTGTAGATAATCCCATTAGAGTAGGAAAAATCCTCTTGGACAGTGAGGTCTGTGTAGCACGTACAGCCTTGGGACTAGGTTACTCAGGCACCTGGGCGGTAATGAGAATTAATAATTAATATCATTAATAATTTCTGTGTTCCAAAGGGCCTTCAGGTTACAGGAAGAAATGATTGAATAAAAGGTATTGCTGGTTCATTGTAGTCTTCCCCTGGTTTGTAATGGGACCAACACGAGGACCTATAAATAGCTTTGAACATTTTCATCTGTAACATTTGGTGTAAATTTTAACTTTCAGAAACTTATCTTTTATGTGGTGCAGTTTGCTTTTATGTCCCTACTGTCTAATCTTATCTTCCCATGTGCTGAAATATAAAAATTCATTGCAATTATCTTTCCTGTAGTAAGATATTAAGGAGTTGGTACATTGTAAGGGGACTGGGTTGAAGTACAATCAACAGACATTTTTTGGATCTAAAAATATCAGTGCTTCAAAGGTCAGCTAAATGATAAATCTTGTTCTAAGTTTATATATAATATATGTGAATGCACACTATAAATTTGTTTTATAGATTTTCATTGAAGTGCTTCACAGTCTGATGATAATTTCAAAACGTTTTGAGTTTATCTGAGGTCGCTGATACAGTGAGTGCGGAGGGAGAGAGGCAACAGGAAAGGCGGCAGAAGGAGGTTGCGTACCTTTTGGCCGAGGGGAAAAGAGCAGCTTGCCAGCACTCAGCTACAGAACTGGTGAAAACCCAGTGGGTTTCTTTCTCTACGAAGTCAGGTGGACAACAGCAGCCTTCTCCGGTGGCCAAATTCACTCCTGTTGATTTAAATAGGAATTGGCCCTTGTAGCGCTGTTGACTTCGCCTTTGTTTCTGTGGGTGAATGTGTGCGGAGCGCAGCTGCTGGAGGTTATGCTGCCACTAGGAAGCTGGAATCCTTTCCTGTGTGGACAGTGGGATCCATAACCATCAATTCAAAAGTTAACAGTGTTTCTAACAGGGAGAATGTAGAAAATCTTCTAGAAGTACTCCCAAAGCTTTTGTCCCTTCTACTGTTCTTTTTGTTTCCATGGGAAAAGATGGATTCAACCAAGGCACTGTAAATAATAAAATTGACAGGAGGTGGGTTTAGATGCACAGATTCTAAAATGGATTTTCTCTTACATATAAGGAGAGGAGTCTTGTTTTCCTCTCCAGATGGTATAATTCATTTAAGTTTGGTGGTCTTGATATGTCTTTATTAGGAGTAAGAGTCACAGTTAAAAAAAGAGGTAGCGGTCAAGGAAACTGAAGGACTTCAATCTCTTTCTCAAAATAATAAGTATTTTTAAGTTTACCCAGTGTTTCTCGTAGTGGACTAAATAAAGCATTCCAGAATAAAATAAACAAGTTTTCCCATTTAGACTTCCATTGCACAGGTCCTGTTGAACTAGGAAAGCTTGAGAATTTCCCTCCCATAGCTGATCCCAGTGTCCAGCATTGTGTCCAGCCTGCTTCGCGCTTGGCCACAAACACAGCTGGGTGCTCAGGTTTGCATTTGCAGGAGCTTTGGAAAGAGCTGCCGGTGGTAGGAGCTCCTCAGATGAAAACGTCTCACGTGTGTTGTCTGCATGACTGTGAGAAGCAAGTCTAGTTTTAACTACGCTTTCTGAAGTGTAACAGGCAATACAGTTGCTCTTCTCACTGGATAGTGCTTACTTTTCTTTGGGATGACAAATATTTGAATACAATAATTCAGTCAGCTGGACATCTTTTTCCTCCCATTTCTGCTCAAACAGTAGTAGAATTTAGTGTTGATTTAAAAGACTGTCTGCCTTAAAGCAGATTGCAGAGTTTGCACACTGTGAATTGTAATTAAAGTGTAAGGGGTGCTTATTATGTCAACAACTGGCATGAGAACCCCCGAGCAGCAGGTGACCCCAAACATGTGACGTTACTGACAGCTAGGATCCTTCTTTCACTGGTTTAGCAATCTGAAAGACCAAATTGAAAGAAGCCCAGAGGCTGTATATTTCATTAAGTCCCAAGGGAAGTGTGGGATACAGCTTCCTTCTGCTTTGCTGGGACGTAGCCAAAAACTTTCTGGAGGCTCTGTTTTTGACAGAGGCTTGCTGGGGGGGAGGGGGGGAGCCTTCCACCAATCACCCATAGGACCATAAATTTGACATTTCCCACAGTTTCTTTGAGGCACTGATGTTGCTGTGTCAGCAGTATGTCCCAAATCTTGTGTTGTATTGTTTGAAAAGGAACAGTCAAACTTTCAGGGGAGCTGAAATGTTTTTCTTCATTGTCCAACAGTTCCTCTGCTGCAAAACCACAAAGGATTATAAAAAACACCTCTGAAAAGCAGGGCTGCTTTTATCAAAACTAGGTACCATGCACAGTCACAGAGCGTACGTCGTTTTCTGAGGCGGCAGAAGATAGTCAGTAACATTTAATCCATATTACAAAGCAAACATGAGAATGTCATTTATAGACACATACCACCTGATTGCAGGAATGATAAGAAAAAGAGCCTTAAGAAAATACTGTGCTAAATTTATCCCCAGTGCAGTTCCAGTTGGGTTGTATCAAGAATAAGCTTGGCCCAAAGACTGAGTAATGTTTGTAACACAGCCTGTAATTTATTTTTAAGTAATTGTAAGTTTAGTGTTAAACAAATTCTTCAGCCTCAGACCCTGTCTCAAACCCCACCAATCTTTTTGTGGGTGACCCGTGGTGCAGGCAGTAACCGTCTGCTCTTTCTGAGCTCGGGGTGTGAGCCCTCTGCAGCGACAGCCTCTGTAGGACGGCAGGCAGCGCTTCTGTCTCACTGAGCTGTGCCTGTTTTAGTGGGGAGACTTTTCATCTTTGTTAAGAAAGTTTGACTTATTTTTTTCCAAAAGGTTTTGAAAATAGCAAACGCATCCTTGTTCTCTTCATATATAATTTGTTACCTCACACACCCATCTATCCCTCCATCTATCCCACACACGGAAAGCTGCTCCTACCAGCTGTTTGGTCTGCCTCCCGATTACAGATACTTCACTTGCTTTGGTGGCACTTCCATCCCATGATGGTAGAGAGGGTTTTTTTGTCCTCTTTAAGCTGTTTTGCATACAGATGTTTTAAATTAGCCTAGGAAGGAGGAGAGGTTTAGGATTCTTGACTCCTGAACACGATCATTGTCAGTTCTGCCATTGATCTAGTAAGTGTTGCTGGTCAAGTTACTTAACCTATGGAGTCACGCTCTGTCCAAGAGCTACTACAGTAACTGGCATTTTATAAAGAAAATAGATCACGTTAGATAACGATAAAATAGGTTTAATAGTACTTTTATTTCAAAGGAGTATTTTGAGAATTAATTTTGATGAAGTTCTTTGATCTTGGATGAAAGATGCTTTAGAAATGTAAAATATCTTTGTTATTTGTCATCTCTGTGGCTGTGAAATTTTTCTCAGAAATTAAATTTTTGAAAACACAGGCAGAAGGTTTCAGTGTAGCCCTGCTTGTTTAATTTTCTTCAGTAGACTTTCAGAAAAAGTGACTGGGTTGTTTGTGATTACACACAGCACAATATGTCAGTGTAGATGCAAGTAGTCTGGAGTTGTTAATACAACTTCCTATGCTGTTACTCATTTTGACTTCATATTTTAGTGATATTAAAAAGATAATAAAATTTAAAATGCTGAAAGTATTTCTAAGCCCTTTCTGCCTATTTTGCCTGATATAAAACTGTGCTGTGATTCTTGCAGGATTGCACTTTTATTTCCAGCCCTACATGCAGAATGCCGTCGGACTCTGCAGCCAAGGCAGAATTAGGTTCTAAGAAGTGTTTGAACAAAATCTTTGCTGTCTCTCCACTCTGGCATAGGGTAGTAGTAGACTTAATGTCTTTGCCTTTTATTTCAGTACAATATGATAAAGACCTGCAAAGAACTTCTGCCCTGCCAGCAAAACAAACAGGTGAAAATATTGTTAAAAATGGCAGAGGAAATAGTCATAAAGCAGTGAGCTGGTTACATTTGGTCTATTTTTAATTTCTGGACAATTTGTTTCTTTCCAAAAGTCAACTTCTAAGTGAACCATTCTCCAAATGTTATGCTGTACCTTTAATTTTTGGAAGGTCTGTTTCTGGAAAACAAACAAACAAACAAACAAAAAATTAGTAATATTTTTATCTGGGAAATTTTAGCTTTTTTTGTACAACTGAAGTTTTCAAGCTCTGTAATGTACTGCTTGCTAAAAGGCACACTCTACAATGCATTAAGTACAACAGAATATTCCTTTGCAGGATTCCCTTTGTTGCAGACATTATTTATGACATTTTAGTCAATATTTGCATGGCAGACTGTCCAAAATTATTTTGTTTTAGGCACATCACTGATAACTGGACCCATACTCTTTATCATTCTTTTACATTCATTAGTCATTCTGTAGTGTTTTTAACATTTTAAAACACTCATGCAATTCAAAGGAAAATAGATTTCAGCCAAAACGCCTTCAAAATTATCTTTTTCCCTTTGAGTTATTCAGCGATTTTTAACACTTCGTATGTTTGATGTTTTTTTCTTTAGTCTCAGCAAGGCAAAGTTTTTGCAGGCTTTGGCTACACTAAAGATAGGATTTTGATGGAAAAAATGTGAGGTAAACTGAACTTAGTGTGAAAATGTTATCAGACATGGTGTAAGGTATAGCCAGACAAAAAACCTGGCTATTTGCCTTCTGTGTAAAAGGTAATTTAAAAAAAAAAATTACAACAAAACTAATTAGCAGATATTCTAATGCAAGAAAATGTTGCTGTTAGTAAAGTTTCTTCAGTATGCCAGAAAGCAGATGGTGGCAATGGAATAGCGTTTTCTTTTGCCAGCTTTTCTATATGCTTTCTAAACCTGCAAGAGCTTTTGCTATTCAGTATTCAAATTTCTGACACTCTATGATCTTTTTCATCTTAAAACAGAAATAGAAACTGAAACTTAAAAATGTAATCAAGTCAAGCTGTCTGTTCATCAGATCATAACCATGGCTTTAAATGTTTGATTAAAATTTTGTCTGCACAGTGTAGTTATGGGGTTTGAGAGCTCCGGACTTTTCTAGTTTTAATTTTCTTCCTCAAAATTTAGTTTTGCAGCACTGGAACCAAGCAAAAATTTATTTTAGGTTGTATTTTCAGAATCAACACATTAAGCTTAATCTTTTTTGATGTGTGTGTTGTGGGGGAAGGGAATCCTACCTTTTATGTGTATGTAGATATATATGCGTAAGCCCAACTTTTTCATGTATTTGTAATGATCTACTGTCCTTTGAGATGTAGGTACCATTCCATTTCCCCACGATTTATGGCGATCATACCTTAGATTTTGCTGTAACTCCTTGTGGTGGCTCTGTACCGAGCCTGCAGGATGTTACTTCTCTCTGAGTTTTAACTTCATCTACCACTCGCGTGGCTTGCAGCCGCAGCAGAAACACAGAACAAGTAGGCTGCCTACCAAAAGGCTGCTTTTTTTCTGCCCGAGTCTATGTTGTTGATGCCAACATGATACTGATGCAACAAAACATGTCCTGATTTTTATGGTAATTCTCTGTTCTTCTTTGCAGTCTACAATATTGTGAGAGTAGAAACATATCCACGGAACAGCAATTGGTGGCAATTCTTTATGGGAAAAATCATCTGACTTTCTAGTTCAAGAAAGGCTGTGGTCTGATGACAATATTTCTGCAATTATTTTCAGAAAAAAAAAGGCAAGAGAGAGGAAGGGAGAAAGGAAAGGGAACTATCAAGCTTTTTTCCCCTGCCATTTATTGATACATATATGGGGGTTTTTTGCCAGCATAAAGCTTAAGAAAACTTGAAATGGAAATTTTTCACATGCCACGTTGAACTCCTCAGAGTGCACGGAACAAGGAAAAGACATCTGCCAGAAAAAAAAATATAAAAAAAAAATTGGCCTCTACAAAGAAATACGTACTTATCAAGGCCTGAAACGGGGGCCAGGAGAAAAAGTGTCAAATACATCAAAATGAAAGAGAGTTGTGAAAATGGGGCTGCCAGTGGAGATTCATTACAAAAAAATAGTACCTAAACTTGGTTCAGGCTGCCCCATCTGTAACTTTGTAATAGTCTGTTATTGACAAAATCTCTATGGATTATTAGTTCACCTTTCATTTATTTCTTAAATAATCATACATATTTTTATTATCAACATCTGTTTTTCCCTGTGTGGAACAGAGTAATCCTTAACAGGAAAAATAGGCCCATTCTTTGAGATACTGGTTGTTTTAAGTATTCCTTATTCTGTTTGATGTATAGATTCCTACTTGAAATGTCTGTTAATCATAGGAAAATTTTACACCTGTCCTTCTGGAGAAGGAGAAGTGGGAGAGGTTGAAAAAGGAGGAGGATGTTAGGGCTTTTGCCCAGTTTTTTAATTTGGTGGAGGTTTTTCTTTGTTTTTGCTGGCTGACAAAGTCTGGAATGGCTCCGGCTGTGGAGAGACCTTAGCAAGAGGCACAGACTGAAATATATGAATGTTCTGATGGTCTCCAGAAACAGCAAGTTTTTTTGTGTGATGTTAAAAAAGGCGAGCTTTGGAGAGCAGTTTAAGCTGGCTGTGCTTATTGGCAGGGAGTGGGTTCTATTTGGCTTTTTGATGGAGGGCAGGTTTGAACAATTTTTTATTCTTGTCTGCTGTGGAAAATCTAGAGAGCCTCCTTGGTCATGACCTTGTAGCACCGTGCGTCTTGGCCAGAGGAGTGATACCAGATCGCCAGCTACTGCTTGGGCAGCGCGGATAAAGAATGAGGATGGGCACTGACAAGAATAGCCTGGGAATATGCAGCTCCCTGCCTTGGGTCCCATAAGGATGAGTTTGTCACGATAAATAAATAACAAGGGGATGGTGGGAGATAGAGATTAATTGGGTGACTGTACTACCGCCAATGGAGTCTCACCATATGGTGGACATAATCCTGCTTTGCTGATGTTGGTTTACTCACCAGTGTAAAATTGCATTGAGGCAGACCTGGAGACTTTGACCAAAGCTACCAGATCTGCTTATCACCCAGTTTCATCTTCACTTGCCTTTACACATGAAGTCAGGCATTACAAACCCAGCTATTCAGTCGCCCTAAATAGTGTTGCTGTTATTGTTAAATTGAGTCAGAAAACACTCTGGAAAGGAATGTAGAAACTATTTCTTGTTTCTCAAAATACCTAGTAAGAAAAAAAAAGGCACGCAAACCAGAACCTAAGCGCAACTGGAAATATCCCTTGTAGGTGACTTTGAATCCACTCTGACAAGTAATTTTCTAGATAATGTAGTTGAAGGCTTCCTAAGCGGGCACTGCTGTTGCCATTGTATGGCTGTATTGGTGGGAATGATACTTTATTATCTGGAGCAGCGGCTTGAGAGCTGAGCCCCGTGCATTTTACTCCTTTTAGTAACTGTGCTTCTGAAGGTAAATCACTTAACCTCTATGTGCCTCCTTCATCCCTGTGTCAAGTGGGCATAGTTATGCTCACCTTTCCCACAGAGGTATTGTAAAGCTTAGTTTAATGTTAATAAGATGTTTTAATTTCCAGGATAAAAGGATGTTCTATAAATATACATTAGAAGTAATAATAGTTTTAATGTATGCCATTATTTTATAACAGTGCTTTTCTAGTTTTAGAAATTTTTTAGTGGTTTGAAATTATTACAGAATCCGTTTCTGTTAATTAAAGATTGACATTGGGGCGGAATTTGTTGAATTGTTCTATAAATTCAGATCCTTGTGCATTGAGCATGCCTGAAGCCGTGTTCACCTGCACTTTGGGATCATCAGTATGGCCCTTTGGCTTTTAAAAAAACTCTTTGATGCATGTGCTCAGAAGTTTGATGGCTTCTAAATAGAATGGTTCAAATATTTCAAAGCACTTGAGATCCGTATAGTGTGAAGCAATTTAAAATTATTGTACTGCAATTAATTTTAAATAACTGAGCACTGCATATGTCTAGAAACTCATACAGATCCAAATGGAAGCTCTCTAAAAATTGAAATGATTCAATAAATTTAAATCACTCTGAAGAAATGCATGTAAGTACTGTAAATCATTTTGTGAGGGAGATAAGCAAATTTTCTAGAAGTGAATCTGAGGGTAGAGACTCTAATTAGATTTTTTTATTTTGGGGTTTATGATGATGAAATGTAGGTTAATTTGTATTTCCCAGAGATATGAGGGCAGCTCTTGTTGATCCATATGGTTTCTTGTAGCTCTTACATTGGCTGCTTTTTTTTATTTCCCAAGATTACAGAAACTTAGCAATCCAACTTTGCACATATTTTTTTCCATTACAGATATCTTTCCCTCCAAATCTGTATAAAAAGACATGAGAAAAATATTGGTCCACAGCTAGAAATGCCAAGTATATTTTTAAAAGCAGCTAAAAAAATACTGCAGAATTAAGACATTGTGTGGCGTGGAAGCTAACATTTTGTGGAGCTGGGCTGCTCAATGAATACAAATTTTTATATGCCTAAATCACTGATTCAGGTACAACCTGTATCTCTTGGTACCAAAGTGGATTACTGTCTGATAGCTGTTCGTTAGCTTAGAGCATGTTCTCTGTCCTTTCCTTACAGATGTATTAGAAAGATACTATCTAGTGTGGGAAGGCTGGTAAAAATATTGATGCGAGACCTATTGGAAAGTAATGTCATTTCTGTTGGCTTCAGCTCAGCTCCAGGAAAATCCGCGTGCCGGTTCCTCCTTCTGCCGCACCGAAGCTCGGTTGTATGCGGCTCACCGCGCCGTGCACCTAACTCTAGGATTACAATTACTCCCAAGTATCAGAGCCAGAAATTAGAAATTAGTGCTACCACCGACTCTTGCCTGACCCTTCCATTTCACTGTGTCCCTTACAACCACAGGAAACATAGGACAGCGCAGTCGCTCTTCGTGCAAGTACTCGGCGCTTGCTGTTGGCACGCGTGCTTCCTCCGGAGACGCTGCCACCTCTCAGCAAACGGCTCTCCGGGGTACAGCTGCTGTCCTGCACGGTCAGCAAGGTGTCCCAGCTCCTTGGGGTGAAACAGAGCTCTTTGTGGCTGTTGGTGTTGCTCCACCAAGCTAGTTGTTGAAGTCTGGGGAGAAGATTTATTTGTGAAATTGCTCCATGTCTGGTGGGCTCTTCCCGGGCGGAGGAGCTCCAGAAAGCAAGAGGGGCCCTGCTGCAGGGTCTTCCTTAAGGCCTTACCTTACTTTTAGACAGTTGTCATTATCTTTGTCTAAAGGTCATGGCTAAATTGAATAAAAGGAAAGCTGTGTGTTCCTGTCGATGCACAATGGCAGTATTGACTTTCCTAATCCAGTTTGCTGAGGGGTGAGAGAATTAAATTAGATATCTAAGCACAGAAATTGAGAGCCTTTGAAAACAAAGATAAGGAGACAGCCTGTATTTTCCTTTTCCTGGGAGCTCTGGGCTCAAGATTTTGCAGGTGTGTCATCTGATCCATGGCTTGCATCGATCAAAACTGTGCCAATGCATATTTAATTAGCAAGGGGACCCTGGATGCATTATGGCCATCATCCCTATATTGAATGGACTGTCAGACTTTCTGAATGCTTCCCCACCCCCCCGCTTCGTTGTTTGGGGAGCTTCTGCATTTTGTCTGAGCAGCTAAAAGTTTCTTTGTTTTTAGCTGGTGATGCATACAGCACCACTGAGGAGAATACAAACAAGTAAAGTCCTAAAGTGTTTATTTTGTCTAGGAAAAAGGGCTGAACCAATTTGAATCCTTTGGGTAACGGATTTTTGTATCTCTTGGAATTAAAAAAAAACACAGTTGCACGATGTTTACTTTAAGAATATTTTATTATAACAAATAAAATCTGTGCTGTGGGATTTCTTAAGGAAGCCTTTGATGACAATTTGAATTAAGTCAAAATTAACGTTTGCTACTGCAAAGGAATAAATAGAAAGTGTTCCAGAAATGAATCAGTAAGCAGGAATCAAAGGCTGTAAACTGTTTTAAAAACAAACATTTAGAAGTGAATCAAATACTTGTTTGTAATATCAAGGAACAAATATGGGAATACATAGATTCCCCACATTCTAGGCTATCACACGATAGCAGTAAATCATTTATGGGCTTGTGAGAACAAAGAAAGTTGATTTAAAATGAAACCATTTTGATACAGCTGTAGGGTCTCGCAGCCTCTTGGTGAAGTTTCGTGTTCTTATTTCATATAAGGAGGAAAGTAATCAGGAATTTCAGCATCCAAAAAAAGTTAGCCTGGGAGTTGTAGAGATCTTTGTTTGCATCTACCTTGGTACAAAGCCGCCCCAGCAGACAGAGTGTTGCCTGATAAACAGATGTAATACACAAAGTCTGCTTACAATACCGAGCAACAGACTGTGGGCACATGTTTTGGTCTCATTCAAACTCATCAGCATAGTCTAGCTAGCTGTTTTGTTGCTAGTCTACTTACGGGGTAGCTTAGTAGCGTCTTACTGGTGAAGTAACAAGGAGGTTTTTTGCCACAAAAGTTTTGTGGCAAAGGCTCATGGGAAAATCATTTGCATACATCTTGTTACAAAGGCTGACTACTTCCTGGCTTAGACAAAGTGTTGCCTGATAAACAGACTTAACACACAAATGTCTGTCTGGAATAAACAACAGCAAGCTTTGATTTACATTTCCATTATCAAAGATAATCTCTTTCCCAGTGTACAGGAATTAAGAGTCCTCGCCTTATAAAAAAAACCAGGCTGGCACCACAGGGATTTTACCACTGCAGAACCTTTTTCGTGAGCTGCAGGGATGAGGCTATGCTGTACAGGAGGGTATAAAATAAAACTGGAAATCTGGTACAGATACGTACATGTGTGGTGGTGAGGTATATGATAATGAAGTACTTTGAACTCCCTATAAAAGTTGACTTGAAAGCAATGGTTGGAGTTAAATGGAGAGCCAGGCTTTCCTTAAAAGAAATAGTAGTAGCCACCAAAATAGCCGTAAATAATAATTGCAGCATACATGGAACAATCCTTATGTGTTTATATTATAATGTGTAATGAAGGGAAAGTGAGTGTAAAAAGGCTTCACTCTTAGTGCTGGTTTCTGTTTGTAAATCTCTTAAGCTCACCATGTAAGACTGTATATAAAGGAGAATGATTTAGATTTTTTTTTTTTTAAAGTATATAAATCTTTGGTAGAATCCATGCCCAAAATTATGGATGAAAAATTTATTGCATGAACACAGCCTAGCCATATAAATTTTTTATTACAAATAGGACTCTGAAACTTGAATAAAAGAGGTCAGTTTATTATACAATATTCCCCCCCCAAAAACATGATATGAATGGAAAATTTAATTTGTGCACTTCTGTGGTGCTTCTGTGAGGTGCTGGATTGGCAGCTGAAGGGAGGGAGCCCGCTTTATTTAGCTGCAGAGTAGGCTCAGCATGGGCAGTGGCAGCGCAGCCTTGTTCATCTGGCATTGCCAGTGATTTTTTTTCTCCACTATGCAGGGATCACCTTTACTGTTTAGAGGATAGATGCATCTGCACCTGTGTGAGCAAACTGGCTGCTAGTGAGGGCTCAGGTTCTGGTGGGGGTTGGCTCTGCGTAGGTAAAAAATAATCTTGACACTTAAGTTTGCGCAGACCATCAAACAATAAGGTTGGTCCCTGTAGGTCACTGCCACCCCGGGGTTGGATTCAGCACACCCTGGAGAACACACCATGTCAAGAAAGTGCGAGAGCCCAAGGAGGTGTTGCATTTCTCTGAAGCCTGGTAACCATGAAGAGGTTTAGCACTGAGAAGTGCCATGACACTCAAAGTGGGTTTTTTTGGTGGAGGAGCGTGACAGCTCTTCACCGTCTGCGTCACAGTCCACAAAAAGAACAACATTGTCAGTCTGTTGACATTGGTTCTGTCCACAGGCCAGACTTTCCTGGGAAGGTTTTATTCTTTCCAAACAATGGAGTGTTCCCTTCCAGCGCTGTGAGCCCTGCTTCCTTGCAGCCATCGTGCAGCCCTGCTGGAGCTGTGCTCCAGCTACAGCTTGAAAAGGAAAATTGCGTATTGAAAAGTCCAGAGCTTCCGTCCCAGAGCTGAAGGTCCCTGCCCGCTTACGGTGTGAGATCACGCAGACCTGGGTCTCAGGCATAACCGCCGCGGTCATGCTGGTGTAACATATGCTTAAGAAACAGATTGAAAGAGGAACGGAGGATAGAGACATAGTAGGAAATGCTACTTCAGTGAAACAAGATTGTTTTGTTGCAGGTTTTTTTTGCTTTATCCCTTAATCATAGTTGATTCTTGAAAGTAGAGAGTGAAATAGCTTCGACATGCTTTTTATCCTGTTTCCTCATGATTACGGCAGATGCCAGATCCCCTTGAGCTTCTCTTGTCCAGTAACCTCATCTCCAGTGTGTGTACTCACACTAACTCCAGCTAGTTCAGGGTTAAAAATTCCAACCACTAACTTTTCTTTAACTAAAAAAATAAAAGCCAAATAAAACCCATTGTGCTATTCAAGGTTAAGCTTCCTCAAATATAAAACTAGATTCCTTGGTGATTTTTTTTTTCTTTAAATCAGCAATCTTAATAGTGGTTCCTTACTATAATATTTCCAACTCCATCTGAAATCATTTAAATCCTCCCCTTAATAACATGCACTTTATTGTAATATACAGATTCTTTGGCTTCCTACCAGCCTTAGCTTAAGGCACCAATGAAACTCGTTGCCGCAGGGGGCCGTGGATTCAAGAGGGGCTCGCATCTACTGTATATTTTGTTTTGTATGTTTTCCAATGGCTCTAATTATTGCAGGTGGTAGAATTTAACTGGCAGTGTTGTTGCTAAAGAAAATAGGCATAAAGTGTATACTGTTTTGCAGAGTGGCTATCAAATATATAGAAAAGAGAAAATCAAATGAATTGTTAAACTGCTCTATAGTAAATGATTTTATTGATTTAATGCAAATGCTTGTGAAAACGATCTTCCATTTATATCAATTATGTATGGGCAAAAATTAATTTATTCCTCCGGTCACCTGTTTGCCTAACTGACTCAGCAGGACAGACTTTCTCCCTCTCATAGACAAGCCCACAAATTGCTATACATTAGGAAAACTGGAATTTTAAAGTTTCCATGTGCAAAACAACAAAAAAGCCCCGACAGGAGTTACTGCCAACTGCTGAAAAAGCAAAGCGTGAGCGGTGGAGGCTGAGCAAGACTCTCTTGTCCTAGGAAAGACTGTAAAATACAACGGCTCTGATTTTGCCAATCCCTTAACCATGTGGCAGCACATTTATATGTACCGGATCATCTGCGGCATCTGAATAAAATCAGGGAAGCAAAATTCTGCATATAAACATTTTGGCTAAGTGCCTTAACTCAGTCTTCTTATCTGGGGTTTCCACAAGATGCCACCTTGCATAACAATGCTGAGCATACGCTTGCCCAGTGCATGTTTTCGGTAGCCTCCCGTGATCTCTATACTGCAGGATAGATTGGTTTTAATTCTACCTTGTCCTGCATTTTATTGCCCCATACCTCTCCATGAAGAATAGTCCTTACAGCCTGTGTTGTCTTTTTTTAGAAATTAATATTTAATTTCTACAGGAGGGGTGGGTTTCAGGGAAGCAGAATTAGGAAAAATGTTATCGCAGTAGCCAGAGTAATAAAAGAAGAAACTTAAGGTTCGGTGTGTAAACTTATGTCCTACGGCCAGTAGAGTCTCTCTTGTGCCTCTGGCTTTGGTGTTGGAAAAACATCTCTCAACACAAACAAAAGTACTTTGTTTCTCAGAAGCCAGGAGCAGCTCCCGCTCTGCGCGCTGCCCACCGGCTGCAGGGCTGTGCTGGGGAGCGAAGGTGCCAGGCGGGGAGCGCCAGCCGAGCCCAGCTCCTGTGCCTGCCACTGAGCCCTCCTCTCTCTCGCTGCTTCACTTATTTACAATATTGAAAGGAAAACATATTTTGAGCCCCTTATTTTTGCAGTAACTTTTTCAAATGTATAAATTTTTGTGGAATTCTGACCCTATTTTAAACATAAAGACCAAACGCTGATTGAACCATGGCTTGCTGGAGGAAAAGCAAAACCTGAAAAAACAAGCAAAAGCCTAATGCCTACCCTGTAAAATGAAGTCTGTTGAATGTTGACTTTGAATGTTAACTAGATATTTTACATTCCTAATATTCTACCTTTGTTTCTACCTTTGTGGTATCGGAAACGTGAAGCTTCTTACCGAAGCTTCCTACCGAAATCTAGTGTCCAGAATATAACAGCACTGTGCATGTTACCTCGTACTCTATCTGTTATGACTGATTTGAAGATAACCCAGAAGATCAATATGTAAAACAAAATTGCAGAATTGAGAATATTTTTTTCAATAAGCTTCATTGGAAAAATTATTAAAAATAATAAATATAAAACAGAGGAAACAGATTCTGGGCACATTGGGAAACATACAACTTTTTAGGAGAATTTCATTAATTTTAAATAGGAGTGTCAGGATTGAAGCTTTCTTTGCTAAATATTCTGAATTGTTATATTCTGAAATTTATCAAAATTTGTTTTATGAGCAATTCCTTTGCTGGTGATTTTTAATTAATACCAGATTGTCCTCTAAGCTTCTGAATGATACCTAATGCATACAGTCAGCAGGTAAAAAAAATTGAATATTTAAAATAGGCATTTTCTTTATAGTGCTCTGTGGTAATTAAAATCTTCATTTGCTTAAAAGCAAGGAACCTTTTTAAAGCAATAAATTAGCATTGCTTGACCCAAGGTCACTAGTAGTACTGCTTCTTCCAGCGCTATTAATACCTCAAAGAAAAAGAAGGGGTGGTGTTATCACTCTGTTGCAATAGAAGTAAGATTTTCAATTTAATCACAGTTAAGTGTCATGACCTTTTGATCTTGCATTGACTTCTCGCTGAAATGTGGTCAAATTTCAGACAGCTAATTCTAAACTCCGCAAAGTCAAGGTGAAGTCAGAAAATCAGTTTGTCACGATTAGGGGTGGTTTTGATGCAGTAGTGAGTGGTTTCATTTCCTAAGTGGTGTTTCACAGCAAAAACTTTAAAAATGGGATCAATAAATTACAGAACAATTTCTAGGGAAAATATATTTATTTGAATTAATTCAAAAAAACAGGAATTTGAGGGATTTTGAAAAATATTTTTTTCACACAGGTGAGGGGACCTGTTTTCCCAGTTCACAGTGACAGAAATAAGAAGGGACATAATATTTGACTAAAGCTTCAGCTAAGAACAGTTTTTGAACCCAAAAGCGATCATCTTCACATAAAGTAGAGTTAATAAAGTGTAAAAAATACAAAGCACGGATATTTACATATACCTCTTTATAGGTGATTTTATTTTTTTAGGCAAATAAATTGTTTTCATTGGAGAATGTTAGCTGGGAATTTGTAGGACCCATTATTTGCACAAGTTCTAAAGCAGTTCATCCAGTATCTGGCCTCATTTTTACCCCTGCAAATCAGGGACAACATTGTACATTTAAGTGATCTCGTAGCACTGTAACCACTGTGAAAGTCTGGAGAAAATCAGCTCTTCTATCAGTTTTGCAGATTTTGCTCCAGAAATGTGTAAACAACGATCTCCACAACTTTGTAGTGTTGCTTAGTTACCTTTTCTACGCCCGCTCCAAAATATGTTTTTTAGACTTTACTATGTGTTGGATTAAGGCTCTGGTTTGTATACAACGTAGAGGCTGCATTAGAAAAATCATGTAGGAGAGTAGTTTAAATATGCCTTCTCTAAAAAGAAGGATTCTCAAAGCTTAATTTATGCTCACACACCAAGCACTCTGTGTAGTGCCGTAAACAAGATTCCCTTTTTTTTTCTAGCAAAAATATTACCTAGGCACGGGACTTTGCAATATCATGTCCTAGTGCAACACTCCTCTCCTTAGTTTGTACTCTCAGCCTTTTGAGGAAGTCTGGCGCCTCTGATCTATTTTCCACAGCAGACCCTGTAATTTTTGGCTGTATTTTATGTTTTTCAGATTCAAGTCAATCTGAAAGTCCCAGCCAGCCAAGTGAAGCTGATATTAAGGACCAGCCAGAAAATGGTAAGTTCTTACCTGCTGCTCCTGCTTTGGGATATTAAAACAGCCCATATTTATAAAGATTTTTTTTTCCCCATGTCTAATATAAAAGAATTATTCAGAATAATTGACATGGGATAGATACAAATAGATTGTATACTCTCCTCATAGTTAAAATGCTACTGTTTTAATCATCTAAGGTAGCATTTGTTTCTGCAATCCTGAAAAGAGACTTTTTTTTTCCTTTAAAAATAATTCTAATTAGGGAGATGCCATTAAAGAGCCTCCAGTATGCAACCCTTATCCTTATTCCTCCGTAGCAAAGGCTCTCAGTCCCTGGGCCGTGAGTCATGACCCCCTAGGGGTGTGTGCTTCATCGTGTTCATTTTTATCTGTGCTTTCAACTTCATTTTGTTTATTGATGCTCTCACACAACACACTGAAGTACCTAACTTTCAGTATGTGGCCAGCCATCACGTTAGAGTGCAGGATCTCAGATAGTCCTGTGAAACAAAATGGTTGGTTTGAAATACGTTTCTGCAGACCTGTTCTCTGCTGCAAAAATCTGCTAAGTAAAACTAAGCAGCAACGCTCCCAAACATTGCAGCTTCAGGGCAGGATTGCACACCTATAAACACCCCAACTGCTCAGACAGGTGCCCACTGTATGACTGACACAGGCACTACCAGCATTCTCTGTTCTTTCCCTGGCGTGTTTTAAGAGTTGTAGATACCATGGGTAAGCCGGGCAGGGAGGGTCCGCTAAAGCTTGGTGCTCATTCTTCTTGTATGTTCGCAGTACCATTGTTTCAGGTGGCAGCGGATTGAGCTTATTTGGAAGTAGCAGCAGGACTGTGAATTTTGGAAACACTAATGTTCTTGAACTGGGACAATTTTAGTAGAAGTAATAGCTTCTACTGAATCAATGGCTTGCATTGTAAAGCAGCCTGATGAAATCGTTCAATAATAGGGAATTTCTGTAGGGACTATATGTGAAAGGATAAGTATAAGGAAGCTTCTCTTCCTTTTTACATTTAGGTAAGGTAGACCTCAACAATTTTTGTTGGCCCATTGGCAACTGAGTTTTGTTTTATTACTTATATTTAGGACTTAGAAATAATGTCTCCCAAAGTGAGAGTGATTATTATTATTTTTTTTTACTTTTTTTTATCCATAACCAGATTCTTTTTTTAAAGACCTAAACGTAGACAGAGGATCCACTGTACAGGAGTCTACTGTTCATGAACAGAAAAGAAAAATTTACCGTTTATGTCTCTAAAACCTGTCACCACTTTGGGGATGGTCGAGTCCATCTCTTGTGCAAATCCTGTATCTGTAATAATAAACTGTGATTGCGCTTTCTCAGAGCAACTAACTGCTTTTGCCCCAAACCTTTGCAGTGCATCCCTACAGCTAAGTGTGTGTTCAGTATGTGTTTTGGGGACTTCATTAGCACAAGCTGCTAGTGGGAGTGAGGGTGAAGGGCTGCGTTCAGATCCAGACTTCATTTGGACTGGCATTTAAACAACAGATAGAATTAAGGGAAGAAGAATAGGTGTAGGTACATAAAACTTTAAAATACAAGCATATATCATAGGACATAAAACACAGAGCTCATAGGTCTGATAAGATTTTGGCGTTTGGGGTTCCTTTACTTTCCTCCCATTGAAATATGAAAGATTTCATATTTTGATAGATTTCATGCTACTCATCTCTAAACATACCATCTTAAAAGATTTCTGTTGTTTCTGAAAGACAGTGCCTAATTTCCCTTATCAGTCCTCTTCACAGAAATTCTAATTTGTAGCCAAAGGATTGTGAGGTTAAGAGAAGAACTGACTAAACTGTGATTTTTGTTCTGCCAATTCTGGGTTGGTTGTTTTTTGGGGTTTTTTTTTGTGGGGAATGTGTTGCCTATGTTTATTAAACCACATTTTAATTTAGAATGTATTAGGCAGCAAGCATATTATTATTTCTTGTTTCGATAATACTCTTTGGCAGCTATTAAACCACAGTTCTTCTTACCGTGCAGTGTCTCAGTCTTAAGGAAGCCTGTTACTCAATAACCACCCCGTAAAGCAGCAATGTCAGTGTTTAATAATGTAAAATCTGTAAGAGCCTAATGAAATGAAATATCTCTGATTTGGAGACTGAGTCTTCCTTGTAAAACAAGCCTTTAGTGAATTCTTGGAACTTTACTGGTGACCTGCAAAAGGTACTTTTCTAATAAACAGGAAAAGGATTTTGCTTTTTCTCAGTTTTACTAAAGGGTATTTTTCCCCACCACAGCAGAAGCCTCCTAACTGATTACACACCTTTTGCAGTGCCTGTGTGGGAGATTTTCTTTACGAACGCATCTAACGCTGTCTGTTAGCCCTAAAGGGCTTGTTCCCCCTGGGCACTCGCTGAGCTCATTCTTCGCACACACAGCCCCTGGCTTGCACTGTACCCAGGGTGTAGATCAACAAAGATCTGCAGCTCTTATCTACTGAACGTGAGGATGAAAGCAAAACTGCAGGCTTTAGAAAATGAAAAACTGCACGCACAGAAACGGACACAATAAATCATATTAACTACGTTGTTCTACACATGCTGTAGACCCACTTCCACAGGGCCCGATCCAAATCCCTCTGGAGTCAATGGGAGTCTCGTAATTGATTTTACGGAGAGCAGGAATGAGCCCACACAGAGAGGATTTTTTTCTTTAAATCAAAGAAAATTAGTATTATGAGTAATCTTATTCCAACTGATGCTAACAGCGGAATGACCAGATTGAGGGCAGCTTCGGAGTCATTTTGCTTGTGTTTCTGGAAGGCAGAAAGAAGAGTATCGATTAAGTACTACCTTTTACATGCATGCATTCCTTCATTTTAAAAAAATAAATCTTTAAAGGCCTTGTGAGGGTTATACAACCTCTCTACTTGCCTGTTAATATCCTTTCTGTTCCACTCCATAAATTCTAGAGCTATTTATTATACACATATATTTTGCATACCTTGAGTAATGTAGGTTCAAAAGGGTCAACTATACAGCCCTGAAAAAGAAGGCCTCCTACTACGGATTTTAATTTATCATTTTAAATTGTATGTGTTATTTTGGAGAGCCTGTACATCTAACCTTCATTAAGGTGAAGTTCTTGGGGAAAAAGGTTTTTCTTTCTTAGAGCCACTCCTCTTTTTCTTGTGGGCTTTGCTTGAGCAGAATCATCATAAACAAGAGAAGATAGTAACATCTGCTCTCAGTGGTGGCTTTAACACTGGCTTTAGTCTTTTCTTCAGCCTTCATTAAGTCAGAATAATTTTCAGGCCGTCACTTACCCGATCACTTCTGCAAAAATTTACAAAAATATTATGAATTTTATTTTTTCTAGGTAGAGAGAGATATCCAGCATGGTGGTCACCGAAAACAAACACGCAGGCTAGACCGGGGCTCATTTATGTGTGCATGGTCCAGGGTCCAGGTGTCTTGTCCTGGAACCAGGGGGAAGGCTAACATGTAACCAAATGGTGTACACGGTGCTGCAGTCTCTCAGTTCCATTAGCATGGGAAAGAGCTTCTTGGGGAGAGGAAGAAAACCCAGAATTTGTCTGTTTGTTATGTGAGTGAGGAAATTTGCAGGAGGGATGATGAAAGAGAGCAGCAACATCATCTGAAAGGCAGGAGCATGTTCTGATGCCCTGATAGTTTGCTCAAATGAGGGTTTTTTCTGACCAGCTGGGTCCAACACCCGTGTGGAAAATTCCCCACTTTCATAGTTGCCTAGTGGTATGCAAAAGCTTCATTTCAGTTGGCACTGCAAAGTGATTTTGTAATTCACCCAATCAAAGAAAAGGTTATTGATTTTAAAAGCTTGTTAAATGCACCGGTTTGGTATTGTACTTTATAAACAAACTAGTTTTCAGTGAACTGAGGATGACAAAATGGCTAGTCTGATGTAGTGAAGTGACTGCATGCCTGGGGATCAGGAACAACTGAATTCCCAGCTCAGCACTGCCATGGACTCTCTCTAGGGCTTTTATTCTCTCTTTCAGTCAGGGAAAGGGCTATCAGATAGCTTTTCTTTTTGTAAGTAGGATTATTTTAAACTTTTGCAGAAAAACTTTTCAATCTTTTTGTCTGCAAAGTGGAGATACTTGTGATTCTAGCTTTCAGAGATTCATTGAATATTAAAAGTCGAATCCTTCTCTGCTCCAGCAGGAGTTTAACTCTGGAGAAAGGCAAAGGGGGTGTAGCACAAACTGGTTAATAATTGCGGTACCGCGCTGTGTTACTGCTGTCAGTAAATGGATGTCAGACATCCACCAGGCGATGTTTGTGTTCGATGCGGTAGTTCTGGAGAATTAATAACTGCAGCATAAAGGTACACACAGAGTGTGCTGTGTAAAGCAAAAGAATGCTGTGTCATTTTCTACAGGCAGTTGATGTCTCTCGAGCATGTGGTATTGTGATTTGATAACTCAGAGTTGGTAACACACCACTTTAATTGTAGATTAGCAAATCCTTTTTAAAGAAGTTGGTAAATTCTGCCATTTCAAGGGAGAAAGACAGTATTCATTATTACAGCTGATAACAAACACGTGCCAAATGCATTGCTCAAACAATTTCTGTAGAGGGAGAGACATTTATCTAAAAAATAAAAATGTTTCATGCCCAAACCAAATGCTTTTAAGTTTTAATGTATTCTTGCTGCTTTGAGCTGCAAGTACCTTAACAGCACTGCAGAAAATGAAAGGCATATTGTTCTTTGTAACATTAGGAAAAAAAAAAAAGAAAAACAATGATGTACCGTAACTCACAGAACTCGTTTTTCAACCCTGCAGTAATTACACTGGACTTGTAAATATCATCTGTGGATTCTTTGCTTAAGTAGGGCTGGACTTGAGTATTAAACCTTAAAGGATGTTTAAGTTTATGCTTAGTTTTCCATGTCGAAAAACATAAAGAAGAAATTCTGGCCCTGAAGCTGTGGGGGAAAGAGAAGGCAATAGAGGGAACGTGTGCAAAGAGAATTTTCCTTTTCTCCTCTCGGTGAAGCTGGTCATGGGAGGCCTAATACAGCTTTGGCTAAAGGCAGGAGCAGATTACGTGCAACCTGGCAAAATGCAAAAGCAGCTTGCAGAAAGACCTCTCTGCCTTAACTAATAGCCTGCAGAGTCCAGACCCTTTTTGTACACTTTCTTTCTGGTCCCAAAACTTGGCATTCTTGTTTCATGCAGCTTCAACCAGTGGAAGTGGGGACTGCCTGGCGCGATAGTTAGACACTCTTCTTGGATGCAGAATTCACTGTTCAAACCCTCTTTTCAAGCTGATACAGGCAGAATAAGTAACTGTTCTTTGTGGTTGTCCCCACCACTCAACTACACTGTAAGTTAAGTGGTAGGTAAGAGACCTCCAATTCCTTCAACAGTCAAGTTTTTAACTGGTTAAAACAGACTGTCTCCCGAGGCCACCTCTTCTTCTCAGGTCATGCCTAACCTACCATCTCCACTGCTTCAGGTTGAGTCCATCAGCTTCCCGGGCTCTCTCAGCTGTGACTGAATGTGATGCCAACCAGCACTTACTCGCCAAGGAGGTGCTGCAAGTGCAGCAGGACTTGAGGCGTCTGTAGGGTCAGCTGTCCTTGAACAGGCCCTTAATTCCCACCTGGAGAATGCATGGGCATGAGCAGCTCTCTGAACACACAATGCTGGAACTGGTGCTGTTAGAAAGTGCACAGTCTCAGATGACTAACATTCCTGAAACACCTCATTTCCAGCAGATAACCGAGTCTTGCAGAGAAAGTTTTCTATCTGTTACAGTTGCAAACAAGGCAGTACAGTAATGGCAGCTTGTATTAGTGTTCTTGTTCATGAGATCATTTGCATCAGAATCTTATAAATGCAAGAAGACTCTCCTCTCTTGTTTACAGAGCAACACTGAGGAGTTATCACAGCCTGAGGGACTAATCTAAAATTAACTTTGCTTCAGAAAAAGGTTTTTAAAAAAAAAATCCTTTAGCATTTTCAATAAGGAATCTCATAGCTGATGCTGAAGTCAAAGCTCCTGGTGATGTCAGCTTGTTTGCACCTTTCTAACTTGCCAGGGCCAAATTCTGAACAGATTTGCACCCTTACAGATAACATTGTCTGCTGGGAACCGCAATGGGGAACTTCGTCCAGGCTTGAAAGCTCTGGCCAAGCCAGGGAGGCCTGGTGGGGCTGGTCTCTTCTGCCTTCCTGTGGGTTGAACAGAATCGGCTGTTGACTTTTAACAGGACCCATCAGCCCACAAAGGTCTGCTGAGGTCCAGTCTGTGTTTCATCACCTACTGTCTGAGAGCCAGCATTTCCCAAGGAAACAAAAGCAGATATGTCTGGTTTTAAATTTAACTTATGGGTGATTTAGTCTTGCATTTCTTGCATGTTATCTCATTACAGATATATTCCAACAAGAAATAGTAATACAGTATTTTAATCATGATAGTCTAGAACTGAAACTTTGCAGCACCCAGCTGTATTTCCCAGCCACTTGCATGGCTATAATGAAGAACGTCTGAATAATTAGGAAAGAAAATTCCATTTTCCCCTATATTACCATACTTCTACTGAGATTCACGCTTAAAGTCAAATGATTTTGTGGTCCAGATTATAAGGCATAGTTACACCATTTCCAGGATTTCGTGGGTTCTCTGCTAGTCTCAGGATTTAGCCTGCTTATCAGTAGCTGGCACTCTCCAGAGGGGACCCTGCGATGGCAACAGTGAAGGGTGTTGACTGTCAATTGGGTGAGATACGCTGTCGTCAGTCAGGGTCAGTTCTGCAGCCTGTACTGGGGCCAAGTGGAGAGCCTTTCTCACCAGTGACCTGCAGTGTTGGAGACGTGAGGATTGACAGAGGACTTCAGTTTTCACTGCTACTAACCATTAACCTTCACAAGCAAAGCATTCCCACAGAAAAATCATCCAAGTCGAGTATGACAGGAAATATTCAAAGCATGAAATGAATGCTTATAGCATGACAAAGCAGTGCTTGAAAGACATGAAACGTTCATTACGCTTGGAGTGGCTGAATGCTGCAAAGAAAAGGAGAAATAAAAATGTGGCTAGAGTATATATTTTTATTTCTCCATATGCGTGTATAGGAAAAAGGCAGTGAACCTTTCCAGTGGATAAGGTGCATAAATACAGCTGCAATTATTCTAAGTAATTTCAAAATACATTTTTATTCTGTTACTCTGTTCCATTCCTTTCTGTGTATATTTATCCACAAGATAACAGCAAGGGCCATCTAGAGGGCAGCTTGGAAATGGGCTGGCCAGCCGCCCCCATCCCAGTGAGGCGAGTTTCCGTCTGTGCTCTGCAGGGCCAAGGCTTTTCTTTGCCCCACAGCAGTGCCAGGTTGCTGCCCCTCCTTTGCCGCAGAGTTGGGCTGGGGACAAGCAGCCGTGGCAGGCGGCCTCTGTGCCGGTCTCTTCTACCCGCATCCCACCTTTGCATGCTGAGAGGTGCCTCAGTGCTAACTTTAACCAGTTCTGGAAAGGGTGACTGGAACTGTGAGCAATCTCCAATTTTCACTACAACAGAGTTTTGTTTTTTTTCTTGAGAGACTTGCTGTTTAATTAACAGCTGAGAGTTGTGTTGCATAAAGGTAATTGCTACCACCTAAGCGGACCAAGGGCTGAAGGATGCTTTTCAACACCACGCTTGCCCACCAAGAAGCTGAGCACTCAGGGAAAGAAGTTTATTTGTGCTATGGGCATCATTTTAATTTTATGTCCAATAGAGAGAGGAGTTTATTAGTGGGAAGATAATGTGATGCCAAGACCTAACTTGCAAAACGAAACCCCAAACCTATCTATTTGTCTTTCAATGTAAGAATTTCCTAATGCCTGTAATGTAAGACAAAGGGAAAATTTTACTTGCAGGAAAATTGCCTTCCACAATAACCAAGAAAAAAAACACAGAACGCCCACATCAGAGCAGCATGATCAAAAATGTGAACTTTTTACGCCTCCCCAACCTTCTAGGTTAGGCTTCCAACCAAGTGATCTTTTATTATCAACATGATATACCCTTGACATAATCTGGCACAGTAAAGCTTCTTCTGCTGAACTCGTGATTTCATTAACTAGATCTGATGAAAGTTCTGTGAACCACGGTAAAATGTGATAATTAGTAGTTTAATTCTTTTAGGGTGTGCGTATTAATTGAAAAGGCTTGAACTATAAATACAGGGCCTGTGGATAAAAGCACACTCTGAAATCAGTCGCTTATCCGAAGTATTCATTACTTCACATCTATTTAGATAGTGTCTCTTTGCAGCAGTGCCAGTTGTCTGTTGAAGTGAGTGGGAGCCCTGCACTCAGAGATCACAACAGCAAAATCCAGCCTGACTCGTCCCTGCTCTCATGCGATCGGAAGCACTCCCTGGCCAGAATTTTGCCCTCTGTGGTCAAACTGCTGCAAATTAAAAATGTATGCTGGGAGCTGTGCTCTGCAAATGAGCTGGTGAAGCGCAGGCTCTTTTGCTGTGCAAGCTGCCGGAGACAGAAGAGGCTGAAGGCGGCATTTGCTGGCCAGCCACAGCATCCTCCTCACTCCCTCGTTGTGGAGGTGGTGGCAGTGGCAGCGTGTTGGTGGGTGGCAGACTCCCCATCTCCGGCAGCTAAGGAGGAATGTCTTCCTGCTGCTCATCAGGTCCAACCAGAGCATCAGAGGTCCCCCGTGATTCAAGTCCCAGGCAGACTGGCACTTAATGACACACTGTATTTTTCTTCCTACTTACACACTTCTCCTTCACCGTATTTGAACCATCAGCCCCTAAACCTCTGCTGTTTCAGCCAGAGCTTGGTTCATTGAACTGTGAACATCAGAGTGTAGCTCCACCGAGAGCTGCGATAAGGGATCGTGCGTTCTTGCTCGCACTCACGTGTTCCTTTGTTCTGACTTCCTGACCAGTGCAGGAGGTATGCTGTTGACTCTAGGCTGTTGTACATACATACTATGAAAATGTATGTCATTATTTCACACCTTCCTCTGGTTTCTGTGTGTGGTGTATTGCCTGGATGAATCATACCTGGTTTTGCAGGTACAAGGTGATTTTCATTCAAATAGATTTCAACCATCATACTCATATTTGGTTTGCAAATATAGCAAAAATCTATATATCTGTGTATACTGCAGATTCATGGGCTAATCGGGTGCTTTCCAACTAGCCTTAGTTTTGTAAATCTGAAGTTATATACACGGACAGAGAGGTGCATGTGGAAAGCAATGCACAGCTCCGGGAAGCTGTGTGCTGAACTGTTGCTGTTGTCAAGGGAGGGCACTTTGGCAAGACCAGGTTCCCAGAAAAAGCCTCATCACTTCTACAGCTAATCATACGCTATTTTTTAATTGCGGAGATTACTTTTTAACTGCAGAACTTGCTAGATAGGAAATGGAAAGAAAGTTTAGGTTGATTCTCACAAAGCTGCGAGAATAAAGTCCCCTCTGAAGACTGGCCATAGTGTAATGTGATTGAAATGGAAAAATACCAGATCTGTTTCTTGGAAAGTGAGAAGGAGACTTTTATTTGCAGTGGTTTGCAAATATTTTCCCAGGAGCGACATAGCGAGCCTGGCAAAAGAGGGCAGGAGGAAGGTGAGGCAAGCGAGCCACACTTGTAAACATACTCCTTTAACTCTGCTATTGTTATCTTGCACACAAAGGGCGCCACAAGTTGTTTACAGCAGTTCATGTTATTCATTTCTGCTCCTTTTTTTCCCCTCAGCACCATATCTTCAGTTATATGACATTTTTTCTGGATTGTGATAGTGTCCGGATAGATGGTGGTGGTGGAGTGGTAGAAAGATGCCAGTTGATTAAATGTGCTGCTTACTATGTGCATTTCATGTCTGCTGTCTTAACATTTTTTTGTTAACCACTGTTGCAACGGAAGAAAATGCTGAAGTTTGACAGTTGGGAGTTACTGCCGACTGTGTGCTGTAAACTATATCATCCCTCTGCCTTCTCCCTTTCTCCCCCTCCTGCTTGAAACCAAATGATTTATAAAATGCCTTCACATTCTTGAGTGAGTTCACACTATCACCTCCAGGCACTGCATTGAGGAGTCTTAGGAGTGGATGGGAAACACAGGTCTGATAGCTGGTATTTTTCTCTGAAAGAAAAAAAAAAAGGCAAAAAAGGGCTGATTAAATTTAAAGGAGAAAAGTTTCCTGCTGTGCCCCAGAGTAAATCTATAGCCAGTGAAGCACTTTCTAGTACACAAGAGATGTACGTGGTTATAGTGTTTTTTTATTATTGCACACTGTCATTGTTTTCCATTTTCATAAGATTCAATTAATGTAATCATTTTAGAGTGTCTCTAATCATTACCTCCCACCCTCCCTCATTCGTACTTGAAGCAAGGGGATCTGCTGCAAGCCACACTCTGGGATGAGGAGCTGGCACCTTGCTCCTGTCACTGGTAAAAGGAGGCGCAAGAGAAAGACAGGGCTGCCACAGGGGATCTGACTATTTTTCTTGTCTCTCTGTGGTCTTTGCAGAATGCGCGGCTGGCACCCCAGGCCCTGGCTGCCATGTGCCCTCCCGTGGGCTCCCTGCCCTGCCAGCCCCCTGCAGCCTTCGCCCTGCCCCAGTCACTGCGGTACTAGGGGACAGAAGAAGTGCTGCTTGGGCGGTGCAGTGTCTCTCTAGGTGACCCAGGGCACAGGCCAGCAATTTCCTGCTAGATTTTAGCCAGGCATAAGGATGTTGACCACCATCTTTCAGACTGTGGGGGACCAAACCCTTCGCTGGCATTTCTTTTCCCAGGATCATAAGAGAGGAATACTTCTTACGTAGCTTGTAACAGTCACTCACAAAGAATTTAGACCTCTGTCCCTGTTACTTTTCTATTTCTGTTCCTTAGTCTTAAAATCCTATCTGTAACATTTCTTTGACAGCTGCATCCTCATCTGAAAGCCTGCTGGTGTTTGGGGGTTGTCCCCACCTGACCAGCTTTGCAGTGCAGACCACCTGCAATTTTCCCACATGTTATATCACAGAGTCCTTAAAAATGAAGGAATTCACTTTCAGGAAATTTCCAATAGCAGAATGCAGAGAGCTAGCCGTGTCCCCAACGCCGTGCAGAGGGGAGCCAATTTTATAGTACAGCAGAGCATGCTATAGCTTGAGCTGCAGGAGGAAGGAAAGAGGGGAGAAGCAGGAGAGGATGGACAGCAGCTTGATGGACTGAGGCGGCTGTGGTTTTGAGGCAGGAAGGGAACCCCACAGATTTTTGTGAGGGAAGGCAGAGAGAAGTGATATGGTGGTGGCCCACAGCTCAGTTTAAAGCTGAAAGGAAAGGTTATGACAAACTGAGCAAACGGCTGAGGAATAAAGCAACCCAGTATTAGTGAAACCAAATTTCTGTCATGGCCATGAAGGATGCATTTGCAGTAGGACAGGGAGCCGTCCACTGTTAAAAGGAGAGAGAAGTAAAGATCATCCCATGTACAATATAAATGTAAGTTGTTATTACTACTATTGCTATGTCAGCCGTAAACTGTTCCCGTGAGAGTGGAGATGGAACATCATTGAAAAAGAATGTCTTACTGTGAAATGGGCAGCAGAAACAGTGTGGCATTATCTGCCGGGTAATGAATTTACCTTGGTGACAGATCATTATTCCCTCCTGCAAATGAACCAGATGAAGGACAGGAACACAAGGATAACTCAGTAATACTTGTATTTTACAGACTTCTGAATGTAAAAAACAAACAAACAAACAAATGTAGCCAGATATAAACATAAGGATAAAGAAGCATGGCATGTCAGGAGACATTGCCTATGGCAAAATATAAGGCAGAAAGCAAAATCTCTGCTAACATGATATATGGACTAAGGCTTGGATTTCATCCCACCTAACATTAGGAATTAAAATGAGCCACCAGCTATGAACCTAAAATCCTCACTCTCCCTCTATTATCAGTGGAGATATTGGGTCTTCTGGGAATTCATCTCTCTCTTTGTTGAACCTCAGGGAGTTTTAAAAATGATATGTTGCAGCTTAATGCTGTAATTGCTCTGGACCTGAGATTCTGCTGCTAGAGTAAGTCACCCACCCCTCTCCTCCTCATCATCCTGAAAAGCCAGAGTAGACAAAGAAAGAGTTTGCTGCAAGAGCAAAAGTAGATCTAACAGGGAACCTTGACTTGGCTGAATGACTTCTTCAGGATCGAAGAGTAAGACAGTGTATCTACCACCCACGTGTACTTTTTTTTATTTTTTATGTTTTTCTCTTGACTTCTACAAAATGGGAGTTTCTTAGATAAATTATCATCTTCGAGAAGTGTTTATATGCTCTGTGGAAGAATGTGTCTAGGGATGGGCATACTTGCAGCAAGAACTTCCTCTTCAACTCTTCCAGTGAAATTTTCTTCCAAACTGCCCAAATTAAGCCGTTATTCAAAAGTAAAAATGTTTTGTTCCATTTCTTGTTTTCATTCTTTTATGCATCTGGGGATCTGCTGTGAAAAAGAGCCGATTCTCACAGGATGTCTTGCCTAATTTTGCACACAAGAGAGGTTCAGCTATTCCAGTTACAATCAGATAAGAATCTGAAATATTGGGATCACATCCATTCTGGGTTGAACTCTGAGACTTACAAAATCCATCCATCACTATTTTTTCCTTTATTTCTGTATTTCAGTAATACAGGCAAAAAAGTAACAGATAAGAAATGGATGTGTATGCATTGTAAACTGTATGGACGGGCTTCTTTTATACCTGAGTTGCTTTACTTTAATGTGAAGGTCTCTGTGAATAGAGTTGCTCTTCCATGTTCATTCTTTTTACCTACTCGACTGTGGATTACTGTTAGAACAAGCCTGATGGCTGTCACAGGGCAGGTGAGCCAGGCTGCTAAGCTTGGTCCAGATTTTAAGTCCTAGCCCCTACAGTACCTTCACATTATCCCAAATACATGCAGCTGGGGAATCTGTCACAGGGACTACACCCCACTGCCACATTTCTGCATTCCTGTGTATCATACTATGTCACACAAGGCTAACTGCTAGAGGGGAGTAAGAGGGTCTAGAGAGGCAAGCCTTCCACCATAGGAAGAGGAACCCAGCCCCTACCAACAGATTAATCTCAAGTCCTCCTCACCTATACACCAAGAGGGTGTCTAAGTTGCTGGAGGCAGCCTTCTGGGGTGAGGCATTCTGCTGTTGTCTGCGTGTTGCTGTTGTCTACTCGGTTTCTTGAGGTGATACCCCTGGAATCACCATATCTGCCACACATAGGTGGAGCACATGAAATTAGATTACAGTCCCTCTCTGCCCCTTCTGTTTACTTTTTAATCTTGAATCCTTCATAATACACTCAAGATTAGTGAACTTGGAGGCTGTCTTTGGGCTGCAATTTGAGCGGGTTACACAGAAAAAATAGATACAATCCATGTTCTGGCCTGACTTTGGCCTGAACCTGGAAAAGTGAATGCCCCTGACACACCAACATGTGTCTGTAGAAGTACAGTAAACACAAACGGTGGTCACTGACCCTCTCTGTCATACAGTCCCAGGCCAGGAGTCTAGAGTTTTGGGCTGTCCGCCCAAGTACTTGTTAAATGTCCATTCTTAGTCAGTAAAGGAATGTAGACAGGGCATTCTGCCCTACAAAACACAAATTTAGAATACAACAAAGTCTCAGTCATCATGCAGAGCTCTGCTGCTGGTCTCCATATCCAGCAGGCTCTTGCCACTGGACTTAGGCTGCTAGTTTGGGACTGGGCTGTGGGAATTATACTAATACACTGTGGGCTCTCCACTGCCATCTGTAACCGTAATTGCCTCCCTAACCCCAAGTGCATCAGTCCTTGGGAATTCAGCCAGTAAGTCTGTGGGGCTTCCTCAGCAATACCTGGAGGAGGCAGAGCGCCAGCATAGCTTGGTTGAAGCCTAGGCTAGGAGATAGGAAAGAATAAGTCATCCGGTGGAGGGGTTGTGCTGCTTCTAAGGGGCATGATAAGGGGGTGACATGTTCCTTACGGAGACTTATCACTGCTTTTGCTAGTCATTCCACCCTTTGGTCTTCTCTGGGTATGTCCTACATAACTCATGTTAAGTTTATACAGACCTTGTTGGCCATCCAGAGATTCTGTGTACAGTGGGAGCACTTTGCTCTCTGCAAGCAGGCAATGAGGACAACCCATTCAGTTCCCAGTCCTCAGTCTGTAGAGCCTCTGTGGAGCGGATGATGCTGCACTAGGTGTCACTGCTATCTGGACAGAAGTTGCAAGCCTGTACGTGTTAGGCATATGATGTTTGTCTACAGTGCCCTTCTCTGCAGTCATAAGCATCAGGTTTTGTGCTCTAGGTCTTGTGCAAGCTTAACACATTCCTAGACAAGCATTACCATGCTTCCAGACCCATCCCTATCTGTCTTCTCTGCTACCAGTATATCCAGTATATTAGAGCTTTATTCCAGTCTTGCCTTGATATCCTGGTGCCAAAGGTGAGACAGCCCAGGCACTGCTGGATGAAAGATCCCTCCTGTCTTCCATACAGGGATCTCCCAGGGTGGCCCCGAGTGAACTCCATGAGGCCAGTAACATGGACAGTCAAGGACAAACTGTACCTATGTTGTCATGCCATGACTAGTGGAAAACCCCTTCCCTCCCTAGCCACAGAGATAACTGACATGTAAGCCTAGCGGAGATTGGTCTACATGAGATGAAGGCTTATCCAAGTTAGGAGTTTATTGGTTTGTGCAAAGAATAGAGTGGTAACAGTCTTCTGGAGAGAAAACACCAAGCAATGCAATGGAAAGGACAGTAGGTAAACAGAGTAACATGATTTGCATGGGATTTATTGTGAAATAAAGTTTGTTCACTTGTGGTGTCAGCAGAGGAGGTGTAAGAAGCAACTCTGAAGGGAGAGGAAAGCCCGCGGGGAAAGGTGGAGCTGGCTGATCCTTGTGTTCCATGCCCAGCATCCTTATTTGCACGTTGCATTTACGCTATCTAATCTTCAGCAGATATTTCTGCAGCTTCCATTATTGTGGTGTCCAGTCACAGCCTTTTAAAAGTGTCTTGGTGTGAAAGAGAGAGGAGTGCCAGGAAGGGAGGGTAAGAGGAAACAGCTGATGAAGTTGATGGGGTTTGTGTCCATATCACCCAGCAAAGTGAGGCAGGAAATCTGCCTGCCCTTGCCTGACCCTGGCTCCTCCGGCTCCTCCTGGATGCTGGGCTTTTCTAGAAAATTCTGCCATGTGCTCTGTGTACATGGATTACTCCTATAACTGTAAACTAACATGCAAATTTTTAAAAAAACCAAACAACCAACAAAAAAATAACACGGCACTTCTTTTTATAGCCTCCTAATTCTGTGTCCACTGGGCTTGAAGCTCCCTCGGTTCAGCTCCAAGCGTGTCTGCAGAGTAAACTTGGAGGGTACACTTAGCTACCAGCAGCCTAGGAAGGGTTTTATAGATCCTAAAATAATTACAACATAGCTGAGTCTGGTTGTATAATTTCTTGGCAATATACTAATTAAAACTAGATATTTACACAAAATGCTTATTTAAACTTAAGACTTTTAAAAGAACCTACATATAGTAACTATATATCATGGCTTTATTGAGAACCATGTTTTTCATGCAGATTGAATTCTCAAGCTCTGTTATTAACATAAATGAGCCTACAGCTTTATGTTCAGGCCTGAATACTTCCAGGGCATGTGAATCATCCTGGTATTTCATTTCACCATCTAAAATTATTTTTAAAATACTGCATTTTTTTAACTCACTGTTTTATGGCAATTAGAAATGGCTGTGTGTTTACTAGGAACAGAGTCCAGCAGAGCTGAGTGTTTAATGTGATGAATAGTGTTAGGAGCTCAAAGAAAAGTCAGATGCGTGTCAACACTTATCAAAGCTGTTCTGCTGCTCAGAATGACTGTTCGTGATACTTGTTTCATGATAAACTTCCTCAGAACACGATGTTACTGGAAAAAAAATGATCCACTCTGAGAAATACGCAGGTGACACAGTTGAGTCAGCAGCTTGCAACAGTGACACAGGCTTACGTTTGTAAAAATCCCCACTGAACTTTTGTCTTCTGTGTGCGTATATCATAGCCTGAAAATCTGTCACCTCAAAAGTGTCCCGTTTCTTGTGTTCACTTGGCAGCTGTCTTAAACTAACAAAAACCTTCCCACCACCCTAGTGAAGAGGTAGATTCCTGGGCTTAAAAGTCTTAGTAGTCACAAAACTTTCCTCTTTTATAAGTAATTCACTGTATAAATATTAGTATCTCCAGTGACCACTGATACCTTTGGGGAAATGATAAACATGGAAAAATAACAGACCACTGTGGAAACCAGAAAATACTTCCTCCCATACGAGAGGGTTTAGTTATTGAAGTTGTAAGCATTTCCCATGCACAAGCATCTCAGCATTCATAGGTGGAAACTACCTCATGCTGTGTTTGAAATATCAACTGATTTAAAAGAAGGCTTTGTGCTTCACCATGGACCTTTCTTAGCCTCCTGCAGATGGTCCCTATTGCTGAAAAGAGACGTGACTTGTGAGATGGGGAGACCTCCATGCCATTTTTCCATGCTGCTCTAATCCTGCTTTACACTTATAAAGGACTTTGGTCCTTAAGCCCTCACCCTCTTTCTCCTAAATATTAAAATTATTTTCATGAGTGTCATACCGTATTAAAGCAGAATGAAAATGGGTTTAACAATTGCTGGCATGGGGCTTCTGTACAGCATGTGTGTCACAAATCATGTCACTTTTCAGCAATAGGGCTGCTGCCAGCGGGAGGCTCAGAAATGCTCATGTTAATCAAAAATTTTAATTTCAAATCAAATTGACAGTTTACACATGGTGAGAAATGCTTCTCACCATGTGATATTTCAGTATGCTACACTGGGCAAAATGGGTGCACTTTCCTGTTAAGAATTTTGACTGCAGTATCTGCAAATTTATGGGTTTCAATGTATTGGGTATGGTGAGTAGTTGATCTAAGGAAGCCCCTTGGAGAATAGGAGACAGAAGGGTTTTCATGCAGCCTGGCACTGGTGAGCCGCTGTTGGCACATGCTGCTGGAGAAATGACAGGTATTCAATAAACATCACTATGGTTAAGAGGAAGATTTAAAAGAGGGAGGGGCTGCAGTGCTTTAGATAGGATTTGAAACAAATGTGCTTATTTCAGTCCATGATTAGTCTTAATACCTAAGTATTCCACACCAGTTTTTAAATATCCTTACATTTATTTTCACACTGATGTTCTTCACGCAGCATCAACAATAATATTTATGGCACTAATACAGTAGCTAAATTCTAATTTGAAGTAGTGTAAACCCAAGTAAACTCTGCATGTACCAAGGCATGCTCTGTCGATGTGAAGACCAGAACATGACTACATGTCGCGTTTATGGGATACAGCTCCAGCATCTGCCCCTCCAAGCCCATAATTCTGTCAGCAGCATTCTCGAAGACAGTAGACAAAATTCAGGAGATTTCAGTTGATACTTAAGGAGGAGGAAGAGGAGGAAGGACAGTTGCCAGAGTGTGTGCAATCTGCCTCCCACAAACGAGTCGTAAAAACTGATGTTTTCAGGCTTTACCAGAAATATGATGCTGACATTAAAAAAATGACCAACTGAAAAGAAATTATCTTTACATTATTCTCTTTAGGAGGTTTTTCAGCTCTCAGGGGATCCTGAGGCTAACATAATGCCTAGTTCTTGACACTAGAGCTTTCATTTTACACAAGCCTTACAGGGGAGAAGGAGCAGGGATGGCAGTACCCAGCTTCCTGTATCTCCCCGTCCGGTGCCTGTATTTATGATTTGCCTGCAAGGGTGAGAGGGTGTGTGGGTGCCCATTGCTGGCAGCACATGCTGTCAGCATCCCTGGGAAGCTCAGGGAAACCGAGTGGTTTCTCTGGGCTCATTTGGACATTGAGTCGTGCTTTAAACTGTGAAGCCGAACTGGCAATATCACCACAGACCTTGGAGATCGCAGCTGTCAGTGCTCTTGTAACCAGGGTTGATATGAAAATATGAAGATAAATAACTCCTTCATATTATTATTTTCAGGGAGGCAGGCTTTTCTTTTTATTACACTTTTTATTGTTGGATGCCATAAATATTCCAGAATGATTATCCCAGGGTAGATTTCATCTCATTTACTTTGAAAGGCTTTTGAGGAGCGCATTATTTTATAAGCTGCCAAATGAATATGACCATTTATATTGATTTTTCTTCTTTTCTTTAATATTTGCTTTTTGGATTGAGGACCTGAAACAGAAATATGCTAATTTAAGACATCTGTTGTTTTTCGAGCTATAGGCCCGTATCAGTATTAATGCAGTTAGTTTATTTATCGAACTTGGTATGTGGTAGAGAGGGAGATTCTTAATTTTTATCATGATATCAAAAAACTGCATTTAACATTTTTCACCCACATGAGTACTGAAAAGTACCCTGTGTTAGGAGTCATCAGAAATGAAAAACCACACCAGACATTTTAGATCTTGGAGAGGTTTTAATTGCACAAGGTCCTTAACATGAACTCAAAGGGCTTTCAATGTTTCAAGAAGACCTTTGTCTTCAAGTGAAAGGAACTATACTTGTGCCCTCTACTTGGACAAAACCTGACATGATTAATTCCAATCTATAATCATTTCATTAGCATTAATAAGTTGACATTAATTTCACTATCTCTGCGCTTAAATACAAAATTATCTGAATCTCCTAAGAGATTAAGCTGGTGTGGATCCATGCAGGATTGGGCTGTTGGTGATACAGCCGGCCTGATGCCACATTTGTTCTGGTCTGTGTTTATCAATTTATTACCCAGACCCTGGAGCTCAATGTGACACATATTGAAATAATAATTAGGCATTGTTATTGTTAGAGATTCTAAAATGGCATGAGTGTGAAAGGGGACACACAGTGTATTTGTGTTCTGATTCATCTTGGGAGAACACCCATCGTGGTGGGTCAAGTGGATTCCCTAGTGAAGGCATGGGAGTCCTTTCTCCAAGCCACATGTTAATTCCCAGTGGCCATCGAGAGTGTACAAACTATGGAAACGGAGCTGAACTTGAGCACTGTTATTAGAAGCGCACCCATGAAAGCTAGCAGCGCTTCACAATTTTACTGTCTGCTAATACAGACTTTTTAAAACCCAAAAAGGCAAATCATGTACCAATGGTTTTGCATATTGTGAAGGGTTAACAAAACTTTCATTATCACACTCTATTAAGCCAGGACCAGGAAACAATTTCTAATCAACACTCAGATCTGGGCAGGGATTGTGCAGTCTTTTGTAGGAGGCCTCAGATCTGTGTTCTCTATTCTCACATGCTCACTTCCAGCTGTTGTCATTGAAATCCCACATAATCTCCTCGGGTCAAAGGGCAGTCATCCATGACTGCCGCTGTTAGGAGGTTATGCTGATTTCTGTTGTCAAATATTGGCCTTTTTCTCTTTCAATCACTCCCATTCTACTTTTTTTAACAAGAAAGATCCAGCCTAGAATTGTATTACATGACTTTAAAGTCTTAAAAGTGTTCCTCTATTGTACTAACACGACATGCCCTGGACAGTCTAATCCATCCTGCTATGGGCCACAAAGAAAGTTCTGGTGCTTCTTAAAACCTCAGCCAAAGGCAGGTAGGCAAGACGGAGAGAATAACAGTGTATGTGACACGTGGCCCAGCAGTAATTTTATAAGAAAATGTGTATTTTGTTCAAGGTGAGCTTTTGCTGGGGCATTAAAATGCAATTGGAAATAACAAGGCAAAATAGAAGTGGGAGCATTTGTCAGGGAACAAGAAAGGTTTCTGTATCAACTTTAATGCATAAATCTTGCTTAACTCTGCTATAAGAAGTCCATCAATTAAGAATGTGGTGCAATTTACCAGTAAAGGTTTATCAGTTAGAAATTTGAGGAGTGCGTTTTGTACAAAGCAATTAAAATGAGGCCTTTGCGCCAGCGCTGGAGATTGGTATTTGGGGTCTGTTGATAAATGCAGCTTTTGTTACAGTTATGTACAATATTGAGGCATGTGTACAGCTTCTTGGTGCTGTCTTCCATCTGAATAGGAGAGACCTTCACCTGCACTGGATATTGCAGCTGGGATGGTCTCTTTGCTCTCCACAGTGTTTTAGAAACAAAGTTAGCGTATAGAGTTTGGCCCCATGGGTTTAGCTTTCCATTTCCAGTATGGGATAGTGACCAGCTGTCTCTTGGTGAGCTTCGCTGCCATAGTCCTGGGCAGGGAGAGTAGGTACAAGCATTTGGGCAGGGGCTGGTCTCAGCCCGAGGTGCTCCCCGCTGTTGCCCACGCATGCTCTGGAGGTGGATGCTTCCCAGAAGTGAGGTGCAACATCCTCCCTGTCCATGCACATGGTGCATGACCACTGTGCCAGACTCCCTGTGCGACCCTGTGTCTGCAGAGGGGTGTGTTTCTGGGAGGAAATGTCTTGTGGCTGCGTGGCTGGGTCAGTCCAGGCTTAATGAACTCACCTTCTGATTAAGCAGAATGTAAATGTTGTGAAGGTCTTGACTGAAGCTTTTATGTTCTGTCTTTTCTTTTTGCTGGAAAACACAGATTAGGACTAACTGTGTCCCTCCCATCTTCTCAGCCAGTGCAGCGATGGAATAGCTAATCTTTTGGGAGTCCTCGGGGTGATCCAGGTTCCCTCTGATAACATCCCCTCTCTCAAGGCCTGCATGTGCTGTGTGATACAGACATTAATTTTCTAATCAATATTATTGCTCCACATTGTTTGTGAAACATGGGATTATCTAGATAGAGGATAAAACCAAAAGGAATCAAGTTGCACTTTGAGCAGAGAGGGCTTTTCTTTTAATCAGGCATTTGGTTAAGATAATAGGCTTGAGACCCTAATTGATTATTCCTATTTTAAGGTTTTAAGATGGCTATGTATAGTGAGATGCTGAACATGAAACAAAGCTTTAGAAATGGCTTCAGTGCTAGTTTGGGGCACTTGTGTAATTTCAAAACACTGAAAAGGAATCAGTCTCCCAAAAAGCTGTTCTCCAAAGCTTAATACATTGTCACTCAGGCTGTAGTGGAAGAAAAGTAACTGGAGTCGGACTTTTTCATCTTCAAAGGGGAAACTTTCATTTTTATTTAATCCTGAATTCCAGGAAACCAGCTGTATCTCTGTTTAGAAAATACGTTCTGTATTTTTGGTGCAATCAAACTGTTGTATAATAAAAATTATACTGTTGGATTACGCAAGGAAGCCTGCTAATTAAATAACAATAATACCTTGAGCACCTTGAAAACATCTTCTGATATTCAATTAAGGAACAACAACTCGATGAACTTTAACCTATAGTGTATATTCAGACTTTCTACATAAAAGTAATTGCATCAGTCATGATTTTCTCAAGCTACAACACAAGCTTTTGATTGGTAGTTCAACGTCTGAGACTCCTTTTTACAGCATTAATTGGGAAAGCAGACAATACTCTCCCTGTAAACCAGATTTTAGGACGAAGGTTAGTTGCCTTTGTACACGTTTACTCATTGAAATAGGAATGTTTGCTTAATAATTCAAAACAAATAGCATTAGACAACAAGTCCTAATCCTGATTTCTCCTCTGCCAGTGTAAATTAGGAGAAAATTAGGTGAAACTCTATTTGATCAGTGTAGAAAGACTTGTTTAAAACTTCTTTGAGGTTAGAATTAGGCTCCAGCAGGTCAAGCCTTTTTGTCTAGCTTCTTTACTGCTGTCTAGAAGAAGAATATGTACATCACATTATGAATTTTGTCTCCAATTATAGCAGTTATCAAGTTATGGAAAGGTGTTTTTTACATGGTACTTGTTACGATAGTGTTGCTTCGTGTTTGTATGCGATACCGAATGTGGGATTAGGTAATGGCCTATTATTTATTAGTTAGTATCCTGCTCTGTTTCACTCAATTCAGTCTTATTAGCTTGTGTTTTTCTTTCCTCCTTAGGCAAAAAAACTATCATCTTTGTGAGCAGAAGTGAGGTCTTGTGTAATAAGCTCTAGCTGGACCTGGACTTGGGTTGGAGGCAATGATTCCACAATATATTTAAATACCTGCTTAGCTTTGTCAGCCCATCTTTATTTGGCAGCACAAAAAAAAATGTTCTTTAGTCAAGCATGTGATTAAAATTAAGCATGTGCTCTAACTGTTTTGCTGAGTCAGGGCCTGCCTTGGCTAGCCAGGTGTCTTAATTTATACTCAGAACTTCAGTGAATGAGCTCTGTTAGTTTTTTTATAAAGTGAGTAAAAATCCTCTCATCCTCATTTGGAACACCTGCTTTACTACCAAAATGTGACTGTCACACAAAGCTGCAGAGATAACCTGATCATACACAGCAATTTCCATGTCCTGTCTTTGGGATATTTAGCAAAAGTATCACAGTGCACATATTGCAGTAAAGTGCTGTATGAAAAGTAAATCTTGCAAGCTTTCAAGACGTTTAATCATCTTTTCAGTAAAAGAGCTCATTAATGCTAACATCTGCATATGAAATTGCTTGACTTCACCTATTTTTTTCTCATTCAGAATTAAGTGGAACAGGAAAATTGATATATTTTTGCATTTTGACCCCTGTTAATAGGCGCAAAATGTTTAATTCACATATTTTGTCAATCCTGCTCTTTCCGTGTCATTCTTTTTTTACGTGTCTAGCTTCTTTGTCCTGTTTCTTTCATTTTCTTGTTGCACTGTTATCACAGCTCAGCAAAAGCTACAGTCTTAGTCCTGGATTTTGCAATCTGAACCATCCAGGCAAACCTTTAATCTTTCATGCAGTTCTACTGAACTGCAAATTCACGGACCAACCGTGCATCAAAATGAGTTCGATACAACTCTAACCCAAGGGCATTGCTTTTATGGGTATCAAGATATTATTAATGATTGTCGAGACAAGCCTCTGATTTCCTAATGTTTATAAGTAAATAGCAAATTGGGAGAATTGTGAAATTCACCTTACATTTGTGAAATGTTTATTTTCAGTATTGAAGGATGAAAGATGTAATCATTCCTGTTGTGTGCTGTTGTTTAATGATTACTGTTGCTTGCATACAAATAAGAAATTTTCGTATAGAAGTAAGTGGGCATTTCAAGTATAACCAGCAAAATAAGAGTGAAGTTATCAGGCCCAAGCTAACTTACTCAGCTTTTCTCATGCCCTGCAGGACCCTGAGAGCTAGGATGTATTTAACATCGTTCTGCAGCATTTTCATTTCTGGTTTTACCTGTGTTTGCTAGGTTAAGGTAACTGGTTAGCTGTGCAACAGTCTTGTTTTTATTGGATGATTATAATGGCTCTAGACTTTCCGTTTAAAAAATCAGCCCACTGTCCTACCGTAGCTGTAATTTGGTTTTTACTTTTATATTTAAATTTCACCTTCACTCTTAGTGCAATAGGAACCTGCCTGAGAAATGCAGGTGGAAATGGACACCGGAGCAGAGCCAGTGTGGTGCACTGTGGAAAACCAACACGTGACAGATGTTTGTAACATCGCTGAGTGCACTTCTGGAAGTTGCTCAGACACTGCCATGATGAGCACAGTATGAGAAGTTATATAGCATAGACTGGCTTCCCTGCAAAGGGCTCTGCGGAGTAGTAAGTGTCCTGGCCCTGATCCAGCAAGGCACTTAAGCATATGCTTAATTTTAGGCACATGAGTGGTTTCAGCGAAGACCTAAGAGAATTATTTTTAATTCACAGATCATTTAATTCAATAGGCAGGTCTGCTGCAGCATATGAAAAGTAGATCTTCATATTAAAAATACTTGGGAAATTGTCAATGAACAAACGTTGTGTATGGCCAGCAACCATTTCTAAAAAGCAGAATGATGTAGTCATCACTTTTATTATGGCAAAATATAAAGTAGATCAGGAAACACATTTATAATTATCTGAGAGCTATTTCCAAATTGAAAATAAGGAAAAATAAAAGCTTGTAAGAATGTTTTTTCACTTGAAGTAGAGAAAAATTTATTCTCTTGATGTAAATAAAAACCTTGTTTGCAGATTGAGGAATTTGTTTGTGTTGAATTTCAGCATCAATTTCAATATTTTATAGTACATTTATCTACAGCTGGAGCATGACAGATTTGTGTATATTTATATGTTTGTGTACATAATACATATGTATACACACATACACAAGGATGCCCAAAGATATACATATACACAGTTTGAAAACTCATCATTATTGCTGAAGTATAAAAACATGCCTGATGTAGAAACTTGTCTCAAGTCTGTTAGCTTAGTGACTGCATTCATCTGGCACCATAGGATGCTCACAGAAACCAGAAAGTAGTTCTGTGCAGGAGCAGAATTCACTGAGATCTTGGCTGCAGAGGAACGGCTGATATCCCTCCAGATCTCTCCCAAACCTTTCCCTGACACAGTCCCTGACATGTCACTGTCTGTAGTGCTGCATACAAGCTGTATTTCTTTTCCTTCCCATTCTGCAGTAGAAATGGCAATGGGTTATGGGTTTGAATTTTTTTTTAAATAAATTCAAAAGAAAGTGAGGAGAACAAATGTGGAGTTTCCATTAGTCCTGTTGCTCTGGTCATTAGAGGAAGGTACAGGTCATGCTGTGATGAGTGCAGGGTACCTGAGAATATACTGAACATAAAGAAACGGCACTGAATCTGACAAACCATTAACAACGGAGCAGATGGTGCCCCAGCAAAACATTCAGTAATATATGTGTGCGTGCGCTGGAATCAGTAACTCTAAGTAGGACAACCTAAAAAGGTATGCCACTTATCCTGTGGACAAGTAGGACTTTACAGTTCTTTCAGTAATCTCTTTATCCTGAGATTTGTCCTTTGACCCTGATTTCAAAAGCAGGAGGTCAGTCTGGCTGACTAACTGCAGACCTCTAATTGAAGTCCAGATATGTCCTGCATGAACTGCTGGATCCCACTCTGCACACTTACACTGGGCTGCAACCTGAAAGCTGCTCCTTTTGTAATTGATCATACCCGTGAAAATTAAATGAACATTTGGTGGCAGACATGTTTTCAGAGAAGAAGGAAAATACTGTTATGTAAAGTGTAATAACATTTTGATACCGAGTGTAGAGGCATTCCTTGCACAAGGGAGGCGAGCACAGAAGTGTACACCCTGGTTCTCAAAGACAGTCCAAAGTTCAGAGTTAATACTTTTCTTATGCAGATATATATTTTTTATTTCAAAAACTAGTTTTAAATATTAGGAATATTTTTTTTTGTGGGAAAGACATTTTAAACTTTTTTTAACCAGCTGCTGTTTTAAGATTTCCCTGGTGTAACCTTAGAAAATGAAGACTACATCTTTAAATCTTGTTTTGTTTAAATCAATAGGTAGATAATCCTGATCAGATGTTTCTTTAGAGAATAATGTTTAAAACGATTATGGAACTTAGCTGTCCTGTCTGTTTCCTAGGTACAGTATTTTCATTTCAATTGTGAAGTCATTAGGGGTCATCCAAGGTAACTGTTTATTAAAATAGTCCTCTTTTGTTTCAGATTTCCTGTTGAGATGCTTTAACATGTAAAAATCTCCCTGCTGATGTGTCATGTTAGCTTTCCTAACCTCTAGATAGAAACCACAAAGCAGCCTACATAGCTGCATGACTAGTTACCCACCTACATAAACAATAA
The DNA here is from genome assembly GCF_032191515.1 of Phaenicophaeus curvirostris. Lineage (NCBI taxonomy): Eukaryota > Metazoa > Chordata > Aves > Cuculiformes > Cuculidae > Phaenicophaeus > Phaenicophaeus curvirostris. The sequence goes on from NC_091399.1 coordinate 36,068,261, forward strand.
TTACTGCTAAGTGGGAAATTAGATGTCACATTTTAAGTCTAAATGAAAGTAAAGCATTTCAGAATACTGTCATTAAATGCTTAAAGCTAATCGCAGTTCTCTCACTCTGTTTGTTTTGTAGGACATTTGGGCTTCCAGGACAGTTTTGTCACATCAGGTGTTTTCAGTGTGACTGAGCTAGTAAGAGTCTCACAAAGTAAGTATCGTTTTGTGGCTGGTTTGTATGGTTTCTGCTTTCCCAAGTTTTTTCTTTGATTCTTACCGTGCCCCTTCTCCAGTCCAGAAACAGCATCTTGAGAACTGAGTGTCTCTTCTCCCTGCTTTTCACCAGTGGACAGTGTTTTATGTGCCACATCTTTTAATCTGGGAAAATAAAATAGCATAATTACAACAAATTAAATAAAAATATTTTAGTTCTGCAAACTTTAATGTGTAAGTTGATGAGGTCGTCTGGTACCCTGCTGAAAATGTGCAGGCTCTGTATCAGAGTGCAAGTAAATGTCTGCAGAGATCAGCTTACCCAGTGAGTCCCTTGCTGGACCCAAGGACTGTATTTTACACAGACCTCTAGAAACAGCACAATCTGTGCACATGTGCCTGGAAATTTTCTTATGCTGCTTTAGCACATTGTGTCTATCCGTGACATGCGTACATGCGTTTGTACACCTGCAAATTGGTGAAGTCATTAATAATGTCAACAACTATACCAACTCCAGCTCTGATAATCTCAGTTGTGCAGAAGCACACTGTTTGACTTTGCAAGGCCCATGTTTTCCATTAACCGTACTGAATTCTGTCTTCTAGAGGGATTTGGGGTTTGACCTTTAAAGAATGCTAATGCCCCCAGTATGAATGACACACTGCAGCATGATCATTACAGGCTTGTCAATACTCACTAACAACAGTGAATTAAGAGTACCTGTCACCACCCTGTTTCATTGATCAAAGGTGCATTGATTGCATTTTGCTGTGACATAATCCAGATAGTCCAAAGAGAGTGTATGGACAGTCTCTTGCAGAGAGACTACTGGTGAGCCAGAGCCATAGGACCTACTAGGCCTTTGGAAATGTTTTCTGCAGCTGGTGTAGAACTGTGCAGTAGCATCACATTGTCACCCATTACCACTGTTACAGCTGAACCACTCAACTACATGCCCCTTTAAAATATTTAGGGCTTGTAACTAGTCTCTTTAGCACAGCTAATGATAAAAATTGTTCTTCTAGATAGCAGGAATATTTGTTCATGTATTGACTCTCAGCATGTAGTTTATTTCCTTCGGGGGCTGGAATCTAAACTGGCACAAACTTAGCAGAGAATCTGTGGGTTTGAGTTAGAACATAGAGTTTCTGTAAGGGTTTTCTTGTTTTATTTCCTCTTTTGGAAAGACTTGCACTAGCTAGTAAATTGGCTTTATATTCAAAAATAGGATGCTGCGAGGACAGCATGGCAAGTGGGAGATAAATGAATGTCAGAGTTACATACACTGGAGGCAGACATTTCTTCTGAGTTTTCTTCTGAGTTTTCTTCCATGGCAACTGGTGGAAATTTTGTGAGAAGGGCAAAGTTAATAGGACTTAAAAGTCAAGAGGAGCTGCTGAGTGCTCAGCACATTTGCAAATCAGTTCACTCACTGCAGTGCTTAAGTAGGGACTTTGACATCTAACTCACTGTACTCTGTGCACTAACTAGCTGGTACCTGCAGCCAAGGTGGACTAAACCAAGTCATTGCCAGCCTTTGAAAGTCTCCGTGTTATTTCACTTTATATCAGTGTGACAGCATAAGCCTTTTGAAGCCCAAAGGATTCACCCTCCCCCTCTGCAAGGCATCCCACTTCACCACAATCTTATCTTCACTGTAGGAGCCCTACACAGCAGAACTGCCTCTGGATTCTGTCATCCAGGCTTCATGTGTGCACAGGACAGGGCTGCTAGAGAAGTGCCCCGGCTCAAGCCTTCAGCCTTCACAGCCAGCCCCAGTCCCAGCCTCCCTGAGAGTTGGGCAGTGACCTCAGGAGTGTCACATTTCATGCTTATTAATTTTCCATGATATTTTATCACAAATAAATGAAAATACTTTGTATCAGAAATCCTACCATGCAGCATGTTTTCCAAACTGTGCACTGTGCCTGAGATGTTCCCTCTGCTTGCCATTGAAGTGCACCTCCTCCAAGGATGGTTCATCTGCACACAGGACGAGCAGGACAGGCATGAACTTTATTGGAAATAAGAAAGAAGGTGTTGGTGGGCAAAATAAAAAGATTCACCTTTTATCTGTTCCAGACACAGGGATTTGCACTCTTTTTCATGGGCTATTTAATAATCCTGGGAGGTCAAGACCTCAGTTTTATATCCTGTCCACAAGCCAGCACTTCTACCAGAAACAGTGTTCCCAAAGCAAATTGGGATATCACTTCAGAACTGACTCAGAGGGAAGTGTGCCAGCAACTGATTTAGCTACACTGCTTTTGAGAGCATCCTGGATTTTCCTTGGAGATGCCCCAGACATGTACTGACCAGCCATAAATTTGTTTACTTTGTGAAGTCTGAGAAGCCCACCGCCTGACATGCGGAGGCGACCCAGTAGGATATGTTTAGTGTCGAGTCTAGCAACAAATTCCCAGCAAGGTCAGTATGAATTCACATGCTAATATTCAAAGAATTACTTAACATAACAGAGCAACAAAGTGATTGCTGCATATTTGCCTGAATTGGCTGGCAAGGTCCCTTAAAGTGTGTGCTTTTCAATATAACCCTTGCTGGGTTGTCTACGTGTAACTGTCTCGATTTGAGACCAGTCCACGCGTTGCTTTCATGCTGGGGAGCTCAGCTTATGCAGCCATCATCCAAACTCACCGACAGCTGTTAACAGTCTGTGGCTTAAGTAATCAAAATGTCCTCAGTCTGTTCTCTTGGGTTTACTTTCTAAAAAGTTGTTGCTCCTTCACAAACCACCATGCCTTGGGAAAGAACAAGCATGCTTGTCCATAGTGAGCCCTCACATTTAGCCTCCACTCTCTCTCTGAGTGTGCTCTGTGTTTGCTTTATAAAGAGGTTATTTTTGTGTATACCCATTGTCATGTTTTTTCCCATGCTTGCTTTTGATGTTGTGAAGGTAGAAATAAGTGATTTCCCTCAGTTTTAACCAGCCTGTGGTTTGCTGCTGCTATCTAAAATTAATCTTACGAAATATTGTTGGTAACAGTTATATGCCAGGTTAATTTGGTAAAGTTCCCCGAGGTCCACATGACAAGGTGTCTCAAGTAATAGGCAGTTGTGTCCATCATGCAAATTTGGGGAATGAATTAATCAAGTGAAAGGTCAGCTGTTACCATTATCCATCTTACCCATCAGTACTGATGATCAGTTTCTGTGAGCTAATGAACAAGTCTAGACTGTTTTGGTAACAGAAACTTGCTTTCTTCAGTCCTATACATGCAGATTGTCTTTCGAAATGCTGCCCAGCTACCGAATCTTGCAGAGCCTAGTAAAATAGAGAAAGTAGATCATAAATTTTCATCTGGAAAACAGATAGTTCCTTCTCCAGCCCATCTGAGGTGGGTGTTGCACACCATGCTGTCAATTCCCCTACATTATTAGCAGGCAAAGGATCCGAGCTCTTCTAAATGTTGTCTGTCACCCTAGATACTGGGAAGACCCCTTCAGATAACAGAGACTTCATTCTGCTGTCTCTAGAGAGGTTTGGGCTGACAGCAAAAGGCTGAGAAGGAGAAGCATTGGAGATATGTGGGTTTTGTGAACTGACAGCCAGTTGTTGGCCAAGCAAAACCTCCCTCTCTACATGTGTTAGAAATAGATTCTGCTCACTGTGTGCAGCTATCTGCAGGATGCTGGAGGATGCCTTCTGCAGAGGGTGATGGCAGAGGGGTGGCTGTGGTGCCAAGCCACTGCCGAGGGTACAGTCCTGTTTGCGTGGCAGAGGCTGGGAGGCCATGGCAGGCTGGAGCAGGGAGACAGGCAAGGGGAATGCTGTTCCTTTCTTGGCTTTGAGTCTGCACCATGTGCTCTTGTGCAGAGAGCTGCTGGGAAGATCTCCTCCCTTGGAGGTCCTTCAAGCAGGCAGATAAACGGCACTGCCCGGGATGTGAAGAAAGATTTAGGATTTATGAACATTCACTGGAGCCAAATCAAACATATTTGTTTTGTGCTGCATTATTTGTCAAAATGACATCATTCTTCGTTCTAATAAACAAGGGAATTCTAACTGCACCCTGGACTGAAAATGCCATGCTTTGAATTTTAGGACATTAGCTGTGTGCAGTAAGGAGCTGTACAGAGCAAGTGGGGTGACTTTTAATCCTTATAATGAGTCAGTGAAACCACAAGCACACAAGCATACAGGCAGTTTCTTACCGCTCCTGTATAAACACAGAAATGGTCCAGCTAATCATCCCTGAGACAGTTACACTAATTCCACAGGTAAGGTGTGCTTTTGTGGCCAAGGTATTTTGAAAAGCTCAGGATGCTGCAAAACCGAGGCTGCTGATCGCAGCGGGTGTCAGACTTGCAGGTAGCACTCGCCGTGGTTAGCAGCTGCCTTGCCAGTGGAGGCAGGGGCTGAAGCTGTCCTTGCCATGAGGCAGGTGGACAAGTGCTAGAAAAAGTAATTGCATCACTCCAGGCATGGAGCATGGGTGCAACAGAGAAAGTGCAGCTTCCTCATGAATTTCGTCCAGCAGCCACGTACGGCCGAAACAAACGGCAGGGCAAGCCCAGCTGGCCCCAGCATGTGCTGGAGACTGGTGAAAAGTATGGGGTGCTCTGACTTCTGTCATGGGCCAGGCAGGCAGCCGCAAGGGGCAGGGAGGGTGCTGCTCCCTCCCCATAGCCCAGGAGAGAAGAGGCTCTCCTCCACGCAGAGCACATGTGTGAATGCCGGGATACAATAAAACAGCTTTCTCTAAACAGCAGCCTGTATGTTTTCTGCTGTACTAAGCATTACAGTAGTGAAGGCAGTTAAAGTCAGCCGCATGAAAATTAACATTTAAAAAGATACTCTATAGTCCTTAGCAAAGCACTGCTATCCAAAACACACTGTTTGGGCTCGGGTATGAGACAGGAAAAAAAAAAGATTGTAATAAAAAATAGACTGCGGGCATAGAGTGAACAGTTGCCGTGACCTTGCCTTTTGTATGCCATTACACAATTCAATGGCAGTCCACTCAAACCTTGCTCTCGATCAATATCCTATTAAAGCAGCACAAAAAGTCTCTATAAACTTAGTGGTTAGCTATGTTTATAAATGGAACTCAGCATAATTAGATGGTCAATAGCAGGCTGTACTTGTAATTTTAAAATGAACATCACACATTTCATATCTGTTGTATTCGGCTAAACCTCTTTGAATCTAACGATACAGTGTGTAGGAAACAAAGGCCTTGCAAAAAAAACAAATCCCAGCTCCCCTTTCCTCTCGGCAGCACAGTGTGTTTCCCTTTGTTTATGGAGTCACAACACAGGAAAAAGTTTATTAGTCAAATGTCATGTTTCTCCCATTTAACCTTAAACACATTATCACTTCTCTGCAGTGTTACACATGTAATGATCTTAGTCACATCCCAGCCCCTATGTAAAAATAAATACATAAAAATGGAAAAATGAGAAACTACATATTAACATGACTAAAAGAGAGTGCCACATTCTAAGGAAGACAAATGCCAGCCTGGCTGGTTTTATTTTGTGGGTTTCCTGCTCTGTAATTCAATAAATTTTTCAAAATAAATATTCCAGTTGGGTTAAGTCAGAGGGCTTTTTGTTAATTTCTCTGTTAGTTTTCTTGACATTTTGGGTGAAGATCTGAGCTAACAAGTTGGCAGCAGAGGGAATAGGCTGGCAGTGTGATGCTGCTGCCCTGTGTCCCCTAGAGAAGACTGGTGCTTGGGCAGAGGCGCCCACCTTCCTCCTTCTTTTGGGCAAACTAGCTCCTCTTGCCCCTAAAGAGACTGAAATGTGTCCCCCATGTGCGCAGGGAATTTTTTGTGACGCCAGCAGCTGAAATGGGAGCAGAGGCTGGCAGCTGTTTGTTTGCTTAGAAAGCCTACACACATCAGCGGGCTGGGTGATAGGGGAAAGAGGGTCTTTTCTCCTCACCCTCTGCCAGATCGGAGCCCTGGGTCAGATGACATCTTGATGCCGCTACGTCAGTAGAGACTATTGTTTTGACTCACAACTGCAATTTCTGACATCCTTTCCTGTTTGGGAGATGTTCCTGAGCTATCAGAAGGTCATTTTGCTGCAGAGCATTTCTTACAGGGGAAACGGTGTGTTTTTAATGTCGATGGCCTGGAGTTTGTGCAGGCTGCAGCACGTAAACAGTCGGCTGTGCTGGAGGGGAGCTTCCCAACCATGCTGCCGTTTCACATGGGGCTGGAGCCTGGGGCACAGGAACAAGGGTGCAGCGAGGTTGCAGGGTGGATTGTCAGATGTTACAATGAAGAGGTTTATTTTAGACAGTTTTGCCATAGTTTGCACCACTTTGATCCCTTTGCTTACTCTCCTGAGCTGCAGCCTTTGCAGGAAATCCTGCAAATAAATGCCAGCGTTCCCTTCCCACCAGCTTTCTGAGCCTGTGCGAGGTGGACAGTCTACAAAGGAAGTGTGAAAAGCCTTTTGGAGCAGGCTTAGGTGCCTTATAGCTGAGAGTTGCACTGCAAAACGCACGTGTGCCTAGAGGAGGCAGATGCCAGGCAGTGAGCTCAGTGCGGCCAAAGCCCAGCGCACAATACGTGAGAAGTGGCTCAGCTCCACTGAGGCTGAAGCAGAGTCAGAAAGCACACACAACTTCAACTAAATTCCAGGCGGGAAGAGGAAACAACCTTCTGCCCTGCAGATGAAAAACATTAACCTGTTCCTGGCAGTCTCAGGGTGGGCTATATGCATAATCAACACATTGCTGTGGTTTATGATAGTAAATGGAGTAACTGTGAGCAAAGGGACAAATACCTTTTGCTGGAGGACAGGCATGGAAAATGTGCTTGAGAGGTAGGCAGGAGGAGCGATTTCAGAACAGCTTAGCCCTGCATAACATCTGCCACAGCGCTTCTAGGGCCACAGACAGAGAGCTGGTTGTGACAGGATTGTGGTCCTGTGGAAGGAGTGTCAAGGGGCTCCAGGTACTCGGCCACCATAGACCAGCCAGCACTTTAACCTCTGCTGCTCAGCTCTGTTGGTGTGTATTAGAGGTAGGTTTTGTTCCTTAACCCTGAGGTTGCAAACAGGGTCTTGAGTGTGGTGAGGTGGTTTGGCCTGTGACAAACAAAGCATCCTTCATGTTTGCTACACAGGTGGAAATTACTGTGTGATTAGCCCTTTCTGCTTTGTGCTGAGTTTGCACAGCATTAGAAATACCTTGTTTCTACCCCATTCTAGGCTGGAGATACATTTTGTTTTCCTTTAGGGCCAATTCAAGCCTTGCAACAGAAACATCCCAGATTTGGGGAGAGAGCAATAGATAGGGGGGAGTGAGAGAAGGAAGTGTTATCTAGATACCAGTTTTTCTTCCATATCTGCTTGGAATAAAACTGTTGTATAAATCTCTAGGAAATTCATCATGCCTCAGAAAGAAACGGTTCTTTAATTTAGTGCTTGCCTTTTTATGTTCCTGTTTCAAAAATAGTATGCTTAACCTGTAAGTTAGGCTTTGGTAGGTAGAGGGTGCAGAGGAATTGATCAGCAAAGGGTTTACAGAGCACAAATCTGTTTGGCAAGGAAGTTGCTGAAAACCGTGGAGTAGATGCTGCAGAGAGTACCTTTATGATTGATTTCCATTCAAGTCAGACTGACTGCAGTGTGGTCATTTTTCTAACCCATAACTGCTCACACTGCAGCAGTCTGCTATCTGCAGGGTGTCTGAATTATAGCAGTCCATGTCCGTGTTACCTTTTACACAAATTACTTACACCGGTTTCTTTTTCCATGCAAATTCATCAGTTTTACAGGCTCTTGTAGCTGCTGTCAGGAAACTGTTGCAGAAAGCACAAATTGATAAAATGAGTTAATTTTACTATGCTTAATTTTTCTTTCTTTTTTGTTAACACATCCTCTCATATACCGTGTGTGCAGGAAGCATATGATAGTTAAGAGACGATAACAAAGGATTTGAGTGTTCTTGTCATAAATTACTTCCCAACTTAGTTCCTTTTAATGATCATTCCAGATTTTCTCAAGTTTTAATGGTGTGTATTTTCCGTCCCATGCTTTTAAAACTGCGTGGCTATCTGGCTGTTCCCTTTCTGTCTCAATGACGTTCTTGAAAAATCCTTGCCAAACAACAACTAATTGTCTTGTGGGGATGATGAGGCAGCTGCAAAGCTACATTATTGCTCTGTCAAATGTGACATGGCGAGCTCCTTAAGACTTGGGGTGAAATACTGGCCCCATTACAGTCAATGTCAACACTCCCAGAAGGCTGCTTTTCAGCCCAGGCATGTTAGCTGGGTGATAGGAGCAATCCTGTCTTCACTTCCTCTCTTCTGCCCCGTCGGAGCGAAAGATTTTTTCATGTTTGAAAATGGGCCAGATTCTTGGACCAGAGATTAAACTTGGCTCAGCATCCATGTGTGGCATTGAGACTGCTTCGCCTTTGTTGCTGTGAATCAGGACTCTCAGGCAAGATGTTCCAGGCCAAGCTTGTGCATTTGATTGTGTAGTACGTCCTTTTTCAGATGTCTCTGAAATATGAGAGAAAATCATGATCTGTAATTGTCAGCTCCCAAAGCTGTATTGTCCTGTAAATAGCACTGAAACAGCGACAGTACCATTTGCCATTTAGCAGCATTTCTTCATGAAATGCATTATTTGTTGACTTTGTCATTAAATGCTTCTGTTCCCAAAGGAATACAGCACATGCAGCTCATAGACTTGTGCCTGCAAACTTCTGAGTGTACAGAAATTCATTATGCTTTAATGTAAAACCAAGGTTCTATGACAGGGAAGTTAAAGGTATTCATATGCCCTGCAATAAAACTTACGTGCTGGATAGGATAAAGAGAGGTGTCCAGTGGAAGTGAACTGCTGGAAAAGGTTTTTGACATATGTCTCTAGTTCTGATTTAGCTGGAGGAGAGGTCAGAGGAAAATTCAGATGTTCCCGGACACAAAAGAACTTGAGTTTCTCATCTGTTTTTGTGCTTTTTTTAAGGAGCATCTGTAACCCCTGTGCTTGTGGATGTACATCACGTATATACCAAAGGTCCTAAACTGTGTATTTCCCTGCCTATACTGCTTATAGATTATGCCAAGCACACTATAGGGGTGATGCAGCCTATTTGTAACTATGCCAACAGATACAATGTTGTCCTAAAAGCAAAAGCAACAAGTTTAATTAAGTTTTAGAATGATAGTAATAGAAAAGCAGTGCTTAAAAGAAGTCTTGCCATAATTGTTTAATTTTTTAAAAAAGAAGAATACCTTTGGAGGAATGTCCTAGAGCCTGAGAGTCTATGTCCTGGAACATTGCATTCTTGACAAAATTTACGTCTTTTTGATTGCAATGTGAGTTACCATTACCATTTCCTAATTTCCACATTCTACTTTCCTCATCATGAAACTAAACACACCCATGAGGAAGAAGAAAGGGTTTTGGAAGTGCAATTCATGCCTTGTTCACATGACTTACTGACTACAATCTCTTTTGTTTCCCCAGCACCGATAGCTGCAGGAACAGGCCCTAATTTCTCCCTCTCAGATTTGGAAAGTTCTTCATACTACAGCATGAGCCCAGGAGCAATGAGGAGGTCTTTACCTAGTACATCCTCTACCAGGTAATTTAATCTCTTGTCTACTACCAGGTTACTTAGAAACCCAGGCCATCATCATTACTCATCTGGGAAAGTAACATTAAATTCTTTGACAAGCTGTTTGGGGGCCTCAAGATGTTTTAGATTCACAGAGCTGAGTGTTCAACTGGATTACTGTTAAAGTTCTTTTTATATGTACAAGCTTTGAAGAAAAACTGCTGCACTGACTTGTATAACTTCTGGCTTTTATCTCAATGTATAAGGAAAAGTTCCACTGAAATTGCCAGAGTTTCACTTGTGGCATAAGAGAGTTTGGAGCATATTGAGATGTGCCGCTTTATCCTAGCAGAAAAGTGTTACCTGTGAGACTAACATTGTTTTACGACCTTGACCTACAATGCATTCTAGTGTTCATATAGCATTTAGAAATCTGTAACTAAGCCTTTGGAGAATTGACTTGTTAATGCAGATGACTAACCAGGATGATTTTGATTGTGCCTTAGATGGCAGCCATCAAACAAAGTTATATTTTATTTTTTACCTTTCACTTTAACTATCCATGGGATTAGATTTATAAACATGCCCAGCCACTCTAGTAGTCTTGAACACTGTTAAGGAACCAGATTGATATTTTTTCCCTACAGCCAAAATAGATCACTTGTTTCAAAGACATGACAACAAAGTCTAACTTGAGCCCAGCATTCTTTTATGTTTCAGTCTCAGTCTGCAGTGCCACCAACTTTACAGCGAGCAAGTGCACATGTGGAAAATCTCTATAGTTTGAATATAGCTGTTGTTCTTAATTTAAAAAAAATCTTTGAAGAGAGACTTTTAGCAATAACTTCTTACAGTTTGCAGTGATTGGAACAACTTTCTACATCTTGCAGTTACGGTGCATGTTATGAAGCTCGGTGACTACAGTTCCCATTACACATCAATTAAAAGTCTGTGTGCTTTATTTTTTGCATGTAAACCGCATACCCTACCGTGCTCATCATTAGCACCATTCTCAGGTAGAATTTACTTGTGACTCCAGAAGCAAAAAAGTAAGGTTATTAACGTTACCTTCCATTCTTCTGTAAATAGCTACCACTGATAAGGAGCTAATTATAAATAGCATAGGTAGTTAATAACTTGGTAATATGTTTGTTTTCCTCTCATTAGGCTGTTCCCAGTTAGAAAAAAAAAAAAATTCCTTAAATACACAGACTCAGCAGAATTATCAGGCCGTAATTATATTGTATGCACACAATTTCCCCTATTGACACATAACAATTCTCTAAATTAAGGAATGGCCAAACCTGCATTCCATGCATACCGCAAGGCTTATTCTTCCTGTTTCTCACAAACTGATTTTGCATACCCGCCAGCTCCTACCTGTGCAGAGCTTTGGGTGGGGAGTTGCTGAGAGGCTGCAAGTTTTAAACCATTAGGAAGTGCAGTGGAATATGTTATGTCTGTTAAATATGTTCCCCCTACATTGAGGAGCCTGTTCTTGAAAGCCTTAACTCTTAATAGAATACAGATTTGGTGAAAAAAGTGAGCTTGGAAAATTACTTAGAAGAGCAATTCTCGGTAACGTCCCCACGCAGTCTGTACAACTCATTATAGAAAACAGAGCCAAGCTTAGTGTCTTTGGCTTTGGGATCCTTTCCCTGCAGAACTACTGGAGTCTGAGTCAGTGGCCACCAGGGAGCACTGGAAGGGGTCTTCTGTCTCCTGAGCCTTTGGTGAGGGAGGTGTGACACGTCACAGGGGAATCCTTCAGTACTGACACAGGCCAGAGATACCTGCTGGGGGCTTTTCATGCTCAGTGGCATGCAGTTGCAGTGTAAGATGGTTATACTTGTAGGACAACGTGAATGTTTGAACCACAAATGAATTCTTCCATTATTCACTTGTCTGTACTTCTTGTGGGACTGAAGTCTGGGTTAATTTAGTGGTTACGGTTAGAAGACTGAATCCAAGTTGAAACTAATAAATAATTTGTCTTTCAGAATAAGTTGTGGAAAAATTTGACAGCTAAAATAAGTCTTGTGTGTCATTACCGTATTCATTCAAATTGCAAAATTCATGGAATACAAATAGAATTCTCACCTTTTTATTGACCTGTGTGTGCTTTGAAAAATGTCCCACTTCTTGTTCTGTAAAAGCCTAAATGTTAAACCATCTTCTAGTTAAACTAGTGCGTGCTTAGGGATTCGGTCTGGACTCTGGGAGACATTGTTTTGTGTCTCACTGAAGCTTAGTTGTCAGGTATGAAGCAAACCAGAAACACAAAGTGGATGCTGAGAGGTTGGATGGGCAGGATGGCTGTGCAGAAGTCGTACCTTCCCCTTGTCGGGGTTCTAAATCTGGTATGGTTAGTCTCAAGCAAGGCTAGCAAGATGTGAACCAACAGAGGTGCCTTTGTTCCTTTCTGTGCATGTAGTATTTATGATGTGTTCTTACTTTCTTAGCTCTACAAAACGTCTCAAGTCTGTGGAGGATGAGATGGACAGCCCTGGTGAGGAGCCATTTTATACAAGCCAAGGGCGCTCTCCAGGAAGTGGCAGCCAGTCAAGTGGATGGCATGAAGTGGAGCCAGGTAAGTCATGGCTTTCAGGAGCCTGAGAACTTGATCTCCAGTTGCTCTGTTTTGTTATCAGAATACACTGTGTGCTATATAGAAAGGTGATAAATTCTAAACATCTTGTGTCTTCTTCTGAGAAAAAGTCTGTTTAATGAAAGTACTGTAGTGGTTTTATTGCTCCTGCAGCTGTGAATGTTTCTGTAGTGTGTCATTTCTGTACTTTGGCCAAATATCTGAAGTATTTAAATAATGCAGAAAAAGATAGGCAGTGTTTTTCTGTCAAAACATCCAGATTCAATTCTGGAATAGCAGTAACAATCACTTAGCAAAAAGTAGTACCTGTGAGGACTGTGCCCTACAGTTTTATTGTTCAAATAAATATCCCTGAATTTATATAAGGTAGAAGGACTTTTCAAGCATTATACAACACTTGAGTTCACTTCATAATGACTTTTAAGAGACTTACAGAAGGAGTTGTTTTATTAATCTGTAATACCATGAAGTGTGATTGGAGGCTTCGTATCAAAATAGATATCACTAGGTGTTACACTTCATAAGATTTAAGAAGCAGCTCTTCTACCTTTTGTCAGTTAATTTCTGTGTGTGATACTTCTTGTTGATCATCTTTTGGGTTATGTTATGTTACATACTTAATTGTCCATTGATCACTTATCTTGATCATCTGGGTGCTTAATACTATTGAAAATATTTTTCTGGGTCATTGCTACATGCATAGGTGAAGTTAATGCCTCAGTTTTGTTTACAGCTGAATATTCAATATTTATTGCCGTAAAAATAACAGAAGTTGTATTTGTTAGATGAAGGCAAGCAGTGTTTTCATCTTCAGCCTCCCAGTGTTTGAGAAGGTCCTCTAAACAGCCCAAAGGATCTTTCCCAATATATATTTTATTTCTTTCTTGATGTTTGGGTTTGGTTTGTTTAGAAAAAAACACATGCTTGTCCAGGGCTCTGTGTACAACGAACTATACAGTATGGAAAAGTAAATTCAACATGAACAGCATTAAAATCAGTTCTGTGGGCACTTGGCCAGCCACCTATATCCTTCATCGTGTAGGAAACATACCACAGCTTTCTCTGGAGACCCTGTCAAACAGCTGTCCTTTACAGCATGCCCAGAAAGTCACCAAATTTGGGCTATTCCAGACTGGGGTGGGGACTGATTCCTGTGCCTGGGAGCCCTTGGAGGATCCCCTGCCAGCTGCCCTCTCTCCTCTAATGAGGAGGAGCCAGCTTGTGGGCCCTTATTGACTGCAGATGTGGCACTTTGGCAGGAGGAGAGGGTGGACCTGCAGGCAGAAAAGTGCCAGGCTCCCCATGACTGCCTTGCTGCCACCATCCCCAGGGCTCTGGTGTTTTCAGGAAGGTGTCCTGCTCCGTAGTCACTAGGGGCTGTTTCCTCCATCAGCTCCAAGCTCCAGATGATGTAGTACTAAACTAGTCTGCTTGTGGAGCATCAAAAACACAAACAAAAGCTCAGTATCCATTGAAAGGGAGAGTTCACAACCTCCGCTGCAGGCACAGATGGCTGAAAGCTGACGGGGTCACTTCTTCTACATCACTGTCAGACTGGGAGCTAGCTCCCCCCAAAGTTTGGGGTACTCTTTGTTAATGACAAATGTTCTCCATTTGTGCAACAGACAGAGGTTGGCTATTAATTTTGCTGTCACTTGTGGTGGTTTTCCCCACCAGTGGTCATCACCTCTGTCTCATCCAAGTCCTGACTAGATGGTAGCACTGAGCTACTGAGCTGGCCAAGAGAAGTACCTAAAGCCTTACACCTCCAATGCACCTTCACCACTCTTGACACCACTGGGTGCCCATCGAGCACAACTATCCATGTCGAACTTCCTGAGGTGCTCAGAGAGAACAAGTGAGAAAAGAGAACGTTCTTCCTTCCTCATGGCCTTCCTCACTTATTACAGAAGAATCCCAGATTCTGCTTAGTCTTGCCTGTAAAATGGCAGAAAATCACATTGCAACATCAGAGACTCAAGCCAGGTACCAACTAGATATAGATATAGCTCAGATTCACTAAGCCATCCATCACTGTCATGGCTGTAAAGAAAAAGAGCTTTATCCTGCCTGCGTGGGATGCAGTTTCAAACCATCCACACAGCCCCACCCCAAGACTTCTGCCATGACTTTCCAGCAGCCTTCCCTCTGAATTCATTGCCTCAGCTTCTCTGTAAAACAGGGTCACCCGCAAGAGCACGGCTGGCAGAGATTACTGAAAGAACTGCAGCTCATGAGTGGCGAAGGACAGAACGGTACTGAAATGTCCTTTCAGGCCAGGGTGACACTGGCACAAGGTGCTCCCCCCGAGGGACACATTCTGCTGTGGTGCTGTGCACAGTGCCCTGCCTTTACCTCAGAAATCACACATGGGTCTGATATTAACATCTGGCCCTCTGTATTTGACATGGGTGCTTTATCTCCAGAAGTGTAAAATGTTTTATGCGTCTTCAATTGGTTATCTGAAAGCTGTATGAATGATGTTAATGTCCTGTATTACCTGGTGGCTTGCTGCAGCATTTCTCTCTGAGAGGGGAGCTTTGGAGACTGGACCTGTTTGAGATCCATCCTTTCTGGTGTTTCTTCTATTGAGAAAAAGGCCTTGCCGTTTATTTAATCTGCCATCAAAATATGGCACAGTTTTAGCATACAATCATCTCTAAGCATCGGTGTTTCATTTTTTCTCAGTGAAATTCACTGTAGAAGTTTGAACACTAAAACCATCTTTTTGTTTGACTTGGCATTTCTTCCATGTGGTTCATTTTATGCTGCGTGGGATAATGCAGGTATCAACGGTGCAGAATGATGCTAGTTCAGAAGGCAGGCTGAAGTTCTATCCTGTGCTGGCAGAGTAGCATAAGCCAGGTTTCCAAACGCCATAATTAAACCCTGTCTTTTGGGTTACCAGCCAAACGAGAGGAGGAAATCAGACTGAGGAAAGGAAGCTTAGACTTGTCTGTGGGATGGCTGTTCTGGCTGGGAAGGAAAGTTCAGAGAGGAGCCAGCAGCCAGCCTCCCAGCCTAGTAGGATCCACACCAAAGATAATAATATATCCTTTGGCTTTATTGCCTTTGAGTAGATTGCTTCCTCGCAGGAGATTCAGATTTATGCAGAGATAGCTTCTTGGCCTATATGCCTTGACAGGTTTATGTGAGCGAGAGGATGAATATTCTGTCTGTGTGTGTTGCATTTGCTTAATTCTGAGGTGTGCACATGAGAAAAAGTGGGGACTGTAATGCAGGAGCAGGTGTGAAAAAACCATATGTTTATGCACATGTAGAGAAGAGGGAAGCGCTTAGGGCACAGATAATGTGAGAGGGTTATAGTGAAAGATGTTGCCTGGGACAGTGCAGGGAAATTAGGTCTGCATGAGAGGGCGGTTGGAGAAATGTCTCACTTGAAAGAGAGCGCAACATAGAAGAGTAAGGAGAAATGAGAAGACTATTCTAAACCATACATTAGGGAAAAGTATATAGGGGAAAATAAAAATTAAAAAAAAAACAGAACAAATGCCAGAAAAACAAAGATTTGACTTCTTAGAATGGAAATATGAAATGGAATACGTGAACTCCTCTTAGAGAAAGAGAGCACTCCAGGCAGAGGGTTATTTACCGCCAGCCGTGACTAGTCTCTCTACATCTGTCTCCATTTTTTTCTCTTGAAAAAATTCCCTTTTTGGATACTTTCTTCCTGCTTTGCTTCCCTGTGATTGCCCCCGTAAGTGGTCTTTGGAGGGCAGGCTGTATACTCAGAACATATGTGCAAACTGGCAGGAGAACAGAAGAGGACAAAACCACTCTGTGTGCTATTTAGATTAGGCAGTGGATGCTTCCCCTGTGCCTACTCTTGGGGTCTCTGCTGTGTGCAGAATACAAGCTGCACCTATTGTCCATCCACAGTCCTTTTTCTCTACTTTTATATCATGAGCCTCAGGGGCTCAGAGCACCCTGACATCTGTCTCATATGGAGACTTTGCTGGGCGTAGATCCTACATGCTTCACCCACCAGCAACATGATCTTTCCATTTGAGGCATTTCAGACTTGTAGTAATGAGCAGAGATTCAGCCTTGTGGTTTTTTACTTCTAGATACTTCTTGCAAGCAAGGATATAGCACTCTCCTTATACGTCAGATGTGACAGCCAAAGCAAAACCCAACATTAATTCCATGTTCCTTGTACTGTACTCCTTGAGTCTCACATCCATTTACCTGCACTCGAAAGCTCCTGGGGAGCTCTCAGGCCTAAAAAGGCTGGAGTCTGCCAGAAAAGATGAATTTCCTTTCACAACAGGAAGGCTTAGGAAGTAAAACAAAGCAGACATGTAGTAAATTACCTCTGCTTTTCAAATACCTTTTGCAGGATCCTCCTTACCATTACTTTATCTCAGCACTTTCAGTACGTAACTCTTGTTAACTGTGAGAAGAAGGGCAAGAGAGGATAAAGATGATGTTAGTAAGAAAATAAGGCAGCATCACGCTGGCTTTGAACTCATGTACAAAGCTGGCCCGTGTTCAGTTCTGTGGCAGCTCTGCTTGTAATGGGGGTAAGCCATAATTACAGGTATAAGTTTTTTAATTCCATAATAAAAGAAGAGTGAGTTAATGTATATCAGTATTCCACTTATGCATTTTTTAATGCATTTGCTTGGTTCAGTCCAAGAGTAATGTTCACATTGTGCTCTGTCAGTCACTTTGTAGTGTAGCATATGGATGATGTTTGCCAATTTTACTTCAATTGTATTTCTACAGAGTGGCGTGGAAAAAATGTTTAAGATGCAAATTTGGAGTATCCTATTAGTTTCTTTACTTACATCTTCCTGGTACTTGTATTTCCACAAGTTAGTTTGGTCCCTCAAGGAAAGTAATCCCT
This sequence comes from Phaenicophaeus curvirostris, assembly GCF_032191515.1. NCBI lineage: Eukaryota > Metazoa > Chordata > Aves > Cuculiformes > Cuculidae > Phaenicophaeus > Phaenicophaeus curvirostris. The sequence goes on from NC_091399.1 coordinate 36,085,491, forward strand.
GGAAAGGTACACATTTGTACTCCTTGTGCTTCTTGAGAGATCTGAAGAGACAATTAGCTCTGCCTCAGTTGTGGTCTTGACGAACCTACAGCACTGCACCAGTTTGCAAAAGGATCAGCTGAAAGACTGATGAGGCTTTTCGTCCCATGGTTACCCACTTTCCCCTGCCCCAGCTCCACCCCTGCTGTTGTGCTGCTGGTCATACTATGCTAGGCTCTTGTGTGTCTTCACCTTGAAAACTCCAGGAACCAAATGAAGCTTTCAGTGCAGAAACCTTAAGGAAATAGTAATAACACTTGCACTGCATGACTGAAAGACGTATTTACAGTTCCAGGGGCTCGTGAAGTTGATAATGTTATATGAACCTGCAGTAAGCTAGAGAGCTCCCTCTTAGACTGCTGGGCACGTCGTTGGTAGTAAAGATGCTATTAAAGTCAGCTTCGTGATTGCTCACTACACCACTCAGGCTCATGCTGCTCATTCTCATGCCACCATCTATGGGACTGTCTGAAAATAATTTCTGAGCAATTTCTGTGCAGCTGACGAGCCGAAATTCTATTTTAGAGTATTTCCCTTGCGGCAGTGACAGTGACCCCTAACTTAATGGCACCGTCTCTTCCCACTGCTGGCTATGAAACAACCACATGCAAGCAACTGGTCCAAACTCTCATTTCAATAACATTTTTCTTAAATCTGGCATGGATTTTCTTCTTAGCAGATTCTCAGCATGCAAGAAAACTTCATATTTACTAAGAAACTTTTATTTATGTCTTACACATCAGAAGGACTCACTCAAGCATAGATCAGATGACCACAAAAGTTTGTTTTCAAAGTCTGTTTGGAATTACGTCTTGGAAATGCCAGAGAAAACGGTATAGGGGAGATCTTAGATTGTGTTCATTGTGCATTCTTTATGCCCTAAATACAGTCGTTACCTGGCACTACCTTGAAGGTAAAATATGTATAGCATGTCCCAGCATCAGTGATGCAGAGTGTATCTGATCTGTCCTCAGGCAAAAAGTCTATGGGCTCATCAAGAGATGTGAAGCCCCACACTTCACTCAGAGCTCAGAGAAATTTCCAATGATTATGGTGCATTACTGTTAATGATTCAAGGGACTGACTGTAGAAAATACAATGAAAAACATGAGACCATGTATTATACAAAATAAGGAAGAGAAAAATAATTCCTTTTTACTGGGAAAACCATCAACTTCAGACCTGGAGTATTCAATATCAAATAATTCTCTGGCACTACTTTTCAGTGACTTGCTGTAGTGGGCAGTTCTCACTGAATTGTAACTAGGCACAGGAATTTCATGATCCTTATTAATTTCCTTAAGCTGAACTATTTGGATACTCATAGACCTATTTAGGAAAGACAAAACCAAGGAAACGTCTGTTTTCCTTAGACCAGAGGAGGTCTGCATCCAGGATCCCTGCCAATTGTATTTACTCAGTATTTCCCAGATGTGACATTGGCTTGCCCTCCAATTCTCAGTGTGCAAAGAGAAGTCAGACAGCACACTCATGTAGCCGTTCAGATTGTAACCGCCTTGTGCAGTAGCTTCATTACATTCCTTGACACATCTTTCAGCAGGCAGCAGTGCCATTTTTATCTCCATTGAACTTAATGTCTTAAGACAGTGGGAACGTTTTGCAACCAGACAAAACCTCCAGCCCTTGGCGTAGTTTGGCTCTTCGAATGGGAGGTCAGAAGCAGATTGTGTTTCACTGGTGGTCAGAACATTTTGGTTTATAGCAGAAAGAATTTCATCACGCTCATTTGTGCTGTTAAGCTGAAGAGATACCATGAGCAGTACAGCAAACAGAACCTGTTGTCTCACAGGTTCATGCAAACTTCCACTGATCATTTTCTCTGAAGAACTTTTCCTCAACTTTCTTAGACTGTATACCATGACTGGGACTCCTGCTCCCGTTCACCTCATTTCCCCATCCCCATCCAGACCCATGCTGCCTCTCATTCCCATGGTTTTATGCACAGTTTCCCACATCTCTCCGCACTCTTACAGAGTCTTTCAACACCCGTGTTCTGCCACAGCTGAGAATCAGAGCATGCTTGGGCCTGTGCTCCCTTTCATGTTTCCAGTACTGGTATATAGAATTAAACATGGCTCTGTGTGCATGCTGCCACTGAAAAAGTTGGTTTCTGTTAAACAGGTAGATGCCAAACGTATGATGAGAGCATACTTCAAGGAACTCCAGCTTCTGTAGAATACAGAGCTTTTTCTGAATGTCTTTTTCCTTTCATAGAGTCCACGTGTTCCCTTATCCGTGCTCTCTGCATTACAGTATCCCATCAAAACACAAGCTGCCCAGTGGTTTTCAAGAACATAAGATTTTTCTTTTCTTCTAAAAGCAATAACACTTATCAACTTTTACTGAAATACCATATCAGCTCCTTGTCACTGGCAGTCTACAGTTCCTGCCGCTAAAAGTTTAATGCATTTACACGAGCACTTAGGCATCAAGACTTTGATATCACAATCTGTTAGTCACAGGTGCTACATGATAGGTTTGTGTTAGCACATTATAGATCTTTTATCAGATACTGCACAAAATGTGTGTGTTTCTCTGCCAGGCAATCAGAATCAGACTGCTGCATAGTCGATGAGTTACTCACCAATATAAGTTGTTGTTTATTTTAAACAGAACTTTTCCAAAACTGCACCTTAATAGATAACTTAAACTCTAATTGGTCAAGGCCAGCAAAGATCAAGAACTTAATGTGAGCCAGGAAAAAATGCAGCAGGTCAATAGTGGTGCTTTGAACGTTGTCAGTCTTTTGCAGTAGCATTCATCAAGTCAAATGATTAACACCACTCATTTGCTATAACAGACATAGTCATTCTGACAGCAAATTACCACTGGATCGATAGCTCAGCTTTTCTTTGGCAATTCACGTAGTAGCATGAGACCTGTGACAACATGCCATGCTGCTGGCATTACTGTCTCAAAATCACAGAAGGAAGTTAAAGGCAGGGAAAGAAATACTGATTGAAAAGTCCTAGATGTTTTCACACCTCTTAAAGGCTCCTGTTTTTCCAGAAACTGGACAACACAACAAACCTGGCGCTGAGATTCAGCCTAAACTGTACTTTCCATTTTTAATAAAATTAATAATCCCATGTAAGTGTTAGAGCACATGCCTCAGCTTTGCTGTAATCCCCTGAGGAAAACATCCCTTGAGTACAACCCTGGAGTAGTCCGTCAGTCAATGCTGTGGCTTTGCTTCTTGCATCTAATTCCAGATGTCAGGAAATGCATCATTTAGAAATGGGTATGGACCCGTAGGAGTTCTGAGTTAAAAAATGCAGAGTGTTTCACTTCAGATATCAAATTAAAGCTGTGGTTTTGACTGGCCTGATGCTAACATCACCCATACATACTATTTTCACTGACTTCAATGACCAAGTTAAAAGCTTGGTCACATCTTCTGTGTGCTGTGGCAGCCATAAGACCACCTGAGTTATTTCTGGCTGCACATAAATGTGGCGTCATCTGAATCATTTTTCAGATTGACAGGAAAGATCTAGTGCATGGAAAGCTATTCCCTGACAAAAGTTGGAGCAATGTTTCTTGATGACGACGGGATTCCTGGGATGGGAGTGCTGTGTTGGTAGTGCATGGACATAATGTTCTTCAGACATCCTTGCTGGCTGAGCTGTATTCTGACACTAGTTCTGTTTAACGCATACGCATAAAGCAAAGACAGTGATATGGTCCATACTTCACTTTTGTCACCAAGAGACAAAAGCATACACTTTCTATGTCTTTTCAGAGGTGAGCTCCAAAGGACAGAAGCATCCTCTGTTTGAATATGGCTCTGCATTTCTTACTGATTTGGAGTCAGTCAAACATGAATCTTTGTGAGCTCCAGACGAGTCTCCTCTGATGCAGTTACTTGTAAGATCATCTGATAATGCAGCATAGGACTGTTTAATTGCAAAATAGGATTAAACACATTGAGAGCATTGTACCTGTTTTCCAAAAGTTGAACTAGTTTTCTTGTTTGCTTCTGGGACCAATTCAGGATGTTGACTTGGATCTATAAACTCTTCTATAGATTAGATCTTGGGTAGGAAATGGACTGCATTCCTTTCATGTGCTGTCTTAGCAGTTGAGATCAGCAGACTTGCTTTTTCTAATGTGTTTGGGAAGCAGAAGCAATATTTTATCTCCTGTGGTATGCTGCTGGTACAGAAATGTTCAGGCTTACTAGTTCATCGGGACACAGGAAAAGTCTTCATCACCTGTGTGAGGGAGTCATGGGAAAGAACCCACTGCAAAGACTGCATTGAACTCTGGGTTTTGGTTTTTTTGGAGGCAGCTGGAAAATATTAGTAGTCTTCAGAGCCAATATACAGTACATATTGAGAGCCAATAAATGATGCATATTATTGCAAATTCCTGTACACTTCTGCATTTTATAAAACAGATAAGTAAAATACTCACCTAGCCAGATCAGTTCCCCAAGGGATGCACGTTTCTAAGTAGAGGACAAACCAAAAACACAGAACAGAACACAAATTAGCCAAATAGAATGGCTAAGTGGTTGAAACAAATGGTTTTGGGATCACTGAGTAAGGACCGTGACCTCCTTTTGCATCAGTCAAGGCAACTGTGAAACTTTGTGAAAGAATCTCACCGCAAAACAGATGCTGGGCTATCTTAGGTAAATAAATTACAAAAAAATAATAATAAAAACCTCCTCTACACATTTTACAAAGCACAGCTGTGTAAATATTGCATGAGACAGATGAGAGGGGGAGAGATGTAACTTACACTCTTTTTTTAAGCAGAAGTTAAGCTCTCGGCACTGTTTATTAACATTCCCAGTACAACCATCACTCCACTGCATAGCACACAGTGCGGCTACTGTAGTCCATGCACATGTTTTGATCTTTGCTTTAGAGGAGAAAACAGGCTTTAATTTAAAGGAAACATTTTGACCTGAAGTTAAAATGTGCAGTGAGAGGTGTTAGGGGACAGAGAGAAAATGCTACAGGACTGGGACCAGGAAGCAGACTGTATTACATCTTTCTTTTTCATTTCCTTTCCCATACTGGGTCTGCCACACTGGCTCTAGGTGTTCCCTTGGTTCTGCACAAAGTGAGAAGCAATCCTGAGATCTTAATTTCACTGAACTGTATACCCACTGCAATTTTCCTGTTTCTCAAGTGCCAGGTACGGCACATTCCAGCTTACAAAAACTGTGGATTTTCCCACAGAGAGGAAAAAAATAGCTCTTCTCAGCTAGACTAGAGGCTCACCTAGCACGGTATGCTGTCTCTGACGAGCTGGTAGTGGACACTTAACGAAAGAATACAACAGCAGGACAGGCATCCAGTGATGCTTTTCAGAGTACAGCCTCCCAGATTTTGGCAGCAAACAGCTTGGTTTCATGAGCCAGAGGCTCTATTTGCATCTTTGTGTTTGACAGCCTTCAGTGGACTTTTCTTTCAGAGATGTGCTCAGCTGTTTTTAACCCATTCTTTATTTCAGCCTTCTCAACATCCCACGGCAGTGAGTTCCAGTTTTACGCTGTGCTGTGTAAGGAAGAACCACTTCTTTTGTCTGATTCCTGATCATTTTGCTTGATGCTCCTTAGTGGTTGGTTTGGGTTTTGGTTTTGTTTTTTAATTTTTTTATGCCAGAAGTAGTGAATAAATCATTCCCTGGTTGCTTTCTTTCAAGTTGAGTGCAGCCCCAACACTTTCACCACAGCAGTTAGTGAGCATAGGAAAGCAGAGAAATCTCTCTAGTAGCCTGTTAGATCAGGTAACAATTTGGCTGAGTAGCTGCAGAGCTATCCTATACCTCCAGGAACGTATATGTGCTGTGATAACAGCTGTGTTATTCACCTGGAGTGGGTAGTCTGTAACCTTGACCCATAACCCCAGAGACTATGGTAGCAGTGCTACCCCATACAGCTGAGCCCCACTGGAGTGACTGTAATAAGGATGCTGCAGCCTAAATAAGGGATGCTGTTTAAGTACTCTCAATTTTTTTCCGTTTTCTAGCTCCACAATGACTTAGAAGTTCATCATTGTCTTCATCTAGTGTGAATGCTGGCTACAGTTTTATTCTGATTCACTGGTGTCTTGCTCAGGGGAGAGCAGATGATCCATAGCATCCTCCACCTCTGCTTGTCTACACTGCTCTGGCACAGCCCACAGGCCTAGTGAGATCATCCTTTCTGCTATTCTCTTACATCAATGGCTGCCACTATTTTTAGTGTGGTATACACCAAAAAGTGTAACATTAGAGATCCCGTTGCTAAAATTAGCTGGGAAGGTATAGGCTGTTTCACTGTTTTGTTCATAGTCTTCATTTGCCCTGCTGGGATTTGCATGCAGATCTTTGAACCCCCAAAAGCCAGCACCGTCAGATGGTACCTGTAGTCCTCATGTCCAATAGCAGTATTCTTGGTAAGAACAGGACTGTTTTATATCAGCAAGGACTGGAAGCATAGTCTTAGGTTCCACCTCTGGGAGGGAAATACATTTTATTTTAAAAGTAAGGTTTTACAGTTAATAGGAAAAAATATAAATGTATAGACTTTCTTTGCACTTAGTGTAACGTCTCATTTTGTTATAGCAGCCCACATTTGTCTCCAGGAGTATTATCTGTGATGCAGTACACTAATGCACTACCTTGCTCCAAACAGGAGAAAGCACTTTGGATGTAGTCCAGATTTAACCCTGTCTTAGGGCTTGCATTTACCGTTAACCAAAATAGCGGCAAATGAAAGTAAAGCATCATCCTGATTGTTCCTCTAATCATGGCCAGTCCTAGGTGAGAGGTGCATCTTTGAAGCAAAGGGTAGTGGTCGTTCTCAACTGTTTCATGACTCCACTGCTTCACTCTGCCCTTTCAGTCCTTGCAACCTACATCTCTCTTCCATTCCTTGAGTGAAAACCTCTTGGCCGCACCTAATCTGAACATGGCTGTGCAAGGAGCTGCTTCTGACTGTCAAAGCAAAGGTTCAACATCAGACATCAAAATAATTCCTGAAAAGAAACCTCTCATCCATGTGGAATTGCAAATGCTGGCCATTTGGAGATTTTAAAAATTAAAAGATCCCCAAAGCAGCTCTATTTCTTATGCAAATCCTTAGCCAAATGGGAACTTGTAAGTATTAAATAAAATGTTTGTCCTCTGTTACAAAATGGTTCTCTAGAAACCAAATAATTTGGGGGAGGACAAGTTTTAAGAGGGCAGAGCAGTCTTACAAACACTTCTCTCATGTCCTCTGCACTATTGCTGTTGAGATTACAGTGCTATTTCTCTAGGAGTGGTTCAGCCTAGAGAAGGGAAGGATCCGGTGATACCTTACAGTGGACTCCCAGTGCTTAAAGGGGGATTTTAGCAGGGCCTCTTGTGACAAGACAAGGGGTAATGGTTTTAATTAAAAGAGGGAAGATTTAGACTAGATTTAAGGAAGAAATCTTTTACAATGAGGGGCGTCAAACACTGGCTTGCCCAGAGAGGTGGCAGCAGCCCCATCCCTGGAAACATTCAAGGTCAGATTGGATTGGGCTGATGGAGTTGAAAATGTCTCTGTTCACTGCAGTGAAGATGGACTGGATGACCTTAAAGCTCCCTTCTGGCCCAAACCATTCTATAATTCTGTGATTCTCTACTTACGCGGGATTTTTCTCTTTAATGTTATATGGAAAACCCTGAACAAAAACTGGCACTTAATTCAGAGTAAACAGTGGCAATGACTGACTAGACACCTGATGTCAAATATACAACCACCCTGGGAAAGTGAAAATCCATTGCTTTCTCATCTCTTCCAGTTGTTGCCTTAAGTGTACTATTCATAAAATTAACGATTTAAAAATGCATCAAAACATTATTTTTTATATTTGTAGCATCACTTTTAAAAAATGGTTAAAAATCGATCTGCTGGCCTCTTGGGGAAATGCTGTAATGTTTTTGGCTGTCTACTACATTCTGCTGCCAGCTAAAAGTACCATCTGGCTTGTTTAGGGCCCTTTTCCATATCAGGTGCTTCCAAAATTCTCCCCGACCAGAGGATTGTTTCATTGGGTTGCTTTGCCTGCTGAGGCATGTGTCCTGGGCTGGGAATCCTACTGCTTCTGTTCTCTGCCATCTTGCTGATGGTAGTGTGTGTATGTCTGGGCACAGATCTTGCTGCCTCTCTCCCGAGGACATTTGCATCATTGTCAGCTGCACATATTAAATTGATATGCAGGGCTCAGAAACACGTATCCCGTCTTTTGTCCCTTTGTTTGTGCAATTGTTGTGGTTTTAATTCTTCTTTGACACCTGGAATATCACAAAGCCGCCGATAATCTGTTGGCTACTAAGGGAAATGACATAGATAGAAGGATAATGTGTGTCAGACTTGTATCTAGATAATTGCAGACACACCCCGAACCCTCGCAGCTCAGGGAATGAATATCCTAAATCCGTTATTAATTTGGAGAGTCATATGTGGCAGTTGGCTGCAGTGTCATCCTCTCGCTGCAAGAGTCACTTGCAAGGGATTTTAAAAGGCGGTTTTGGTTAATTCTGGACTGCTGTGTTGTTATGCCTAATACCGGTCAAGTTGGGTATGGTCTTGCTGCCATTTCGTGGCAGTGTGAGGAGCTGTAACAAAATGGGGTTGATGTCCTCACTCCTCACTGAAGGAAGGAACCTTTCCATGTGCCTTCGCCTGCAAAGGCATAAGATACCAAGAAGACGGGAGATGATGCAGTATATGTGTGGTACCAGTTGACAGTGACACCTCCTCCTCAGGATTCTTTGTTTTTCTAGTTTGCTGTTTTACTTAGAAATAGGAATCTACCCCTCAAAGGATTTATGAGTAGATTTGAAGTATTGTAATTGCTAAGTATAGACTTTTGATGTGATCATATGGAAAGATGGAGTGTGTTTTCAAATAGATACTGCCGTAAGCTGTCTTGTCCTATTTCTAAAATTCTAAGTATTGCCATACACTGCTGACTTCTCCTGTCCATCCATTAAAAAGTAAATTATGAAGAGTGCTGAGACAAACAGATAGTAGGTTAACCTTGTTAGTAAATACCAGGTAGCTGATCTGTACCGCTAGAATGTTATATCACAGCCTTTCTCTTCAATATAGGTTTATGAAATTATCTTGTTACTATATAAACTGCCTTCACAGTGTACATTCTTCCAGAGGTTTATTGTTCTTTGTGTGTTGGCACAGTAGCATGACTCTGAAGAGTCAGTTCATGATGTGGTGAATTTTAAAGACTTGGGAGATGGCCATATCTATTTTTCAGCAAAGGAATGAAAGCTGCTTTTTTTTTTCCCTAAAGTATTAAAAGTTTCAAAAGATGTGCTGAAATGAAAAGGAAATAATAACTAAAGACTGTATGGGAAGTAGTGCCTCAAAGTACTGACTTTGTGTGCTTGTTTCCCCCAAAATCTTAATATTTTAAGTACAAATTAATATTTCAAAACAAATAAACCTGTTTGGTGAACTGGTAAGATAGTTGAAGTATATCGCACATTATTCATTTATTTTTGTGTGAGTGCAATAAAAATTTTACAACCTGTAATCTTGTTCTTTTAATAGGGAGAAAACTATGCAAAATATGTTGCTTAGAGTATTAGATAAGCTACAGTGTATTAATCAAATATTTTCATGATATGAGGGCAGTTGAGAAAACAGTACAATTTTTGCTAATGGCACTGGTAAGTAAACGGATCTATCATTACATTGTCATGAAAAGTGACATTGAGCAGAAACACCCTGCCAATCCCTAGAAGATAAGTATTTAATGTAATTAGACAGACACTGTCTCCTTTGTTGAACATAGCATTAATCACCCAGAGAAGTCGAACTTTATATGAAATGGCTTTTTCTGATATGTTTTTGTATTAGAAAGCTTCTTACATGGTTTTGTCATGATGATGTATTTGAAGGAATGACTGCTATAGCTATATGGTTTTTCTCATATTTTGCTGTTCTGTGTTCCATAGTATTTATTTTTTTTTAAATTTATTTAGCAATGTTACATTATATAGCCGTGACTTGTTTCTAAGTGTAGTAACCTATGTGCATTTCGAGCTGAATCTCTTTGAAACAGTTAATGCGTTCAACTCATGAAATATAGAAGAAACACAAATAGCTTCCATTATGTTCTTCAGTTCTTCCTATGTGGCGTTAGCACAGGTTCATTGTTATGGCATAAGCAAAATGTTTCTTGCCTCAAGTGCTAGTTCAAAATATCACAGAAAAAAACCACAACTTCTTTATGTAAAAATCTCATTGTTAAATGAAAAATGTTGCCCCCTTCCAGAATTCATGGGCACTACATTTTTTTTTTTCATTCTGTTGCTTGTAATTTGTACTGTGAAATGCTGTCTGGTTATGAACTGGTATCAACTTGAATCAGTGCACAGCTGTATTTCCCCACCTTCTCAGTGGTGCAGAGGGCTTTGAAGGGGAAGAATAGACTTTAGTCAAAGATGACAGCGAACTTCACAGAGTAACAGGTGGAGGTCAAGTTGGTTTATTTGTTGGGATGAGCACAGTGCAGAGATGAAAAATCTTTGCCATAATAAGGTTTAGGAAGAAAATGCTGACTAGTCTAAGCTTTGATTCCTGCTGACAGATCCTTTTCTAGTATTCATTACTTGATTTCACAGTTCAGGCAATTTTAAGAGGCTTAAAATTATATTTCTGCTCTCCTCAATAAAACTTTTCGATCACTTTCTAATTTTTGCTTTAAGTAAAGTTATAGGGACTCCCTAATATATCACTCCTGCCTTTAGACTCTCACAAAGTCAATATGCCATCAAAAATTTAAGGATAAGCTTTTTTTTTTTTTTTGAGACCCCTACTTTTACTGATTATTTTTGTAAATGAAGTAAAAATTTCACACGTAGGCACCAATTCAATTAGCAAATTAAAACTTCGGGAAATCTCTGCTGAAAAGTGGATAGTAAAATAAGCGTGATGCTTAACAAGTCACTGTTCCTGTCTGGACATAGGGGATTTTTGTGTTACTGGTAGCGGCATTAATGAAGCTACGTCAGCCCAGTGTGTTAAGTTTCAATCACCAGGTGCCGATGAGCCATGCTCTATCCTGAAAGGGAGTCACAGCAAGACCCCAGATAATCAGAGCAGAACGTCCTGACATTGTGTGGCAGTGCTGGGACTGTGCTGACCTGTCGGCATCGTTGCATATCAATGCAGCATCACAAAGGGACTTCAGAGGGTTGAGCTGTGAGTGTGGGAGTCTCTGCTAGGTTAGCCTCCTGTCCTTCCCCTGTGCCAGCTGCTGGCAGGGGAAGGCAGGCGTTTCTCCTTTCCCACCCTTTTTCTTCCACCATCACCACCTGCTTCCTACCTGCTGGATTGGGCAGAATAGGAGTATCTTTAGCCATTTTGCTAAAATCTTCCCCATCAGACTTTCTATTACTTCTGCATTCATTCTTTGCAGGAAGAGGAAACTCACTGGTCAAACCCTTGGACACCAGAATAGTTGCATGCAGTTTCCCAGGGAGCCAGATAGCTCTAAAGCTTCCCAGTGAGTGACAGTTTCTCTCTTCTATTCTTCTGAAACATGTGTTTTACACATATACTGAAAAATGTTAATATCAATTTACAGCCAGATTCTTGCTTTTTTTAAAAGAAGTATGTAGAATCTCCCACAGTATATACACTTAGAGCACCTCAGCACACATGTCGCTTTTTCATGTAGGAAAAAGTGTTGGATGCTCTTATACACATAGCATCATTGGGCTTGAAAGCTGTTAGTGTATTCAGAATTAGTGGCAAAAACACTGGACTTGCCAGCACCAAACTGAAACCTTTTTTTTGTGTGACTAGTAGAAATCTCATGGGGGTAGTAATCCAAAAAACGGGGAGGAGGGGGGTGTAAATCTGTGCATTTGGATTCGAGTTTCTTCAATATCATGTTATCAGCTTTGTCCTAGAAGTCCTTGAATAGCAAATTGTTGGAGGCTGGGAGAGTATTTTGGAGAATTATCACTGTATGCTTTCCCTGGTCTTTTACTCTTTTCTAGGCATCCATTAGTTACCACTGTCAGAGAGAGGATACTGGGCTAGGTGGATCCCTGTAATCTGATTTGGCATGGCTATTTTTCTGTGTTCCTAAGCTCATGAGATCAAGTTATGTAGGATTATTTCATAATGCCAGGGCAGCGGTTTCTGAGGTTCGACAAAGCTATCTAGTAAAGTGTCTAATAAAAGAAAAATCCTGTCCCATACTGTAGCTTTCTTGGTCCAGTGAAGCAGCATCCTCATGCATTCAAATCTTGTAAAGTTACTTCCGATAGCTCCCTCTGTCCCTTCATTTTTGTAAGCTTAAGTGCCATTTTCCTACTTGCAGCTTAATTGAACCTAAATGCACCCATTATCTGTTATGGTGTTTTGGTAATTTTACTATTTGCTCATAAGTTTTCCCTTAAGCAAACTGAAAGCTTCCCCTTTATCACTTCACTGGGCCAAGATTTCACACAGTATCCTGCTTGCTACAAAATATGATAGTGTTCTCTCTCACCTTGTTTCTTTTTTCTTCTTTTACTTTCTTTTATAAAATTAGGATATCTAAGAAACCCCGAGCACCGTGGAGCACTACATGGTGGGTGTGCTTATTCAAACAATGCCAATGCTCTTGTTCTCGGTGTATAGACATTTTGTGTTGGTTGGGGGGATGTACCAGGTGTCCCTCTCATGTGGGTTCTCCGGCGTCTTATGAGGAAAGAGCTCACGCCAAGCACTTTGCAAGAGTAACAGCACTGGAGGGAGTACTGACATGTTACCTCTGCCCTTCCTATGCCTGTTTTCATGAAATGTGTGGGGACTTTTTCCCTGCGAGCCCTCTGCCCCTCTGTCAGATGTGCTTTAAATTGCTCAGCAGATGAGAGAAGTGTTGGGCAGATCACACAAGGAGACCTGCAGGCAGCATGATCGTACACAGCTCCTCTGAAAATGATGCCAAAGCCAAACTGCTGTGTTCTGCCTTCTCTGCAGTGGAACGCTTTTTTTCCAGGGAGATTCTTTGTTCCTCCCAGAGTCCTGAAGCAATTGGGAATGCAGAAAAATGAGGCTGATTCTACCTATCTGATATCACCTGCCTGAGAGCCGATCTGTTGGAAAGCAGCTTAAGTCTCTGCTGCCTGGGAGCTGCCAAGCCTTCCCCAGGAGCTGCTGGTGGCAGGTCCGCTCACCAGTGTATAACTGGCAAAGGACACTTTCCAGTACAAGAGCACAGCAGCTGTAGGTCAGCTACAAATGATTTTTTGTGTTACAGAGAAATGAGATGACTGTTCAGTCCTGTGACTGTCAAACCTGGGCAGTCAAATGGTGAAAATACCAAGAACCACTGGACAGCAGTACATAACAGCTCCATGAGTACACTCTTGACCTGTCAAATTATAAATCCATTGCAGTTTGGTACGATGCACATGAATTCAGTTTGCAACTCTGTCTTTCTTTGGAATATCGTATAAATGCTTCACCTCGAATTGTGCAGAAATCAGATGACTTTACAGTACATGCTAAATTACCTGAGCTATTTTCAATCCTGACCACAGCTCTTTTATTAATTAAAACATATGTTCAATGGCAGAGTATACCAATTAAGTCTTCAAGCCCAATATTAACACCAAACTTAGTCTTGTCATCATAAAAGTCATTTAAAAACATTACCATGTAGTAACTGAGGTCACAGGTTGAAAAAATCTGCATATTTACCCATCTCCATCTCATGCCTTTGGCGTTTAGCAGCCATCATTGTTATATATAGTCCAGGTAGCCAGTGATCTTTTGATGACATGCAAGTAATGAGCAAATTAGTTTTGAGAAAATCTAAAAAAAAAAAAAGGCAGAAAATTTGACTCCATCCTCTTCAGTTACTAAAATTCCCTTTAGTATCACTTGAAATTTAGCATCCATATGCATCTCAGGAAGATATAGTTGAAACATAAATCTATTCTGGGTCTTTTACTTGCAAAAATATCATACCTCAGCTATAATCATATGCAAAGACTTTTTAGAGGGCTTTGTAAATGCCATCCAAATTTATGATGGCATTTTTTGCCTTACAGCTATAGATGTTCCATCCCCAAAGCACCCACATAAAGGTATATTCTCCTATGGATGGCTGCAGTTTGCCCCTGCTGCTATATCTAATCTGCCAAGTATGCTGAAAAACTCTCAAATAACATATGAAATGAAACAAATGTAGTCATGAATTTTAAATGACAAGATGTCTAAAAACGTCATTAGAATTTTTTTTAAATTCTTATTACAACAGATATTTATACAATGTGAAATGATACTGAAACTAACATTATATCAAAGGGAACATTATCTTACTGCTTATTACACTTCTTATTGATTTTTTCAAATATAAAGCTCATGCAAATATATTTTGAAGAAATTGGTTGAGTACCAGTTTATTAGTTACTGAAAATAAACATTTGGACAACAAAGCAGGAGTAAAGGCTAACTTAAGATATCTAAAACAGTACACATGATGCAGTAAACATAGATACAAACAGTTAATATAATATTCTTTATGGGAACATTTAAGGCAGATTTTAATGTGGTAGGGTTTTAAAATAATGATGAATTTTGTGTTACTCAGTTTTAGAATTCTGTAGACAAGATTTTCCTTTGGTATAAACTGACATTTCTCCTTTATAAATACAGCAGTGCTCATTTACAAAGGAGAAATTTCAACCAGTGACATCAGAATTTTGATTCTAACTTGAATTATCATGTTTGGCTAAAAATTGCTGAGAAGTCCCAAAGCATTTAAAACCTAAAGCCATTGATCCATTTAATGCGCCTTTGGCACCTCTTTCTCTTCGTCCTTTTTGAACATTCTGGTCGTCATTTTAATCAATCTCTTTTTATTAAGTTCTTTGGCTCATTTACTTGTATGTACATTTGCTTTATTTTATTTGGAACATTTCTTTTGTAGTGTCTTGAAAAAGAGTTGTGACATTTCTTTTGGATAGCTTCTTAAGTATCTGGCAGTCACCTATGATACAATGTTTGTGGGTATGGATAGATTAGCTCTGTTTTCCTGATGAACTGTCAGATGTCGAGTTCTGAGGAAACTGGTTCTGTGTGTTGGTCATGCACATGCAGTAGTTTGATAAGCAGATAGAGGGGGAATTTTCATTTTTCTTCTGTTAAAATCACTGTTCATTAAGCTGGATTTAGTCTTGTGAAGCAAGGTACTCCCTGGCAGGTAGTTAATCAGTGATCATGGTAACTCAGAATGCGGTCAGGGGAGCAAGTGTCCATTCAGAACGTAGAAACTAAAGAGCACTTCATTAGGATGAGTGAATTTCCATCTGCATTGTATTTTGTGTATACTGGAACAACTGATACAGTAAACTGATGGATTGCAGTTAGTGTAATCATATCTCAGCTGATGACAAATAAAGTTTGCTCAGCACTAAATAGAACAGACTTGCTGTGATTGACAGTAGCACAGCCATCAAAATTCCAAGAAGCTTGAAATTAGGAATTTCCGAGGATAAAAAAAAGCAGCTCATCAGCATTTCTGTTGATACTGATTTCAGTGAAATTCCTGGTATAATTTGCACATCAGGATGCAAATTCCTTGAAAATTCTCATACACCAGTTTTTTCTTCAACAGCCAATTTGTTTTTCTGCATCATCTGTTTGTTCTGCATGTTGTTGAGTTCGTGGCAGTCTGAGCTTCCATGATTCTTTTTCATAATGTCCCTTGAGAATGAAGACCCAAACCATGTTTCATTCATAGCTTTTGTTATGAAATCTCCATCAAGAATCTAGTGGCAGAGAGTTACTGGGCATATCGGGGTAATTATCTAAGAGTCATCTTTGGAGCTGAATATTAGCTGGTCTACCAATGTGGCTAATGGTATTGAGTTATTGTTTAAGATGTGTGCAGTCAGCATAATGTTACCAATTAATCAAGTGAATTTGAATGGATATACAGATACAGATCAAGATGTAGCTTTAGATTTGGAGAGAAGGCAAATGGTTCTCTTGCGCTGCTGTGACTCCAGTCACTCCATCAAAGTTAATCCTGATTTCAGTAAATCTGTTAGTAAGGTGCACAGGTATATGGAAAATAGGTTCATAGATATTTGTTTGTTCTGGGAAGGATTTGTGCATTCAATTCTCACACATCATTTTCTGGTCCATTTAAATATGTATCAGCCTCATACATGAAAATTTGAAGATCTTTAGCTGTACTCAAGGAAGACTCTTATGTGGTGCACTTCTAGTCCTGGCAAACATAAGGAGGTAGAGGGATTAAAAACATCAGTGTTCCAGTGCCCCTTAGAAGATCAGGAACATGAAGTATTCCTGTGCATTCACTGATTAAACTTGGGCTGGAGGTTTGCGAAATGCAGAGTTTTGGAAAGTCTTACTGCGGGACTTCAACATCCGTGCAATGGCTCCAGTAACCAGAGTCTCTCAAGGACAAGGATCCCATTTACGCTTGCATTATGCATTGAGCAGAAGGGTGTGATGCATGATGTGGAATGAACAAAATAACTTGTGTGTTTAGGGAAATGCCAAATTAATGAAAATTCAGAAAGCTCTAATGTTGAAAAGGCACACAAATTCCTTGATAGAAATATAATGCTGCTAACAGTTTCAAGATTATTGTTGTCTGAATTTTCTGCTTATTGTGTTCTGCAATTAAAATTCTTTTCAACTGAAAAACCAATGTCAAATTAATATTTCCTTCTGGAAAAAAATACAAAAGTACACATCTTGTTCCATTTAGCACCATCGTGTTTTTTGATCTGGTTCCCCCTGTCCAGTGAAAAAACAGATTCATGCTAATGGGAGCAGGCTAAGACCATACATGTTTGGCATACGTACACTTATACAGTCACACAAGTACAGTAAGTTAAAGTAACACACCCACTCAGACTTCCATCTGTGTTTTATGCCACAAATCCCTTTATTTTCTTTTTTTATTTAGCAATTAACTTTTCCATTTATTCTGTAGTTAAAAGCTGCCATAAGATGAAAATAGACTAAGTCTGATTTTCTTCTCTTGCACTCTAAATAACATTCAGAGGAGACTCAGACCTGAATTATGAAATCTGTGTTTCCTAAAAAGTGCCAGGTATGACTATGATTTGGACAACAGTCCTAGACACAGAATACTAAGAAACACTTTCAGACCCCACCTGGGTTACCCAGCCGTTGTATTCTGGCTGTTCTTGTTTATTCCTTGCTCAGAGCAGATGGATAGAAAGAGGCAGGGAACAGGGAGGCTCCTTGGCTCCATTCCCTATTCACCGGCCAGCACAGCTGAGGCGGGTTGTGGGATATTGTAATTTGTTGCTACCCTGCACCAGAGGGGAGGCAGAGGAGAGTCAGGACTCTGAGGAGTCCTTATGAGTTGGCACTAACCCTTCCTTGGGGCCATGTGAAATGCTGAAATCTGGTCTTCAGTGCAGTGGTCCCCAATATTCATTAGCTCTGGGGAACAATGCTGAGGAAAGCCGTTCGAGGCAGCAGCATCCTCCCTGGGCTCTGCCCAGGGTAGCTTCAGTTTTAACTTTTTAATTTCCTGCATCCCTGAGCAACACAGGAGGGGAAGCTGCGGACTGGGGACCACTAAATGTGTTAAAACTCATTAGGTATGAAACAGAAGACCTTTAAAACTAGCCAAGAGTCTCAAAAATTAAACACCTGATTCCATATTTAGTCATTTATCTTAGTTCCTGCCTCACAGTTGTTAATACACACCTTGCCATCTCATAGGTGGCCTGATTTTCATAGGCACCGGGCACCTACAATGCTAACTCAAGTGTTGAGACTGCTTACCTAAGAGTAAGCCTTGTAGTATCAAATTTAAATTTTTCTGGGTGATTAAACTCAAGTTCCCTTGCTCTTGCTTTCAGCCCCTAGAAGGAGCTTCAATAGATTGACCAGCATTGTAACATATGGCTTAGCAAGGGGGAAAAAAGAAAATGAATATTAGAAATGGATGGACTAAAGAATACGCAGGATATATCAGGCACATTAACCAAACATATGGTGCTAAATGAGATATTTTTTTAAAATTGCAAAAAAATTGACATTCCTGGCAGTCTCAAGGATAATGTGACATGGCTGTGATAAATTTAGAAGAATGGGACATATTTTGGCTTGTTCTTGGAAACCTTTTTCTTGCATGCCGACTGTATTTCTTTTATTAACCCATTCAAAGAATGTTTGAATTTTGCTGCTAGAGCACCATGCTAGCGCAACATAGAATGTGAATGATGCTAATTGCTTTGCACTGCCTAACTTTCTGTCATACCCTCCCCTCTTAAAGGACAAAACATGCCTTGGAAATGAGCTGGCAAGCTCATCTTATTCTTTCTCTTGGTCAATATTAAGTGATGTAAATAAGCTCCTGTTTGCATATTCTTCTGAACTAGAAGCAGCCATTTTTTTCTTGAGATCTGATGGATATGATCACTCAAAATAAAATGTGTCATCACAAACCTCAAACAAAATAAAAACATGGTAGAGTTGCACTGTTCCAAACCAATAAATTTCCGAATACCCTGAAATAAAACAGTAGAGACACAAGTGACAATCGGAATGATGATAACAAACAAATAAAAAAGCAGAAACCAATTATCAGTGCTTCAGTCTGTCTTTCTACTCAATTTTACAACATAGCGTTACATTAAAATCTCTGTTTTCACATGAAAACAGCTACCTCAGCCTTATAAAATCCATCCCCATATGAAAATGACACTGCTCAGTGTTGCCACAGTGCAACATCATTCTTCAGTTTTGTTGTAGTTCAAGTTCCAGCATGTAGGCAGACAAACATGAACTTGCTACAGCTTTAAACCATATTCCACTGTTCTTTCTGCCCCTTCCCCCACCACAGTTTAGATGAGTGAAGCAGGTTTTTTAGCACAGGGGTAAAAGAATAGCTTCTTAACTTTCTTAGAAGCTTTATTACCTTTACTATAACCCTGAAGAGGGTACGTAACTAGAGGATATGGGAGAAAGCAAGGAATCCAGGCCCCGAGTTCATAAGCCAGCTGAACCATACCGTGCATAGACTTAGAGACCTTACTCCTTCCATGACCTCTGTTGGTTGCCCAGGACACAGGTACTCAAGTCTCCTCCTGCCTCTCTTCTCATGGGCTGGACCTGCTACTAAAACTTGCCCAAGGGCCATGCCTAGCCCCTTCCCCAGCCCAGTGCAGAGGGCATGTACCTACAGCCTTGCTGCCAGCACTGTAGTTTCTCTATCTGTCCCCAAGCACAGTTATTGCCCCTGACCCTCGACTTCGTGTTGAGGGCTGCAGTTGACACTCATTTGGTGTTTTCATGGCCGTTTCCTCTGTCATAAGGAAATTAGTTCTTCTGCGTGTCTTTGTCCTGAATATGGACACTCAACAGAGCAATACCTAAGTTCATCCCAACGTGCCATTTGAGCAGGCTGCATTGGAATATTGCATCACATATCACATACCTTAGTTCAGTCTCCTTTTCTGTCTTACTCCCAAACTGAACCAACTGTTTTTGCTTTTGTCTCTACTCCTAAGTCCTTAAGACCCATATTTTAAAAACCCAATGCAGTATTTTTCTTGCATGGTCTGAACGTTTTTTTTTTATAAAAAAGATTAACATGTCACTTTTCCTGCTATAAGGAAAACAGCCACCACAACAGCAAACCCTTGTAGCAAACAGTTTTGAGACAGAAAGCTGCAAGTACAACACTGGAACTCTATCCGCTCCCTTTCTTTATTTAACTTTCTGAAAATTAAACTGCAAAACCTCACTGAAACAATTAAGACCCCAACAGTGCTGCATATAAAGTACAAGAAAGCTCCTGCGTATTGCAATCAACATCCCAGGGACTATAAAACTAGTGTTATTAAATATAAAGTTAATAATATTGTCCAGAGATATTGTCCAGGCCTCTCTCTTTACTTTTTAACAATTAAATTTTATAAAATACGGAGCTAGGAATAAGGTTCAATGACTTTGCTAGTGGAAGTTCAGCTTCCCCATATTATCTGATATTTTGCTTTTGCACCTGAAACCTTAACTGTTCTGCACCTTTGTTTTGCTATATCCCTATGGATATGCAAAATGTCTGACACACTGTATATACTGGAAATGATGTGTTTTCAGAGTATGTGCAGATAATCAGAATACCCATATGCCTCTAGTACTATAAAAATATAGAGAATAGTGCAGACGCACGTTCATATTCTTCATCTGTATGCTACAATATTCTTTTATCCAAGCTTAAATCATAGCAGAAAAGGCTCAGATGTTAAGAGTCTACTGCAGTATATTTATTCTGCTAATTTCTTTGGTGCCACGGGCTTGGTACAATATCAACAGGAGTTATTTATGCAGAATATAACAAACCAGTCTTATTAGCATTACAGCATTTCTGCCTGTCCATGGGAGAGATTTCACCCAGTGGCAACTTAACTCTGATTTTCATTGGAAGCCTTTGATATAGTTCAAGGGCATAATAACTACTCTGAAATAATTCCAGTGTGGCTTCTAATATCAAGACAGAAATACCATTCACCTTTTAAAAAAATTTGAAAGCGAAAAGTAACCACATAAATACATTGTTTTCAAATACCTTTGAAGTCAAGAGAGTAAGGAGAGGCAGAGTTTGAACTCAGAAAACTTCATTCTCTAGTTGTTCCTTGAGTCGTGCAGCACATTTAAAAGATCCATTTGCAATAATCTACTAAACCATGAGTGAAAGACAGAACTCATAAAAAGCCTGTAAAAATCCAAATGCTCCAGCTATTACAGATTTCTAAAAATAATGCAGAGTAGGTTTCAGTAGCAATAATAAGCTGCATCTTATCCATATTTCACACGTAAAAGAAAAATATGGCTGCCTTTTAGTACTCATTGCTCAGAGCAAACCATAGCCACTTCTGCCTCAAAAAAGACCACAAATAAAAGTGAGCTTTTAGCTTGCTGTTGTATTCTATTTCGTTTGTCCTTTAAGTTTATCTAGCTGCTTCTGCACCCACTTTCACAATGCATAGGCTGTCGTTCCATGACCTAGCATTATTAAATTGCACTTATCAATCATTCTTGCCAGGAATGCCATCGCCAACTACATTAAAGAAGTCAGAGAAGTCTGGTTTCAGCAGTCCCTCGCCTTCGCAGACCTCCTCCCTTGGAACGGCTTTCACACAGCACCATCGACCTGTCATTACAGGACCCAGAGGTGAGGCTTAACCCAAGAGCCCCCAGGCAGCTAAAACGTTAGCCACGGCACCCAGTGACCATCCCAGTGCCTTTCCATGGAAAGTCATCGCCACACATGACACAGCCAGTGAGAGGCTGTGCTTCAGCAGCTTGATAACCTGGAGGTGTTAGTTGTCAAGACCTGTGTTGGATTTTGCTAGGCTGGGCTGTTTGGTAAAACGCCTGATGACTGTTCATCAGTGCCTAAGATGGAAACGTTGGGAGCTTGGTGTTTTTCTTTGAAGGGGGTGGGGAAATGGACAGAATGTGTTACAGAGAGCAGCTTCTGCTTGTGTCAACACATAACATAGATAGGTCTCCATGCTGGAGATAGGGACTCATCACTGATTTCTGAACTACGTCTGTCTTCCAGCACTTTGGCTTTGTTTCTGGCAGTCATTTAGTGCTCACGTTCTTGGTATCGGTGTGCTGAAGAATCACCTTGTTAGAGGACTCATCTGAAGTTAGTTTCTGCAATGCTTTGGCCGATTTTCTTCATAGTGCTCTTCTGGCTGCTTTTCCAAGCAAAAGAGTTGTCCTCTGAGTCTAGATGTGCTTATACAGTTTTCATAGAAAGATGCATTTGCGTTTAGCCTAGGAAACTAAATGCAATACTCAGCTCCCATTTGAAAGGGAGCTCACTTGGGCATAGTAATATATACGAATGAATCTTCTTACAAACCTCTTTGGAAGATATAAAACTAAGAATGAATGATTGTGACGTGTTTCTTTTCTGCTATAAAATTTTGTCTTATTTAGAGAAGATTATTAAGGAATTGGTCGAATGGTGAAGCATAAAGACGCATATTAGCAATTCTTACAAGAAATTATTTTGAAAAGTCTGTTTAACATTAGTGTGGTTTTACTGAGGGCAGCATAAACCAGGAGGAGCCTCTTTGCCTTGCACAGTCCAGGTGATGCAGGGTGAAGTAGTGGAATTGCATTAACTTAAAGTGAGGTCAGAATTGCATATCATGGGGTTTTGTGCTTTGTTAGATCTACTTACTCTAGTTTGATTTGTTGTGGTTAATCCCATAAAAATTATTTATAGCCCTTAGACACACACACCTAGATCCTTATAAGATATTTAGGCATCTAAGTTCTTTACAGATTTCCCTTGAAATTTGGATCTGAGCTATCTGGCAAATATGCCTTCTTTTAAAAGCCTTGATAATTGGTGATATAAGTATGAATAATATGAATGTTCCATTAACATTATATTCAGCATACATCAGCTGACTGAATTCCTATCTTTTAGAAGTTCAGCCTTTTAGATTTGAGTTGTTGATTGATCAGTTAATAGGCCTTTCTGTATTTAGCTATATTTTACCTCATACTTATTTTTTAAGATCATTTAATGCCTTTGTCTGCCCTGTTTAGATCCTCTGTATTGTGGATTTTTGTGTGGTGGAGAGAGGAAATGTATCACTGGTGAGGTCTTGTTTAAGTTTCATCTACAGTCTGTTTTAACAAGACATTTTCTGTGCATAAGGGAATATCCATCAGTTGTGTGAGAAGAAAACTCAGAGACAGGCAGAATTTGAAAGAGCAAATACAATACTGCAGTTCCCGAGTTTTGTTTGTTTGGAAGGAGGTAACTTTATTGACTCGATGAAGATGTAACACAAGTTTCTTATCATTGTGATTCCTAACAGGTCAAGCAAAAACTTCTTCTGCAATATTGTTTAAAAGCATCTTCTATTTTATGCTTGTTCACAAACAAAATCTTACTGACTTTTAGGAAAAATCCCAATGAATCTATCCGTGGATTCTTTTAAGTGTCATCATCCTGGAAAAATCTCGTTCCAGACTTTGTTCTTTGTTCTTTTTGGACATTCCTCGTCAGTATTCTCCTTCCACAGCACGCTGGCTGTGTTTATTTCTCTTCTACAACAGACTTTCTGTTAGTAAAGTGTAACATACTGAGATGGATTATTTTTTGCAAATCCAGCTTTGTTCTTTATCCCATTCCCTCCAGTGCAGTTTAGGACAATAAGCAGAAGAGACGAGCTATTCAGGTATCAGAAGTGGCAACATATAGAGTATAATGCAGTCATGTAAGAGGATATAATCTTTGAGCAATTCATATCCACCATTAGTTACTGGAGGTTGTACCTTTCTGCAGAATAGATAGACATAATATAGTACACACATATTGCATTCTCTTTAGATATATATGCATCATGTAGGTGGTCAGTGGCAGGTCATTCTGAGTGGTCTTGAGAGGTAAGAGCAGGATTTGATCTTCAGTCTGTCGAGGTATTTCAGAGAAAGGGAAGTCATGAGTAAGTAGGTCACAATCAGAGTAAGCTCCTTAGCCAACAGAACAATAACAAGAAGGTTCAATCTCTTTCTGATGTTTCTATGTGCAAGTTTATCACTTGGATGTGTATATGAGATGCATTTGTAAAGCATGATCAAAATAGACAGCAAAGAAGCTGTAAGACTATTCATGGCAGGTGTTGTCATTGACAACCAGTGATTTATAGCTTCACAGGAATATTCCTGAATCTTTCACACGCATCCAAACATTCTTTAGAACACAGCACACATCTCATGCTGGGGTATCCCAGGACACCGAATGCCCTTCCCAATGATCCCCCACAATGAGGTGTTCTGGAAACAAAACTTGCTTGGAGGAGTGAATCCTTAAGAGGATTCTTAGATGTAAGACGCTCCATTCAATGAACCATTTGGAAAACCTCTGTTCTTGTGAAATTGTCTGTACTGTACAGTGTTGTAGAAGGCTGTGCACTAGTTTCCTATCTGCATTGGTGCTGCTGCCAGTACTCAACCCAGCTGGGCAGTAGCCAGCAGAGAGGATCTGAGCTGGCTGACCAAAGGACCAGATGTGCAGTGAGCGCTGGCTCATGGATGCCAATGCTTCAGTGACTCCTCAGTAGTTCCAACAGATGGTGGTAAGATCCAAGTTTCTTTGGTGATAAGCTAGCAAAGTGATTCATGGAGCCTCACTTGATGATGGCAGTTTTTTGGGCATGACTCTATGGATGCACCATATGTCTTCTCTGGACCAGTGCGGTTAGGATACAGTGTCTGGCAGATGGTAAATTGATCACCTATAGGGTGGCTTTAGCATCACTTTCAGTTTTAGAATTTATTTCAAAGCATTGAAAATTCATGCAGTTAGATCTCTATCTCCTACACAGCATACTTTTGTTACCTGCAAGTTAGATTATTTGGTGGTCTGTGTATCTCACCACAGTACCCCAGTATTGCAAAACCATCATACATCGCTGGCATCTTACTATGTTTCCCAGACATTAGCCCACTTGAACTCTTTACCAGACAGTGAAGGATTTAAATACTGTGGATGACACCATATTTACATAAGTGGTTTTAGGTTTCTGTGTATTGCTACTTACACTCTAGTGACTTTATATCTGGAGCTGGATGAAATGCTAAATTGACCACGATCTTGTAAACCCAGGATATACAGCAGCCTGTGCTGTAGAGCATTCAAGCATTTCCACAGAATATGAGAGCATAGTTCCTGCAAACGAAAAACCAAGGAAGATGAGGCAAGGAAAAAAAAAAACGAATAAGATGGTATGTTAGGAAGATAAATGAAGGAGAAATGCAATTACAAGAAGCAAGTAATACAGCACAAAGGGAAGAACCCAAGGAAGAGAAGGGATGAAAGTCAGTCAGTGGGCTGGTTCCTGTTATATTAATTTCCTCCATAATAAGCGTTGCCATTGAGATTTTTGTGAGGACAAGGCCTACCAGGGAAACTCTGCAGGATAGTACTCTCTGTTCATGCCAAAGTGACAGAAACTTTATGTCACATTTCTGGGAAGTCATTGTGTCCTTCTCTATCAAAATTCTCCACAGGGCCACCAAAATATCGGTGCCTGTTAGCCGTCCTGTCAGCCAGCTTCAAGCAAATCAAAGGAATAATTCGTGCTAGCTCTCTCCTGAGCTACACGGTGTAAAAAGGATGTTTTGTAATATCCTATTCCGTATAACTATCCATGGTTGCTCCTTGATGCTCTCAGCTGGCAGACTAATGTAACCTTCTACTTCCCTTTGAATTTTGACAAAAACAAAGTGGTGCAATTTCATTCCAATAGAGACACCTGAGATCAGGGGATGGTGATCTAAGACAGCCAAAAGAGGAGAGCGCCGCCCCATACGGGTAAGAAAGTTGAGTAGGAACTGTAAATGGCACAATGCTGAGCAACAGAAGGGCTAACTCAGCGACAGTGCAAAGTGGCACTCCAATTTACAGTGTCAGGATAGCTGACTCTGTAGGTGAAGATTTTGATTTTCTCCACTCACTTTGAAATAATATGAAGCTGAAGGAAAAACAGTTTCTTAACAGATGGCCTCAAGGTCAGGGTTTAGTAATTACTAGAGACCCTACCCAAACTGCCATCTACTCCCATATCTCCCAGACAGGGGAGGGCAGAAAGGAAGGCTTGCAAACGGTTAAAGCTGCAGCTAAACAAAAGTCAGGAACCGTGTAATTAAAACTCTACCTTTGTTGTATTGTAAAGAGTTAGCCTGTGACATAGGAAATATTTAAAGGAGCAGGCTGTTCAGCTAATTTGTGTTTGAGTGAACTGCTTAGACAGTCCTATCCTAAATTAACTGTAAGGCCACCCACCGAGATTGCCTCATAAAGGGCCATGATTGCTCAGCTTCGTTTTGTATAACCGTTCAATAATTACTAGATAAATGCATAACTAAAAGCTCTATTACACTAATAATTTGTACTGAGATAGATGTGTGGGACACCATGCTGGGTTAATTTGTCATCCCTGCAGCAAACTTCTAAAGAGGGCTCTTTTGCAGAGGAATTGTGTTAATATGTTGCTCCAGTGAGGACATGTTAGAGCAACAAGATGACTTGGTCGCTTAATCTCCTAAAGAGGCAAAATGCCTGGAGGGGAAGTGCCAGAAAGAAGAATGGGGGGTGATTAACACAGTGGACCCAGATTTAAACTCATCCTAACAAAAGCGGCTGATCTAACTGAGCGAAAGAATGAAAAAAGGGAGTGTTAAAAATACTAATAGGATTTCATGCATCCCTAAAAAATAATATAAAAATAAAGTGCTGCAGGAACAAAGTATTTTACCCATGCTTTTACTGCTTCTGTGTTCAGTTTCTTTGCTGTCTTTGATGTATCCATGAAGTTAAACTATATGCTTTAAACAGTGCAGTGAACTATAATATTTTTATCTCTGCTTTATGCTAAATTCTTCTAGCTTCAGACACACACAAAAAGCACATTATTGCTTTAAATATGGAACCCATGTTTAAGCATCAGAGCTTGGGATTTTCAACCTCCTCTATTGACAGAACCATAAATCATGTTAAAGTTAAGTGAATTACTGTAGCGTGGAACTATAGCTTTAACAATGTTTATGTAGTATCAGCTTACCATCTACAGAATAAAAGGGGGGAAAAACACTGATATTAGAAATGGGAATGTGGAGTCCTATTAACTTAACAGCAATATATCACTCCAAAGTCACAGATTCCATTACCATGCCCTTTTTAGTATCAAAGCAGAAGTATATCATCACACACATAAAGGTTGTGGTTTTCAAGAGAATTTACATTTCTATTGTAAACTTACCAACTGCATTTCATTATAAGAAAGATATGATATATTCTCCTAGCAGTAGTTTTTATCTTACAAATGGGAATACACCGTGTGTATTAAAAATAATAGTAATACACAAAAGTTGCCAACATTTCATGTGAAGCAGGAGTTCTACAAACAGGTTAAATTAGAGCTTTTGACCTCTAGCTATGGTCATGGAGGGCAGGAGTGCTTCCTATAGGTATGATTTTTATTTCTGCACTTATGCAATCAGTTCTATAGTATTCTGGTCTCCAAAGGCAGAACAATTTTGTCATATTTTAAAACAATCTGCTTAAAATAGCTAACTTAACTGCCCCCCTGCCTATGCCAGAATCTGGAATCTGTGCTCAATTCAGTTCTATAGGCTTTCAAAAGCAGCTTGTAATACTTACAATCCAGAGTACACCAATAAACCATGTGCCCAAACACAGCTTTAAGCATATTTTCCTTTCGATAGGGACTCTGTGGGCCTTGGCAAAATGTTCTTCTGCCTCCTACTTGCTACCACAAGATCTCTTACAGAAAAAGTATTTATGAACAAAGAGTCCAGGTGCCTTATACCATTCTGGTCTTCAGAGCAGCAAAAAGGGACTGATAGCCAGCCCCAGCTTGGAGATACCATGGTTCTGGTTTTTCAGTGCTTAGCCAATCACTGGCACTTGACTTCTAGAGCTGAGAGATGGACATTCTGCAGTTCAGTCCTTCTTTTTGATGTCCATGGGCAGGATCAGTTCCTCCATCCATCATATTTAGGATATTTGTATATCTTTTTGACTAGCTTTTTATGTTATATTCTGAATGTTTCATCTATGTTTGCCTATGTGATTTGGAAGTATCTATCAGTGGTATCTAAATCTTACCCATGCTGAGAGAATAAAGCCTATTTTCGTTGTCCTTCTCCATGATTTCCCAGCCTTGTCACTACAAATGGGAATGCAAGACAGAGTGAGTTTGACTTTAGCTCATCTTTGTATCTGACAGACGTGTTACAAAACAGGCAATTTGCAGCTTTATAGGACTTAAACAATGCTTACATTTTCCAGTGATCTGCGTTCCCTTCGAAGGGCTGGACCTAGGACTGCTCAGTCCTATCCCCAGCACCTCAATATTTAAGTACAGGCAAGTCCTTGCTAGTCTGAATAAGAGATTGCTCTACATTTATCATCCTAAAGTCCTATTCCTGATGGGCAGTAAGAAAATGAGGACTTTCAGAAACCTTTGAAAGAGTTACAGGGGATGCAGCTCCCATTGAAATTCAAAAGCAGTTAATGAATTCTCTCAGGACCTCTGCAAATCCCAGCCCAAGTTTCTTAATTATTTTTTTTCTTGTTTGGGTAACTGCTTTCATCACAAAAATCTGTGGGTTTAAAGCTATTGTTTTAGGCTTCTATTCTTTACCTCTTGTATTGTATTATACACAGAAGTGTAAGTTCCTTTCAACACATTTGGATTATTGCCAGATCTCCTTATTAAAAAGTCACTCTTCATATTTCCGATAAACACAGCTGTTTCATGGTGTTTGAAAGCATTTCACTTCAGCCAGCATGGTGGCTTCGCCAATTAGTACTCTAATATGGTCAATTTTCAGAATAAGTACCTTTGGGGTACAAAGGGTGGGATACATCTTGCATAATTTGAACTGGCACTTGCATCACTTAAATGCTAGGAGAAAGCTTACAGCATGCAGGGAGTTAAAGCAACTCAGAAGCCTGAAGTGGAAATATCGAGCAGAACAAACTGTTCCATAACATTTCCAGGGAAATGACTTTTAAAAAAATGCTTTCTTAATTGTAATGAAGCCAATTATAATGGCCTCAAAAACAAGCTGATAAAAATTATTCTGTTTCATTATGATTATAATGTTACTATTTCTGGGAAGATTGATCAATGTTTAATGAACTATTAGTAAACTTAATTATCACTTTTTAGAGAAGGTATCTGAGCATTGTGCCCTAGTGAAGCTGATCCACTCTTGGGCTGGTCTGATGGACTAACCCTTATGCCTGTGAAGGAATGGTGGGTTTTGATTCCCCAGACCATTACTTCTTTGAACCGGCGAGGAGTGCAGGGTGATAGTAGGCTTTTCCTGAGTGGAAGAAAAGCAATACTAAGTGACCCTTTCAAAGACTTCACACAACTTTATGAAGAAAGAAATTTCATCCAGTCATTTGGACTTGAAGGGACTGGCAAGGTTTTTTGGGAGAGGAGGCAGGAGGTGGATGGATCAATATGTCTGCCCCATATGTTGGGCTGTGCTTATGGAGAAATCTGTCTGAGCACTGCAGGTGTGATCAGGAAGTCCCTTTACCACATCAGTGAGCACTCCCTGGGAGAAAGGATCACATGCATCTTTATTAAGACTGCTCCTTTGTTCCAGGAGAAGGCCCTGAGAAGGGTACCAAATATCTGAAGAAAACTATAACCTGTTTCAAATTAACTGGTTCTTTATTATCTGATAATTCCATTGAATAGAATTCACAATGTTGGCTTTTCTTCATTTGCCTTGGACATATGAAGTGCTAACCTAATCAGTGAATGCAACTTATTTTATTAGTTAGCTAATAGTTTGTTATTGGCTACTACAAATCAAGAAAGGAGAAGACAAAACTGTCCTGCATAATCAGATGTTTGAATTCGGCATTCTGAAAAAGCATCACGAACTCATAAAACACTAAAAAATCCAGTATAGCGTGCAACAGCTGTACTGCATAATTACTTGGCCCAATAGCAGTAGTTTTAAAATACTGGTGTATCTGTTGCAGGCCACCATACATTATCACCTCATTTTCAATAAAAAGTCTGAGATGTTTCAGATGAGCTTCAATGGAATTAGAATCATGTGTGCTTCGAAATATTTATGCTTGCCTTGAGATGGAAGGATAATTCCTGCCTACAGCTCCATCCCCCCAAGTAACAGATTTAATAACACCAGATAGCCCAACTCCTCCATACCTACAGCAGGTAGAAATGAAGTTCTGATCTGGAATACACGTATTTTCATAGGTTGTAGAACTTATATTTTACGTTATTTAGTGAGGTCAATAATAAAATATAAATGTCATAGGCTGAAAGACGCCAAATAAAATATGGTTTGGCAGCATGGAGCTGCTTAGGGATACATAAATAATAAGTCAGTAAGTAAATAAATAATAGACAAAGACCTGTTTTATCTTCCATTTGAAGATCTCAAGGAATTTACAGTTACTGATTCAGACTTGTAATATCCCATCAAAAGTACATAATTAGTATAGCCCCTTCTCATACACAGGAATATTTGCATCACTCTAGGTGTGGTTTTCAGAAGCAATGACTTTATAATTTTTATTAAGAATTTCTGACAGTCATGGCTGAAGTGTCTTGTCTGTGGTCACTTGCCCCTTTTAGAGACAAACAGAGAAAACAGCCAGCTGTTCCACTACCTCACATCAGCTAACCAGTTAAAAATGTTTGTGAAGATCCCTGTATTTGGAAACATGGTTGTGTTCTGCACTCAGAACTTATTTGAAAAGCCATTTTTACATACACTGGAGTTGATGATCACAACACAGTTATCAGAGTAGTGCTCTGTATCTGCACCAGCATTTTTTAGACTTCAGCATTTAATTCCCTCTCTCATGTATAAGGCAGACACATTTGTAGCATTGTTCAGTTTAATAGTAATAGATTCTTCCTCTTTATCAAACAGCCCTTCCTTTTGCCACTTAAGAAACTTGGTATTTCCCAGTCAGAGACAGGAAAAGCAAACTTTTTGGAGATCTTATTCCATTACTTTTTTCATATGCTCATCCGTCTACTCTAAGAAAATGAACCCTATATGTCAGTATATGGCACAGGCTGAGGACTGATGCCTGTTCAGTCTTGTTTCTTTCCCCATGATCAGCAGAAAGCCCTTCAAAGTTGTGCTGGGGGGTGAGCCAAGACTCTGAAGAGGAACCAGTTTCTCCTTCTCGCAGTACTTTACCTTCCTGAATTATTGTTGATCATTTCTGGATTCGTTTTTCTTCTCTCTGTCTTTAGGAAGATCACTGACAAATGCTTTCCACTTTGTTTTCTAGCCAGACACGCTAAGGAGGTCAAGGCAAAAGAGAAAGACCCCCTATTTACATGCCTATGAGTATTTCTAAGAACAATAACACATCTTTTGTTCGTTATTAAAGGAAGAGTCATACCTTGAAAAAGCTAAAGACAGTGTGGTGTCAGGCCTAGCTTTGAATTCCAATTTGTTCCCATATGTGGACAAAGGACAGTGCAGTTACGTAACAATTTCAAATACTACAAACAGACCTGGTACTAAAATTATATTTTTAAATAAATGTTTAAAAAAAAACAATCTGTTTTTCACTTAATTAGAGGTTTGCCATGTAAATTTTCATTTCTCTCTCTAATCTTCATCCTTCATCTTCCATTTGGCATAGAAGGAAGCAAGGAACTATAAAAGGAGATAAAAAGGGAGAGGGGAAGATTATGTTTTATATCTAAAAAGGGCAGAAATGTTGTATGCTAATGAAAATTTTGTTGTAGTCATCAAAATGCTTATCACCAACTTTAGCTGAGCCAATATTCATGGCAAAATATTTTGACAAGCTCTGAAATGACTGGTGCTTCCGGGAGAAGGTGATGATACGTTCATACCTGTAAAGTGGCTAATGATGTAAGTGTCATTAAAGCAGTTGCACCTCAGGGGCTGGTGTAAGTGAGATCAGAGGCTGACACTCTGAGTGGAATTCACCTAACTGAAGGTGCGTGCATAGACTGGAAAAAGTGCAGTACCTCTGAGCTAGTAGCAGTGGGTCCCTTCACGTCCACTGGTGAGCTAGTCAGTGTGGTCAATGAAGTCTCAGCAAAAGCAGAGGTCTGATTTTGGATGAGACGAACAGCTCCTTAGACACTGTTCTGTTTAGTTCTCCATTGGTTCTTAGATAATTAGCTTCATGGTAGACACCCTCATTTGCTAAGGCGAATCCCACATTATCTCTGCCTTTAATAGCACACTTCAAAGTTACAGCCTCTCCCAGGAGTTTGGGGACAGGAAAATAGCCTTCATTTCTTCCTTTGAAGATTTGGGTTCTTTATCTGAAGAGTTTTCAAATATACTGTAATTTAAGATGCAAACTCAGAACAAAACTATTTGTCTTAAAAGTGAATAAGAAATAATTAACTAGGTTTGTAAAAAACCAAGAGATAAGCCCAGATGTGCAGACACGTTGAACAGGCTGGGCACACAGGTGTTTGCCTTGGCCGTGGAATAACTGTCAACATTTCCATAACAAGGAGTATGGGATATGCTGCTTCTTGTTTCCTTTTCCCAAGTGCGGCATTGCAGATCTGGCATGGCTGTGGGAAGATGCTGTTTTCCAGATCAGCCCACGTGCCACAATATCTGGCTGTTACACGGGAGGTATAGCCCATGCATGCTTTCAGAAGAGTTTCTCAGGACATGTATCTACTCTGATCAGAGACAGGCTTCATGCTTTCTTTCAGTGGTGTTTTCCCATATAGTACTGCACATTTAGTGTGTGTTTCTCCTTCTGTTGTGAATATTTTAAGCAGTATTAAGGAGAGCAGGCTGGGAAGATTCATGGTTTTAACAACGACATTGTGAGTTTTTCATGGCAAGGATGAGAGCTTCATATTCATCTCATATCAGCACCCCAGACATGAGCACAGCTTTTTTGGGTGCTGGTGTTAAAGCAATCATTCTATCCAGCCGTGGAGAAAAAAGTACATTGAAGTGCTGCCCAGCAAACTCTTAATGAATGGTTATAGGATAACACAGTAGGTTTCCTTGCTGCTATCTCCAAGTACATGTTTTATTTGTATCTTCAGGCTCTGAGTTTGCTAATGGTTTAGTAACACTTAAGAAAAAAATTATTAATTAGGTGTCATATTATTAAACTGGTGATGAACAAGAGTAAGAAGCAGATTTTAGCTTTTATTCAGCTGAGGGTTTTTCATAACATTTGTCATGTAATGTGTGTTTGCTCATTTGTATTTGATTTTAGTTAACTTTCCTGCATCTCTCCAATATTTCAAAAAGTGCCAAAGGCTTTTTTTTCCCCCTCTTGTATATTTAACTTACTTCAAAGCCAATACATGAGTTTCTGTAGTACATTACCTCCCTTGCATTGCCTTTATCTAATCAGTTTGGGTGGTGTACAAGTGCAGTTTATGCACATGGACACTCTTGAAAGCTTGCTGGGATGGCATGTAAAGGGAGCACCAGGGGTGTCATGATGACTGTTTGGTGAGAAATAAGCCATGATTTACAGATGAGCTTGTGCACAACAAGATTAACTGGCTATTCTAAAGGAAGAGCGAGTTCTCATTTTAGAGGGGAAGGGGAGAATTCATAGCATTATGAGTGGCAGCAATTGATACCTCATAGTGAACAACTGACAGTGGAAAGCCTTGTTAGGTAACAAGAGTACAACCCAACATATCCTGAAGGCCAAGGAACTGGGCAAAGGTGTCACATACCATAGGAGAGCATAAGGCTCTTCAGCTGTACTTATAGTTCTGCTGAAATCAGCTGAGGGTAAAATCTGTCGTTGCAAATGGACTTGTGTACATTACACCTTTTCACCTTCACTGTAGTATGTTTTCCAGCTGGTTTGTTGGCCCATAAATTCACCAAATTAAACGTCGTCCCTGAATGCAAGCTGGATGCTTGCTGAAGATTTGAGCCTAACATTATTCAGGAGAAATGTAAATGTAATTTTCAAAACAATCTTGCCACTTTCTGCCTGTTCATTAGGTGGAAACACGTTACATAAAATAAATGTTCCTAAACTGAAGATGGGAAAAAGCCCCAGCAACAGGAAGTGTTAGACCGTCTTTAAATTATCAACCATGTATAGTACAATACAAAATGGATTCATATGTGCAAATTCAAGTTATATGAGATGTCAATTAAATCAACCCTAATCTCCCAAATACATTTTTTATTGTCTGATTGATGAGGACTGCTCTTAAGGTGATTAATAGTTTTCACTTCCACAAAGGACTGTCAATTCTTTTTTACGTGTCCACTAAAAACACAGAAAATCCTTCAAAATGTCTGGCTCCATTTGCTTTCAGGATCTAGATGAAGTGAGTGTAGGACACAAGGTGGTCTGATATATTAGTTGTGAAGATCAGATGTATAAACAATACTGTACATTTTAAAAGAGACTACAAGTGAAAATACAGTAGATTTAAACTGTTTTATTTTCCAAAGGTAAAACTCTGTAACTTCTTTGTTTTCTTTCCTATAGCAAGTCCACATGCAACACCATCGACTCTTCATTTTCCAACATCACCCATTATTCAACAGCCTGGGCCATACTTCTCACACCCAGCAATCCGCTATCATCCTCAGGAGACTCTGAAAGAGTTTGTCCAACTTGTCTGCCCCGACGCTGGTCAGCAGGCTGGACAGGTGGGGTTCCTAAATGTAAGGAAGCCGTTTTTATTTCTTCAGAAGTTTTTGTCCTGTGTAAAATTAACCATGGGATTATGGGATTATTTTAACAGCATGTTGCACACAGGAACACACCTTGAATAGTTGTTGGAAGAAAAAAAAAAAGTGCTGCTACTGCAAAAATATTTTTAAAAACAACAAAAACCTCCCCCAAACCCATTTGACCACATTGTGGTGAAATTAACTTAAACTATCAGAGAAGCCAGTGATACAGTGACCTTTTGGGTCGATCCACAAATGACTTTGCTGCATGCATTGTAACCCTAATGGAACTGGGGTTAACAAAATATGAAGGCAGAATAATTTTTATTAATTATTTTTGAAGTTCAGGGGAGAGTGGGGGGGAAGGAGCAGGAAAAGGGAGGGTGAGAAACAGATGTTTCAGATCAGCTAAGTTCATTAAAAAAAAAATACTGCCTTATAGCACTTTAGATCAGGTTGACCAGTACTTGAACTCAAGATGTTAAAAGTACAGTTTATTATGGTTTGTTATTTCTGTAAGCAGTTATCTTTCCCCCTTATCTCTATGAAAAATTAAGCAGAGTTCCAAAGTTTCAAATAACCATTTTCATTTTTTTTTAATCAAATAAAGTGAATCATCTTGCTGTTATTGAATAGCATTCTGGTCAAATACGGAATTTATAAATTTTATGTAAATCAACTCTAAAATAATTCTCTGAATATTTCATGAAACATAATGCATGTAAGTTTTCCCAGCCAATGGAGTAATAACTGGCTAAATTACTGTTTCTCTCCTGACATACATATGATTGAAAGTGTTAATGAAAATTAGTTTAATTATTAGCATTTAATTTATTGCACTTACTTAGTAAGCTATATTGTTCTCAGTGCTTTCCTTTCGCTAGCAGAAAAACTGACTGTACTTATTCCAGCCAGTACTGGCTTTGAATAATGTCTGCAATATGTTAGCAGATACATTTATGTCTAGACAACAAATCAATATAGTGCTTTTCTTTTTTCCTTGAGTATTCATTTGCTTAATTTATCCCAAACCATTCAGCATTATGAACTGTTAGCACACTCACAATGAACATACAGCAGGGATCTTCTTGGCAGGAAAAGGACCTAATTGTGAGACAAGATAGTGTTTGAGAGCTGTCACTAATATACTAGTTTATTAAAGGTGCTGGATGTTGGAAAAATAAATATCCCTGAAGTATTGCTTCTTACTGCAAACACTAGTAATTGCAGTCTTTGAAGTCAGTGGCAGTGCTGTTAAGGTAAATGCAGATGAATTTGAGTCTTATTTATGCCCTGAACCATTTTTGCTCTAGCACAAGTGTGATTTGCTCCTACATGACTTTAAGGACTTTTGTCAGTGCCAAAGCAGGTGAAATGCAAATAACATCGCAAGCATTTGCCAGTATAAGTATTTTGTCACCAGTAATTCAAGCTAATGGAAACCCTAACAGGAATTAAAATATTATTTTCTTTAGCAGTACTTAGAATATGGATCTGTGTTTAAAGCTGAGCTCTTATCATCAATGGAAAAGCCAATGCTCAGTGCCAGCAGAACTGCAGTGAGATCAATTTGCAGAGTGCTGTCGAAAGTGATCTCATCATTTTTGTCACTAAAATGGAACACCTGATTCACAGGCTGTCC
Source organism: Phaenicophaeus curvirostris (assembly GCF_032191515.1). Classification (NCBI taxonomy): domain Eukaryota; kingdom Metazoa; phylum Chordata; class Aves; order Cuculiformes; family Cuculidae; genus Phaenicophaeus; species Phaenicophaeus curvirostris. The sequence goes on from NC_091399.1 coordinate 36,121,454, forward strand.
TACTTTCTCCTTATAATGGTATTTGGCATCTGTCTGTAGGGTTTTCAAGTGTCCAGGCTGTGTTACATTTAAAATGTAAACTTAACAAGTTGGGTGAAGGAGTGACATTTTTTAAGCCTGTTTCTTGTTTTTGTGATACTTGAAAACACACTTATGAACAGGTTTTTCTGGTGATTAATTGAAAGACCACACTTGTATAGCTGGGCCCATTCTTCCTGTTACTGACCACATTCCAGACTAACAAGAAGGGTTTTTTTTCCTAAAATGTGCAATGAAGCAGTTGAGTTCAGTTATTTTTCCACATGATCCCAATGGCAACTAATGTCTACGCTACACTGTTACTAACTCAAAAGAGATGTGGGAGAGCAGTTACTTTAATTTATGCGTATTCATTTTCCTGTAATAAGATATCAGCATGACTTTTAAGACCATCAAAAATGCTTGTTTTATCTTTTAATGACAAGTACGTTTAAGGAATTTACTCTCAAGTCCTAAGCACTGATATCTTAAGGGTATACCAGAAGCATGAAACTGGAGGATTTGAAGGGTCAAAAATACTGCTCTCACTAAGCATGAGTTAGTGGCACCAGGAAACATAAAGAGCAGTAGAATTTAACCCAGGACAGTTACTAACAGGACAGATGTTTAAAAGCAACAATTTACATAGTGTCACAAGGTTCACAGATTTGGAGACAAAGTTCCCTGAAGTCAATGGAGAATTTGACACAGGATTTTCTTTGTCACCTCTCAAATAATTGTAAATGTATTGCACAGGTTTTAACTAGATTGTTATTGCCAGGGGTTCCTAATAGCTGATTTTTAGTATAATTTTTGTCTGTTTGCTTGTTTTTTGGCAGCCCAATGGTAGCAGCCAAGGCAAGGTGCACAATCCATTCCTTCCTACCCCAATGTTGCCACCACCACCTCCGCCACCAATGGCTAGGCCTGTGCCTCTGCCAGTGCCAGACACAAAACCTCCAACCACATCAACAGAAGGAGGGGCCACCTCTCCCACTTCTCCAAGTAAGTATAGACACAGCGGGATCCAAGGGCTGATAGCAGCACACAGCGTGCTGCCATCACTGTCTATCACCTATTCAGAGACCGGACTAGCTGTTGAAAAGTAGGAGAGCTCTCCACTCTGTATGTGATGGGCACAATTCCGAGCTGCTTTTATATTAACAAGAAAAGAGTTAGCTTAAGGTTACAGTTTTATTTCTGACTTTGTTGGCTTTTCATATAACCATGCATGAGAAAAATGAAGGCCAGTAGCTAAGCCGTGACACAGACCTGGGACCTCTGGGACCTAGTTTACTGTCATGAGGAGGCAAGTTGGTATCTTAAGTCAGGCTTTAGAGGATAGTTTCTGCATGGAAGTCAGACAGCCTCATTGAAAACATTTCTGCTTATGCATACTGGGCTAAACTAACAACTGTTTCAAGTTCACTTCATTTATAGTTCTTTTGGGAATAAATCTTCCTAGATTAACCCAGACGTCTTTCCCGAGCCCTGCGTTTTGGGCAAGAAGCTATGGTATTTCTTAGGCCCAGGCAGAAAGTTTTAATCTCTCTCCACCACCCACACGGCTCCCATATGTATTTTGTGTAGCCACAAGTCAAATATACAAATTCCTGGATACACGCTTGGGGATACTACTTTGGACTCTCTCTGCTGGGAAACAAATGTGATTCAGCTGGGTTTGATGCTTTAAAAAAGTCTGGATGTTCAGGGAGTTAATTGTGAAATGATTTAATGAAGCTATGCTCAAACTGACATTTAAAAACAAAAGGGAAGCTTTCAGTGCTTTAATGGCAACTGTAGGGGACTTGTTCCACAATGAAGGGAGTCCAAATAACATCCACAAACAAAAATCAATCTAATCGAAAGAGTAAATCCCTTTGTGTGCTTTTCAAGTTTATTATTTAAATGCTATATTCAACCACTGCTTGATGTGCAAAGAGGTATTCGCTCTTCAGATCATGTGAAGCCCGCATTTTTATAGCTGTATATACTATTTAGAAGATTTGCACAGGTTCCAGGGGGCATTTTTGAAATCTGGTAGTTCTTGGAGTTTTGCATTGCCTTCTGCTGTGCAATAGCACACAACTGCAAACTCAGCAAGATGCTCTGGCTCAGTTGGAAATTAAAATGGTTTTAGTATGAGACAGTCTGGTAATATTGTGAACATGGTCTTCTAGAATCAGGACTTCTAGAATTGATCAGCACATTTTTGTTGAGCTAAGAAGTTGATTCATTCCCTCCCGTCCCCTCTTCTTTCTGACCTTAGACAAACACTTACGCTGTCAGGAAGTTTTCATGCTTTCTGATGGGTGATATTGTCTTTTAAGTCTTATCTATAAGATTCAGTGGTAGAATCTAAAAGGTTAATATTTAGTCATAGTTATCACTGAATATAGTCAGCATGCCTTACTATTTCCTTGTCTTCAGAACTGGGAAAAATGAAACTAGGTCAATGTGTATTTGTCATTACGGTTGTGACTCAGTTTACTGGCAGTGTGTGGTGTCTAAAACAAAAAAATTCCCAACATCATGTGAAAAGTAATCTTAATACTTAATTTTTGTGATACTGTGATCATGTAAACAAGCTAAATATGTGTCTGTCCTGATTCTCAGCGGGCATAAGAACTGGCATTTGTCTGCTGAAGTTTGCAGAACACCACTCATTGGTATCAGCTCGGGCTGGTCACTGTGGCTCAGTGTTCAGCAGGCAGCTGCCACGTTAATTGGGAATCGAGGTTTTTCTCAAGAGCAGCCAGCTAATGGTATTTAAACAAAAGATTAGGAAAATAATTACTGTTTGTTAATTAGCTACGCTGATGTCTAAACATATAGTTCTGTACATATTCAGGCATGCATCTTCCTTTTGGTAAGGGTTTTGAATAATAGCGACTTGAGTTGTAAGGAAGCATATAATTTAATTTAGGGACAAATTTTACAGAGAAGTAGATTATAGGAAACATTTTCTAAGAAAAAAACATTACATATGTACCAAAGCCTGTGGAAGTGGCTGGTCATAGAAAGAGTAAAACAAACTGAAGTTTCTAGCCTCACAGGGAGAGTTTACCAGAAGGGCCCACTGGACTCCATTTAGCATGTCAATCAGTACCAGCCTTCCCTTTTCATCAGTGTTTGTCTTTTCCTTAACTAAATATTAGCCTTCAAATAGCAAGTGCAGATTCACCAGAGTTTCAGAAAAGCCACACAAAAAGTGTTTTCCATGGTTACAAACTGCTCAAGTGCACCACTTCTGGGAGTGTCCCTGGGTTATGGCTGACTGCCCTACAGAGCTTTAGGATATTGGAAAGTCACTTGTGCAACAAAGGCGGGAGTGATGTTAGATTTTGGCCAGACTCTTTCCTTAGCTGTGTGGAGCAGAATGAAGCCCCCACCCCAGAGGAAACGGACTGAGAAGGGTTGGCGTTTGCTTCATTCTCCTTTCCTTTTCTGGTCTAGCAGAAAGCCTTCTGCGGAAACAAAATGCAGTTACGGCCCTACCAAAAATTGGAATATGGCCCTCCTGAGGCGTGCAGGAGCCAGGAGCAGCTGTTCAATACAGCCTGACCTCCTGGGAATGAGAGCTAAAAATCACAACAAGGTGGTCAAAGATTCTCAGAGTAATAGTGAAACTCACCAGCTGTGACATTAACCAAAATGTGAACATCAGTGCTGTCCAAGGAAGGAAGAGCCCCTGGAGAGGCACACCAGGGATTTGCTGTTACTGGGTGGGCAAGCATGCTCTGGGAGTTGAAAATTTCAGCTGCAAATCCTATCCCTTTGGAAAGCCAGTGTTTTCCTCAGTGAGATGACACAATACAGATGGGATTCATGAGTTTTGGGTTCATTTTTCCTCCATTAAAAGCCTTTTCAATAGAACACATCTTTGATATCAGAAGCAGTCCTAAAATTACATTATCTTACATCCCTTCTCAGTTTTGGTTGGTTGGTAACCCATAACTAACACAACACACTATTTCCTTGTATTTGACAGATTCCCAGTTTAATATCTCATTGCCTAAAGAAAACACCACCTCCTCTACATGCTAGTTGGACTTTTATCACCATCATTAACTGAATCTGAGTGTTTGAATCTGTAACCCACATTCCAATGCAGGTTCTAAGATACTGCCATTCTGTACACCTTGATCTTTAAAGAACTCGTTTAAACTAAATGTTATTTTCTAAGGTTCACAACCCTACATGAGGATGAACATAGTTATTTTCACTTGTTGGGCAAGATTGTTATCGGTTAATGTCCCTTTGCACAAAGGGCCCCGTGTTAAACAGCATTTCTGTCAGGATGAGAAGGATGGTCTTGTGGTTATAGTACTGGATTCATAATCAGATTGGATTTCTCTTCCTTTCTCTGCTATGCATTGACTGAGCATCCTCTGGGCAAGCCATTTTAGCGTTCTGTTCGCTCCTTTCCCCATCATGAGAAAGAGAGTGATGACTGTATCATTTAATTTGTTAGAATTCACAGTTCCCTCTCAGACAATCAGCTGCAGAATGCATTGCGCTAGGAATTGGTCTATTGCACTGCGTTCCTCTGGTTAATTCTATCACTACAACTCCACAATGGCTAAACTGACTCCTAGTCCTTTGCAAAACCTTATAGTTCTTTCTATCAAGCACATGTAGTGGTACATTAGGGTATCATTTGCTCCAATCATCTTTATGAAACAAAAGATTCTCTTTTTAATCCAGAACTGTTTGATAAATTGCATGCTTCTCTACCTAATAGAAATTATTTCAGGAAAGTATATTTTAAATTAATGTTCTCGTTCTGCAGGCAACTTTGTAATACATGACATACCCAAAACTGTTTGTTTGTCTTGTCTTTCATACAATTTCTTGCCATTTTGGCTAAATATCAAAGCTGTCTGTGTGAGCAAATGTTCTTTCTCTGCCAGCTCCTGTTTTGCTTGTTCCTGAAGTGAAGCATCATAGCAAATTTGTGGCATCATATTCATTTCCTTGGCTATGGGCTATGATGTTGCAAACAATCCTTAGTGAATTCCAGTAGCAGAAAGACTAGGCTGGGCAGGAAGATGTTTCTATTCAAGCCTAAAGGGCCAGCTATCAGCTAGTGTAAACTAGTGTAGATCTACACAATTCCCATGGATCAAAGCTGATAAAGGTCAGAAGATCTGCCAAAGACACCTGGCTTCTGTTCGTTTCCACGCTTTCGCATTTCCCTTTCCTAAAAAGGTGTTTGAAGGCCCCACTATAGGCTTAGCCCGTCTATGTATACTGTGATATAATATGACCTAGCTTTAACCAGTCAGAGTAGTTTGCCTCATCCTAATCTCAGGACAGACTATAGATCAGAAGTGGTAGGACTTTCAGGAATCTCATGTCCATATCAAACAAGGTCATTTGTAAGAAAACAGTAAGATTCAGCTAGAAGCTATTTTGATGATAGTCTAAGCAACTCTTGGTACCACTCCCTCTTCTGAACCAAATTTCACTGTAACAGGAGTCTCTGCTAATGTATATTTCATGTCAGCTTAATATTCTGAGCCAAAATGGCCCCTTGCAATCTGCAAACATCTCGTGACATTTTACAGTGAAGTGGGACTAGCATCTTGGGAGAGCCCAGTGTAAAACCTGCTCTGCTTATATGTAGTTTTGATGCTCTTTGCTTCTTGACTTCAGCAATGTAGTTATATGACCTTAAGGAAATACCAAGCTGACATCTGAGTATTTTCAGAAAGCAAGTTAAACATAGTTCGGAGCATTACAGAAAAAGGGGCTATACAGGAATTCACCCAAGCAAGGTCTGAGGAGACTTTTGTCCATATTATACAGTTTTCAAATTCTTTAGAATTTTTGTTTGAGCAGAAAAGCCATTTAAGACAGCATTCTAGTGGTTTCCCTTTGATTTTCTACCAAATATCACAGCAAAAGTATCTGCCAACAGGGAACTCTAAGTAAGATCTTGAGTTCCTTCCCTTCTGAGTAGAACTTTCCTGCTGTAAGGCATTAAATGGCCTCTCCACTCATTCTGTTTCCTTAAAAGTAGACCAGAAGAATCAAACAGCAGGTGTTTGACTTTTGAGCTTTGAGTTAATTTTCCCTGCTGCAGAAGGAATTTTTAGCCTTGCACAACATAGGTTTCAGAAATGAGTTAAAAAAACTCCAACCCTCAACATGAAACAGTACAGAAGAATCTTAATATATGGCACTATCAACAGGGATAAACCCTTTGCAAATTTGTGGCTTCTTTGAGTTATTAAGCAAATCAAGATGGTAAAAAGTCAAAGAGAACATCTCACCAAATCTGCTTGGTTCGTTTCTTCCTTGATTTGCAGATATGAATAACAACCAGTGTACCTGTTCATGCTCTAATATGCAAGCTGCACTACAATTTGCAAAATCATCTCAGAAAGATGAATTAGTGTACTTAAAAATGCCTTTAAAACTTTGTGAAGGAAATTTGTTGCTTGCATGATTTTTGCAAGTGCTAGCAAGGTATTAGCATTTTGGAGAGAAAAGCTCACCTCACTGGAAACAACTGGGAAGTACTCAGAAGTTAGGAGCACCTTATCTCCCCTCAAGATCAACAAGAAATTAAGATATGCAGTTTCTGGGGTGATTTCAGAAGAATGCTCTTGGAGAAAGTGTAGCTGTCTCATATAATTATAAGAACTGGGAGGCATCATGAGACGTTTATGAGACCTGCGTAGCGAGGAAAGGGAAGGATGTGGTTCTGCGTGCTCAGAGACTTGGGAACTCCTCACCACAGAGCTGGGATGCAGAACATTTGCATGGGTTCAAGGGCAAACTGGGCATTAATCAATGAGAAATCCCTTGCAGTCCATTAAATACAGGAGTCCCTGAATTGAAAATAATCTGAGATTAGGAAGAAGAAAATACATATTTTTTTACTCTTGCCTGTGCATTAGCTTATGGCCTCTATAAGAGAGAGAACAATGTATAAGGTGGAGCATTGATCTGATCCGGTACAGTCTTAAAACAAAGGCTCCAACAATGTAATGCCTCTTTGCTGAACATTTTGCCTTCAGAAAGGCAACAGGCTTTCTTCTATGCAGACAACACAGTGTCTTCTCCAACTCTTAAGTTGCTTTGTTTTTCTGTAATGTTGAGGCCTGAACATTATATTTAGCCTGACTGGAATTTGGCAAGTAACTTTCTTTTTCACATTGTTTTTTTGTATCTCCATTGGATAGTTAGATTGTCTAGGGATTTTATTCAGCAGAATGCATTCCCATAAATATATTTAAAATAGAGAGAATCACTGTTTGTATTAAAGCATCTGTTTAGGTTATTTGAATTTCGATCTGAACAAAAAACTGAACAAGGGAGACAATTGCATGGGGGATTTTCAAATGAGAGGAAGACTGAAAATGCATTGAAAGCTTTTGGATGTGGAAGTACGTGGCATTGTGGACAGTTGCAGTGGAGAATGAAAAGCAACAATAAAATCATTAAAGTACTTCAAGTTTGGAAGTAATCTGGGTTCTTGGCTTGCATTGCATTTAATAGCTTTACATTTATGGGAGCCATTCCAGTTTTTAAAGGCAGCTTCAGCCTTCAGACTGATTGCACTTACCACCCCGGTGAAACTGCAACCCATTAATTTTTTACCGAAAGGATCTTCCTAGTTTGTCAAGCACATCAAGTGAACATTTTAGAGAGTGCAGACCACAGCAGTCTGAAAACCAAAACTTTGTATCAAGAGAGTATGTTTGATTAGCATGAAATAAGGGTCTGGTTCTGTTAATAAGCACCTTAGTAAATTAACTGCTATACAAAACTCCATTGAAACCAGAGATGCCACATATTCGAGTGAAAACAGTCAGGCAATCCCAGGACCTGCAGGAGTCTTGTCCTATCTCAATCTGCAGCAGTTCTGCTTGGGCTGGAGAGCAGTGCAGGTGACCCCAGCACACTTCTCCCTAAGCGCACGTCGTTGCCATCCTACCTGACACGGAGCCTTCTCCCAGCAGCCCTACATCTTTATATCCCCGTCATTAAGACCAAACCTTTCCAGTGTCTAAAATCAAACTCTCGCTCTCTAAAACATTTGCACATTTCTGTGTTAAACATCTGCTTAGGTGGCTCTGAGACAGTGTGTTTTGGTGTTGTTCGTGTGCAATCTAGTGCCGCTTCCTCAACGCATGTGTCCCTTCCCTTCACAGCCTACTCGACACCCAGCACCTCCCCCGCAAACCGATTCGTCAGTGTTGGACCACGGGATCCAAGCTTTGTAAATATCCCTCAACAGACTCAGGTGGGCCGCTTTCAACTTCTCTGTATGCCTGCAGCCTCTTCTTCTTCAGTGTACTCTAACGTGTCCCCGCGGAGCCAGCTGCATTGCCGCTGTCACTTCACCCACATGGTCTCAGTAACTACAGTGAAATGTCACTTGCAGTTTGTTTGTCTGTTGTGTTTTTTTGGGCTTATGTAGTAATAACACTGCTTTCATAACTTGAAAGACCTCTCTTGCTTTCTAAGATATTGGCTTCTAGTGCACAGTTTTTTCCTCTAGGACTGGGTTTTCAAAGCCTTTTGCTCCAACCTGTTCCCTAGGCAGTGCATTTCATTGCATATGCAAAAGGAGCTCAGAGAGACCCATCAGGTAACAATGCACCTTAGTCCCCCACCAGATAACAACAGGAGACTGCTCCAGTGACTTCCATGTGAAAAAAAAAGCCTTGAATTCCTGGTTGGCCGTTTGCGTAGCGGGCTTTGAGCAAGCAGGCAATTTTGTAATTGCGAGCACATCTGTTTCCTTACACAAAGAGAATAAAGTCCAGTTGAGTCAGGCCTATAAAGCTGGGTTAACTGAATTCATAGTCCTGCTATGGTCAAATCAGAAGCTCAAGTAAACATTTGTGTTTCTTTAGGAGAAGGACGAGGTTTAAATGTGCTTTTTCCAAGCTGTATCAGATTCCCAGGGTCGATTAAGAAAATAGTTGTTGGCAGTTTTGTTAGCAGCTAATTTGAGCCAGATGTTGAAAAAATTAAGTCTGTGCTTAATATCACGTTATCATGGGGAAGAAGGTATGAAACAGTGAGCAGAACTAGTGCTTTAGGACAACTGTAGTTTGTAGTTTCATGCAATTGCTTGACAACGTTACATTTCTTTTAAAGTTCAACAGCAAGAAATATTGGCAGTTTTGAGATGGTTGCAATGACTAACAAGTAATAATTCAAATAACTGGCAAATTGAGGAGCGCTACTCTTAGCTCTTGTAAGTTCTTTCAAATGTTTATGTGCAGCTCAATAATCAGTGTACACATTAGTGACTGTCACGTGCCACGATCCAATATATACCTGAAGACAGACTCCGCGTTGCGGTGGCTTCAGCACCTATGCCGTCAGTGAAATGACAATCACTCATTACAGAAGATTTCTAGTTCTACAGGGCTGCAACCAGATGCCTGTGAACACAATGTGTTTTCTTGCTATCTGTTCTTTGTGTACAATTTGTTAGGGGCTTTAGTTTATAGCTCTGTTGACAGCACAGGTTAAACTACATCGAATCTCAAATCTTCTCTGCATTAAATAGGGTCACCGAAAGTACACCAACAGTGCCAAGTGGGGTTTTAACCCATCAGGTTCTGATTTTTTTCACACCTTAAAGTGCAGCCTGCACCCCACTTTTCAAGCCCCTTCCTTTGTTCAGTTCATATATGTGACAAGTTTTCATGCACCTCTACATTTTAATTGTGTTTCTTCAGTTGTTTTGGAAACAACTGGAATACACTGAAATCGGGAAACAGGAAAGTTAAGGTATACTGTTAAAGTCCTTAAGCATTTGGTCTTTTCCTTCATAGCTCAGGAAACTTGAAACCCTTTGGAGAATGCTACTTACCTTTTCCAGAAGACTTGAAAAACTACTTGCTGGTAAATTGATTATGTAGTAAGACACAATAGTATTAAGTCTCCAAAATATTTTAAACTTATTTGCATCCTGCAGCCTCGGTTTCCCTGAGAAGTTTGTTGACTGTAAACTTTAATCCTCTTTATTTATGACTTAAATCATTTTAAAGTGCTCTACCCTTACTTTAAGTGCTTCTGTGTAATGCAGTATAGTGAATAACAATGCTGTACAGTGAAAAACAATACTCAAGCACAGCTTTCAATTAAAGTCAAGCATGCTGCAGTGGGTGAGGAGACTGACTTCCAGGCTCTGGCTCCAGCTACATCTCCGTGCTTCTATACATCATTATACCACCACAACCCACTTGATACAAAATATATAATTTATCAGCAAAACTCACTACTTATTCATGAAACAACTCTGAAGTTGACTGTGTTTTAAATCAGAGAAGTGAGGTAAAAATACTAGCTGCAATGATTTGGGATTTACATAGTATTCCTCAGAACAAAGACATGCTTTTGTACTCTTTTTGCAGGGCATTAGCGTATAGAATGGTTACTTAGGATATTTTCAAAATGAAAATGTAAACCCACATAGGATTGTGTTATTAAAAGCAGCTGGGGTGGCTGCTTTCCATCAGAATTTTTATAGTACATTCAGAGTCAGCCTAAGATATGGGTCCTGAGGACCACTAACTGCCAGGCCACACAGCTCCTTTAGACAAGAGGAAGCAATGAACACTCAAAGCTTCTGAAAGGCAAGCTTAAATACAAGGGTTAAGCAATTCTTTACTGCTGGAACAACAGAATAGAAATGAAGACCATATCTCAACATCTGCTTTTTTAAATTACGGTTCAGCTACAAGCTGTAAGAAAACTTGGTCACCTTTTTGGTGGCTCCAAGTTTCTCCTCCCCTTGGTGGGTCATTTGACTGCAGGCATTAGTTACACATCATTATTAGTCTTAAAATGCTGCAAATGTGGGTCTGTGCACAGAGATGTCACAGCACTGTTTAGAAGTCACATTTCCCATACATGGACGTTCACAGGCTTTCACTGGAATAAAATCACAGACAAATGTACCACAGCATGATTGCATTTGAGCGAGGAGAATTCTGTCCTGGGCTGGTTTTGAACAACCAAAACCAGTACATACCTTTCTTAATGGGCATTATAAAAATTCGCAGTAGACATTTCCACTGGCAGCATGTTCTAATTTATGTACGATTGCTTCAAATACAATCCCTTGAAGGATTTTTATATAATTTATATAATATTTTATTTAGAGAAAGGCTGTCTTCCTATGTCTACAAAGGTTGTAGCAGGACGACAGTTCCATGACGGAAGACACCAGGAAAAAAAATTATTTAAGTCAGTACTTCTGATTCCATAACAAAAGCCCCAAAAGGGCTGTTGGCTTTGTCTGGTTTCAGCAGCTTCAAAACTTTTCAGTTGGTTTGTTTTTTCAGACAATGCCTCTGCTTAGCCCATCCATCACTCTGCCACTCCAGCAGCTCACCACATAATTGTCCTATCTTGGGGGTCATTTGAATCTAAATTTCTATTTGAACTATTAGAAGCAACACTTGACTTGGCATCCTCTCTATATGTTGACAAAAAGGCACAGGTGTTGTAACCTTTGCTTGATAAATCATTTACTTTTGCTACTTGACTCGCAAGCAATATGGGGGCATCAGCTTTTTAACTGCCTTTTCCATATGCAAATCAGAAATACAGTATGCCTGGGGTAGGTAGTCTTTAGTTTCAAAAGCAAGCTGGTCTAGATACCTCGTGACTAAGTAATAGATACGTCTCTCATATTGCCAAGGACTTGTAATAAGTAGAGTGGTAGAGGAATGGGAAAGTACCATCACATTAATTAGGGACTAGCTTATCAGTAGCAACAACACTAATAAAGAATATAGGGTTCTGAGTTTTGGGTTGTTGGGTTTTTTTCCTAACGAAGCAATAAAAGTAATTGTGAAACACAGGATATGCACTAAGAGTGCAGCTGCTAGCAGTAAACCAGCAACCTGCTCTTTGTGACTGGAGTTTGCATTGTCACTCACTGCTCTAAATGGTGTTTGCTCATCTCTAATGCCCTCACTTTGCTTTACAGTACAAAATTCCTTTAGGGATCGCAAGCATTCCATGTGCTGCAGCTCCACTTCACACTTAACATTGTTTACTAGGCTGAGTGGCTGTTGGCCACTTACTTACCCTACATCTTCCTGGAAATCGTACTTTGGATGCTAAAAACAGTTCCTGAGCAGCACATGCCTGCCCCATCTAACCCCTCCTACCTGCCAGTAGCTTGTGTGCCTTACACAGTAAGGTTATGAGGATGCACAGAACAGAAACCTTGCTTCCTTAACTTTCTCTAGGAAAAGATAAAACTATTTTCAAGAAGAACAGTGGTAGAAGCTCTTTCTGCTTTTGCACGATCCCACCCTACAGTCAGATGATGGGTAGTAAGCCAAGGTCTTGTCTTTTCACAGTTTCTCCTGTTGGACCCTTGACTATAACAGTGCAGTAGACAGAGCTCGTCCTTTATAAAGAAAAACAAATGAAACAAAACGCCCATAATTTACCTAGCACACTGCAATAAAGTATAAGAAAACCCCCCAAAAGTCAAACAAGCTTATCTAGGCAGCAAATGATGAGTATGAACACCAGCGGGCTCAGAACCACAGCCGTGCTCTTGCTGCCAACTTTATAAAGACCAGGTACAAGAATGCACGCTGTGGAACATATCTGTAATGCTGCCCTGTAGTAAGCTGGGGGGGGAAATTACTGAAGTTTAGCAAAAGGGATGATATGTTTATCATATAAGGAAACTGCTGGCTTCTTTAGATCTGCTCCTGTACTCTGCCTGTCCAGAATTAGGCAGTGATGCCTTTGAAGCTGCTCCTCTTAGGTATTTATTTGTCTCTAAAAAAAACACCTTATGCCTCAGGTTCATATACAAACCTAATTGTACAATTACTTTCCTTTTGAGAGAAATGGGAAAGACTGTTTTGCTTCCCCACAACCCTTTTAGAAGGCAAACTGCAACTGGCAATTTTTCACTGGTAGCGCTTTAAAACAAAGGGCATGAGAAAAAAAATTAGTTTTGTGCTGTGTCCTGTAGGTTAGCAGATGTGAGCTCTGTCAGACAAGGGAGGGAGGCAAATTCCAGAGTAGATGGTCCTTCTGTGATAACAGCCAGTCACTGCTGCCTAGACACTTAAATCAGAGGACTGTACTGCAGGTGATGCCCCTCATCGCAGCTGGAGGTGGTGCAGGCAGGGAGGAGGCAGGGAAGCCGTCTCACAGGTAGCAAGGCCCAAAAGTGCAATTCATAGATCAAAGTCAGCACCTTGAATATGAAGCTAACGCAGTTCCTCTAGAGCTATTGCTTCTGCAGCTGAAACCACGTAGCTGCTTTGTGCCCAGGTTCCATTGCCACCCTATGGAAGAAAGAAACCAGTGCACACATTTTTCTTTTGACAAATAAAACATGTGCCTTGCCTCACAGGGATTTTCCATTTTTGCTTCTCGCTGAACTTCTGCCACAGTGCCCTGCCCTTTGCACCATCAGAAAGGGACACAGAGCTGCCAGACTCACACGTAGCTCATGTTGATGTGCCTTATTAATGAGTACCACAGGCTGCCTGTCCTCTTCTGCCTCTGCACCCTTCTCTCTCTCTCCCCTTTCCCAGTGCGCAGGAATTGCTCTGGTCAGACAGGCAGCACCTGCTGGCCCTTGGGGAGGAAGGGGAAGGTCAGGATTTCACAGTATTGCTGCAGTGCAGTAACAGCTGAGCCACCACTTAACTTCACAGAGCAGTTCATACTCAGAAAAAGAGTAAGTGTTGTGTGTTGCTCATACATTGCAGTGGATGTGCAGACAACATGAGAGGCTGCAGGAGCAAAATCAGGCCTTTAATTCTGGGGGTTCTGAGCAGAACTATTTATAAGCCAGGTCAGCACTACTTGTTGCTTCAGTGGCTGTTCCTCCCCAGGATAAGAATACTTATCCTCAAGGCTGAATGCACCACTTGTGTTTAACCGTGAATGAAGATAAAGAACACTAATTTGGAAGGATTTATTCAAATCAGTTCAGCCCCTTGAGAATTAGATATTCCATAAAGTAACCTCCCCAGGCCAGCATGCATGGCTTTAGAAGAAACTTGACTGCAAAGCACTTCTAAGCAGGGACTCGACTGCTCCTTTCCTTCTCTTGGCCTGTTGCAGCAAACAGAGCAGCAGGTTCAGAGCATTATTTGAATAATGCCTCTCGTGGATAAGGAACAGAAAATTGCAGAGACTACCTATAAAAACACAGTTTCAAGGTATGGGACTTCTACATTCTAGAGCTGCTTAAGTTAGAGGGATCACTCTCCTTCCAAACCCAGCAGGAATCTGTGGACTGTTCATATCAGCAATGGGAAGTGAGGGCTGTTCCCCTCCAACACCCAGAGCAGAGTTACTCTGTGCCCAAAGTGACATCTGGGTTTCAGATTGTTCCTGAGCGCATGTGGGGCCTATACCCTACCAGAGATTTGTGATGCACGTAAGGAATGAAAGACCCAAACCAGAGATGAGAAACAGAACCATTATAATGAACAGTTGAGTATTTGAAAAAAGAAAGTTGTTTATGTGACTGCTTAATTTATACTAATTGCCTGGGCTGAAGGGTGCTGAAGAAGGATGAGCTCTTATGGGATTGAGCCCTATTGTGTCCACTGGAAGTTTTGATCTCTGAACAAAAACTAGTTTGCTGCAGAACCAGTGGCACCAAGCTGCTGATAGGTGGCCTGATGCTGAGGGTGGGCTGGAGATGGCTCTAAAAATGCATTATAAGTATAGAGAGAGTGCACAGAAAATGCAGCGTCAGTCTCTGTCAAGGGTCAACAGGTCTTAGAGCCTGGGAAGCTGAAAGAAGGTTTCAAATCCTACATTTGCTTTGTAGTTGACTATATTAAATTCACTCTTCTCCTTTGTTGAAATGAGTCAAGGAAATGCTGGCTGAATCCTTTGCTGAGCTAAAATTGAGATGGTTCCACCGTGATGGGAGCAAAGAGCCCACATATGGTCACGGTGCTCTTGATGTGCCCCGATCACATAATAGCTCCATAGCCACCTGTCCCCAGTGTGTCAGGAGTGTGGAGGTGCTGCTCTGATCACAGTTGCTAACGACAGTCCAGAGTGTGCTCCACAGAGAGGAGAAACAAAGATGACCAGAAATCAGGGTCATTCCCCAACTCCGATTCCCTTCACTGTCTGTTCAGCTCAGTGCACAAAGCCCGTTTAATTGGGCTTTTGCGCAGAGGGAGAGTATGAAATTTTGCTCTCAGATCAGTTCTTAAAAAGCAGCAGAGAACAGTATACCTCAAGAAGAAAGCAGATATTGCCCTACGAAGGTAAAAATTCATAGGAAAATTCCCAGGACCATCATGTGGCTCTATCTTCAAAGTGGGCTGGAGCCAAATCAGTCCAGAAATGCCGGGGTTAGTCCTCAGCAGGGGGGGATCCTTTTTCCTGTGTTTTTTTTCCCTCCTCCTTGCAGACTCTGGTGAGCAGTTCAGAATTTTTTTTGGAACTAACACTAAGCATCCTATTTCCAATAGTTGCAGCACACAGTTACTTACAATGGACACAGACAATTTTCCCAAACTAAGCAATTAAACTTATTGCATTTTTCCTCTCCTTACAATAAACAGGAAGCCTGTGCGTAAGGCACCCTTTCTGTGGGTTTTATGGCCATTACTTGTGCTCCACAGTAGGGGAGAAGCCAGAGAAGTAGTAAGTGTGGGCCTGGTGGGAAGAGTTGGCAAATGCAGAAATATGATGAATGAGCTGGAGAGATTTAATTTCTTACTAAATTCTCTACAAGCTGTGTAACCTTTCTTTAGCTAAACAATTACTCTAAAAGGCAATGATTTTCTGCGTTTTCATTGAAAAGTCTCCATAATAACAATGGCCTGTGTTCTCCTTCTTGAAGAACTTCTGCCAAAAAATAGTTTTCTTTTTTCCATTCAGCAGGAAACTTTCTTTTATTTTTATTTTTTCAATCTCATATTCCCTGCTAACATGGATTTACAAGGCCTACCACTTACTGCATGGGGCTGGGAAGAAGCTCCCCCTCGGGCCAAATCATTTTGGTCTGTCTCCTTTATAGGGATTCTTGCATCTTCCTCCCAGGAGGAGTGCAGCCACTGTCAGAGACAAAATACCAGACCCAAGTGACCATTTAATCTGACAAAACATGACAGTACCTATATTCACAGGTAGAGTACGTGAAAAGGGACTCCCAGATTTGTTTTTCAATGAACAAGCAGCAGCTCTTCCTGCCGTTGTGGTGGATGTAGTCAAGAGGGAAGCAAATACTGACTTCAGTGTGGTGGGGGAGAGTCATCAGATCTTTAAATTCGTTGGCCACGCTACCGATGTGATTGAATCAGGGTGGGTGCTGATCCTTGCTGATCCCGTGGCCAGCAGGAGCATTGTAAGGACTCTGGATGTTGTAAGGACTTTGGAGATGTAGTATGGGCAGAACACTTTCCTCCTACAGAGACTCACATTTGTTCAGGATACACACATGCATATATACACACACGCATATATACACACACATACACAGATCAAGCAAGTAAGTCTAAGGCAATATAATAGTTATGTGCCTTGTACTGCTTTTACTTGACTTGACCGATTTCCTGACTACCCCACGCCCACCTCCAACCTCCACTGCAGATAATGCTGTATTGGATTAGTCTGCCTCGCTGCTGCATCAGGTCCCAGATCGATTTATTGACTCTGTCAGAGTGGCTAGTACAGTAATTGTTACAAGAGCAGAATAGAAAGCAAGAATGTGTCCACATAAAATATAAAAATGACGTTTTGTTCGTTCTTTCCTCTTTTGCCCTATAGATCTTTGTGTGTTTACACAGTGGAGAACACTTTACTTAAGTTAATCTGTTCCTTCTACATTATTAATTGTGACAGTTAGGGTGCTACATGGCGGCAAACGTATTATTGAAAACATTGATCTCATGCTCACAGTGTGGACCTGAGTAGTTTTTTTTATTCCTTCCCTTCTTTTGCAGCTGCTTTAGGGTACTATCAAATCACATTTCCCTGACTGACAATACACCCTCAATACTATTGATTTCAGAGAGGGGCAGAGAGACGCACAGAAAGAAAGGAGCGTGCAGAGCTTCAGTGTATTCTGAAAGCTTGGTTGGAAGTTGGTAATCACAATAATTACATGTCTGGCCTCATTTATCTATTTTGTATAGCATAATGATTTAAGAGCTGAAGTTTCCTAAGTGTTACCGAGATGGCAAGATGAGACCTTTAAAAAGGCATGTAGAATGTATAGCCTTAAAGAAGGACATACCAACTTATACTGACTTTTTACAAGGGATATGGAAGTGCGTTTGAAAGACATTTCATGAAAGTTCAGCTTTTGCAACTGATACTTACATGAGCTCCATAAATCCTACCCAGCCTGACAAACTCCAGTAGGTGTCACATGTGACCTGGATGGAAAAGGTTAGCAGCTGAATTTATGGCTTTTGCATTTACTGGAACATTAAGATTTTTGCCAACTGCCATATATACTTTTTAACAATTCTGCAGTCAAAGGATTAGGACCACAATCTACAATGAGGGTCAAAAATTAAAAGGCCACAATCTGTACATCCTTCCCAATGGATAGGCATTAAACTACCTCTGTTCTAAGAATCACCTTTGTTTAATGGCCCTCACATGGAGGTCGAGGAATAAATAAGGTCCAGAGGTGAACACCTTGCAAAATAGGATATCTTGCTCTGAAATTAATACTAAATTCCTTAAGAAGGGACCATAAGATGAGAAGCCATTTCTTAATGGAGGAAGACTGCAGTTTGCAGCAGATTAGATGTTCCCAAGACACTGAGAATCATCTCCCCTAGTGCCGGACTATCCTAGACAAAGGTAAATAGCATACAGGGGAAGGATTTGGGCTTCAAAAGAAACAGAGCAAAGTGACTGCAATTTTGTTCAAATCTGCTTATCTTTTAAATTTAGCAAAGGTGTCTGCTAATAGTAAGGATTGTTACCAACATGCCAAGCTGTAGTTTTCAAACTTCACCTGGTTTTAGTTCAGAACAACAAAAGGTATCACCTTGTTTTAGGTATTTGTTTTTGTAGTATATTCTACTTGGACAGAGGTAGAACTAGAAAAGTATAATCTAAAACCTGGATACCATGAAAAAGAAAAAATCTAATATTAGTAAATCAAGGGGCTAAACATGAGCGTATCTTTTAGGCTTGACTATGTAGCCTTTACTTACTTTGGCTTTTAGTATTCAATTTTTAAAAACAGTTCTGACACTATAATCACAATATTTTCAGGCATATTCACCTGCATGACCCAACTCTTGCATCATCTATACAAATATGAAGACATGGAGCTAAATAAATTTCTGAAGCCAATGAAATGTAATTTTAATTACAAGATGAGTAACAAAAATTGCTTTCACTACCAGTAAATGGAGCCACTTTTGAGACTGAACACAATGATTTCTGCATTGCTTGGAGCAGCTCTATGCAGCGTTAGGTATCCTTTTGTCCTTTTGCTATAATTATATCTTTTTAAATATGACAACAGAAAAGGTATCTTTTAAAAAAAAAAAAAAATAGGATAAAGTTAGGTGTGAAATTTGCATGTGGGGTTGGGCTTTTTTATCCTTCTATTTGCTGAACAATGATATCTGAGATTTTGCAGGAACACTTCTACACATAATGTTCCTTGTTTGGCTGCTCAGGATTTTTTGGAAGGAATTTATTGTAGTCTTTTCGGTTAAAGATCATGTTTGTGTAGCTATTGTATTGGGCCTGACTGTACATTCGTTAAAGTCGATGAGAGTAGGCGCCGGAAGATTTCAGGACTTTGTTTTAGGAATACAATATTTTTGTTTAATTATTCTTCTATTGTACTTAGAGCTCTGCACAGTAGAATAAAGCTAGTATTTTTCAAGTAAGATCAAGTTTAAAATTCACATTTTCTTTAAGGAGAGGGTTTGCAGTACAGTCACCATGTATCTCTAGAGTTTTTCTTTTGTGGTTACAGGTATTATCTCTCCCTGACTCCGAAGCAATATTCCTTGATGGACAGATAGGATTAGTTTTGGGGTTTTCCCAGTTTGCTGGTTTTGTAATCTGAAAGTATAGTCCAGGTTAAGTTCTGTCTGTTCGTTCCCAGCAAGGAAGGCTCCACAGGCTCTTTACAAACTCACTGTCTTCCTAACAGTTGTAACAAGGGCAGAATTTGTCCTGGTAAAGGTAACTACTCTGTCAGTCGTATTGATGTTATGCGAGTCAAAACAGAGTTCAGATTCTTCTTCTGGAGACCTTTCAGGAATACAAGGGGTAAAAGTAGTAACATTTAGGGGAAAAAAAGAGGAGAAAGAAAGATGGGGAGAGCTGTAATTCTCTGTACAATGGAGCAGCTAGCTTATGGAGTCCAAAGAGCCACTTCTATCCAGTCTGTTTTCAGAGAAAAGCCTCAGTGACTCATAAAAGCAAAAAGACACCTTTTGATTTTAAGTTCAAGGTTTACATTAGTAATTTTGTCTGTTTTCTCTGTTAGTATTAATTAAATTGAGATAGTTTAATTAGTATTACTAAATTTGGTCATTAGTAGTAATTCATTCTGCCTGCCATACTGCACAAATATGATGAAGCAGAAATAACTAAATTGTTTAATTTCATCTCATTTAATGACTTTACACTCCACCAGGACTTTCATTGGCATCTCACTATATGTGTGAAAATCACTCTAAGCTAGGCCAAGACCCAGCTGCCTTTAGCCAACCATGTCTAATACATCCCTCCTCATACAAAGGCAGATCATGTGCTGCGAAGGCTTTTCCCATTTCTCCACCAAAGAGCTGGCTACCTGTGAAGGCTGAGGTAGCCCTTCCTCGCCCCAGTCACCCACCTCCTCTATCATCCCAACCCCGGTGGCCCTGACAGAGCTGTATAGGACTCATCAGCCACCATGCCCCTGGCCAAGGGCTCTCTGCAGTGTAATGGGAGAGGTTCTGTCATTGATCCCCACGGCCACGTATTCCAGGGCCGAAGCACTGTGCACAGGCATGGTGCACAGTCTTCACCTTTTCTTAGAGCAGTTTGTTCAGTCTAGCAAGGTACAAAGCACGAGGAAAAATGCAGACATCAAAAGTCCTGGTGTTCAGGAGGCTTTTTTCGTTCAGCTCAATGCCCTGTTAGCTTTCTTTTTCAAGGGAAGATTTGGGGAGGGGGGTTCACAACTGAATTAATTCATTATTCCTCCAGCTCACTGTCTACTTTAATTTTAAGGTCAATGTGGCAAGACTGAGTTGTCTCCGTGTCCTTATTTCTGTCCATGTTAATTTGGAGACTGGTTTTGATCTCCTTGTCCAGTACACCTAGGACTTGCTAAAACCCCGATTCCTCTTCCCTTTCTGTAGTCTCTAAACGCCAACCTTCCTCTGCCCACTTTTGAAAATGTGCTGTTGTCTTGGCCCCATCATCCCTAAGTCCCCTGCTCCCACGCTGTCCCTCTGTCCACCTGCACCTGCCTCGCATGTGCACCACCAGCCCTGCTGACGCTGCTGCACCACAGCCCAGTTCCTTGCCGTTCCCCCAAGGTTTTAGCCCTGCTCTTATCAGGCTGTGCATGTTGTCTTTGCCCTCCCAGCAGAGCCATGGGGCTGGTCATTTGTCTGCTTCACCCGCAGACATCCAGTGTGGGCAGAGGCAGGCGCTGGAGGCTTGTGGGGGGAATTCTGGAGGGAGCGCTCACTCTTCCCTCCAGCTCACATTATTATTTCCCCTCATTTTCCTCTTGTGCTGTGCACTCGAAAGTACTCTCAGGGCAGTAAAGAAAAGTGGCTGAAAACTTCCATTTGTACCTCAAACTCTGCAGAGCCTCTGCAGCAACTTGCTGGCAGAGCAGCCCGTCCCTCTGGGACCCCTCGGGCCCCTCACATAGTTCCAGTCGCTCTGCGCCAGCGTGGGACGGGGAAGGAGAGTCCCGGGGGCAAACCCCCCGAGTGTGTGTGTGCGTCTCTGTGCAGGAGTGTGTGCGCTCAGGCTGTCTCGCTGCAAATGGAGCTTGGGAGGCCCAGACTGGGGCTTGATTTTCTTTGGATGACTTTCCCGATTGTCTAAAGCAATAAAAGTAAAGAAACTTCAGGGGGAAACGGTGGTTGCAGGGAGATTATTTTTGCAGTCCTGGTGCAGGCAAAGCTCCGAGCTTGAGGACTGCAGGAACTGGCTTAAATTGAATAAAACTGTAAGTACAGTACGAGGGACTGGGTAACAAGGAGTTCTGCAAAAGCAACAAAACCAGAGAGCACAATGAAGAATAGAGCGGGTTACACTGCGGTGAAAGTATGTACTGGTTGTTAAAACACCATGCCTCTAGAATAAATTATGTCCCTTTAAAAAGTAATACTTTAACTGTGGAGCTATATAGAGACAATTAAGACGATATTGTTCTCCTCATTTCCCTCTCCCCCTCCTTCCTCCCTCTCTCTGCAGTAGCTCTGTGGAAACTTTTAATGCTGCAGCTTGAAACTTGGGCCTCTGGGTCTAAAATGCCTGAGAAAGCACTGCGGGCTCTAACTGTAAAACATTCCTTCAGCGGGCCCTGGAAACAGGGCGCGCTGGCGCAGGCGAAGTTCAGAGGGATCACATGTAAATGAGGGCTGGCTGCAGACTCCCGAGGAGCGTTTTATTTCGCTTAAACCTGAACTTGAACTTGCAAACACGCCGCCGGAGCCCGGGACAGGCAGAGCATGGCTGCGAGGGGTTGGGAGCCAGGGCTGCTGCTGTCCCCATGCACCCACGGTCAGGGCTGGGGGTTCCCCATGCACCCACCCTGAACATGGGCAGGGAAACAGAGGACGACACGGGCACTCTAGTTTTGGGAGTGGGCTCACAGCGGTTCCCAAAGGGCTTGCTTTTTTCCTAGCAAAAGGCTGGAAAGTCCCATCTCAGCAGTGTATCTGCCATCCCAGTTTCCACAGGAGTTCCCAGCGTGAAGTTATAAGCAGATCCAAGTCCCGATGCACACTTTATTTCGTAAAGGGAAAGAAATAAGTGAGATTAAGCGTAAGAAATATGAAAGTGTTGCACTCTCTAGCAAATTTAACTATATTTCCAGCAGAGGAAAATACAAAGCTGTCTAAAAAGCTAGGTGCAAAGTGCAGAATATTAAAAACCTCTTTGCGGCATATTTACATTTAAGTCGTAACAGTATACCGTGAGGCAGGCTTTAAAACCATCTTTTTGCTTGCTTGATGAAGTGTGCACTGCTGTTTTCTTTTTCCCTCGCAAAAGGCAACGTATGTACTGGGGAGCAAAAGAGGTGCCGATGCCAGGGAGTGTCACCCAGGTGCGGTGGCAGAGGTGGCTGCTGGCCGGGCTGCGGGAATGGGGCAGCTGCCTCCCCCCCCAGCTGTACTTGGCTGGCGGGTCACATTTTGGTCATTTCTGATTACTCCTGAACAGTTTTGGCTATGTTTATAGCAAAACTTTGAAGGGATGAATGGGCGAAAAAAATTATTCTTGGCAATAACTCAGGAAATATCTACAAAGATGTCCTTTCTGGAGCAAGATATTATTTCAGGATTTGTGTTAGGATAATTTTTATTCTGTGACAGCACGTAAAGAGAGCGGGACAGAGCAATGAGGTCTGGCATAGCTAAAATCCCTTCTGTGTGTGTGAGGTTATATAGTTTATCAATGCAGAAACCACCACGGGCTTTGAAAAGTAAACAGCTGGCTTGGGTCTGTGTGCTGTGCTTCGGAGTTGTCTGCTGGATTTAAATGGCTAGTCTGTGATTTTTGGAGTGGGACAAATATATATAGTTTTTCTTTTAAACATGTCACATGGTTTTTGCAGCCATTTGTTTTCTTAGCTCCTTTATTTGTTACGATTTTCCTTTCTGTTTCATTTTGGTTTATTTGGCTTTTACAAAAGTCTTAGCTGCCACCAGTAAGTCTACAAATAAATAAAAAAAAGTTTCTATCCCAGTCAGAAAACCTTATGGCAGCGACAAATATCAGAGAAAGCCATCGTCTCTCTCAAAGATTTCATCTCACCATCCACTTAATCCGCTTGCTGTACCTCAGATCTCAAGTAACTTTCATACTGTGGGCTCACTTTAATGGATAGAATCTATTTTTCATGAAAAAAGCAGGAAATAAGCTGTCTTTCGTACAAAGATTTACAAAATGTAATCATTGTTGAAATATTCTCTTTGAACTGCCTTGTCCGCAGGGGTGTCTGGCTCCCAATACCCCCGTTTCTTTAGAACACCCTTACAAGTTCTTCTGGTAGATCAGGTACACTGGTGGTTCTGGTCTTTGATGTCTTGAATGAATGAAAGAAAAGCATAATAAAAGAGAGCTGTTGATCAAGCATAAAATACTCTTTAAGCTGACAGAATGGCAGAGTTAACACATTCTAAGCTGCTTTTAGGTTTTTCCTTTTTTCCTCACATTTTCCTGTGCTTTGTGTACAGTGGGGGTTTTTATTTTTTGAAAAGTCTCTGATCTATGTAGTATGCCGTCCTCTAACAAAAACCAAAATGGGATTGTTTCTCTCTCTTTCTCCCTTTCTTTTTTCTCCTTCTCTTTCACTCCACTATCTTTTTTTTTTTTTAAAAAAAAAAAAAAGTAAGGGTTATGGTTCAGCGTTACTTCAGTTAGCTTTCAGTATATGACGGAAAGTTTAGAAGTTATTTTGCAGCTTTCAAAGTCAATTTGCTAACAAATAAATTAACTTATTTGCTTAAGTACTTAGAAAACTGGAGGAAAACTGTAATGCTCAAAATGTTCTCAAAGTAAAAGGAAGACCCTCTGTCTAAAAGCAAAATTGTAGACTGAAAGATGGTCATAAAAATGACCTCATGCTGAGAGAACTTTTCTTTAGAGTGAAAGAAAAGGGAAAGTTTTCTTCCTGTAGATCTAATTTAGATCTTAAGTTCCCATACATTATTTATACATCATATTCAAAGTGCCAGCCTACTCTGCTTGCCGGATTACATTTCAAACATTTGCCATTGATAAGTCTTCGCTGTATTATATTCAGGCTAAATGTGAATATGTCATAGCACAGTCAATCTTTAATCCGCTGAGCTTCAGGTTCAGGCAGCAGGGGGTCCAGTGCTCTGAGCATTGCTTTATACTTAAGAAACATCTGGGGCCAGCTGGGACACTTTACTGGAACATTCAGATGTCTCAGACAACAGCAGGAGTTACTGTATGAGTGTGTTTTCATAGGTTTGGGAGGGTTTGGGGTGACTTAGTTAAAAACACTAGCTGTTCCCAACTTGAGGTTTGAACCCAAGTAGAAATCTTGCCTGAAGTGAGTTTGTTGGTCCCAGGAGAGAAGTGGTTTGGACTACTATACATTTTTAATAGTCAGTGGGCAGAAGTCCATATTACAAAATTATTGCACGTAATTTAATGCATTTAGCCACAATTTGCTTTCTTGCAAAACCTATTGGATGCAGAGCTACTGTACACATCGCCTGGAGACTAGTGTCCCTCCTGGGATGGGTTTTATCTTTCTCGAGACAGTATAAATATGTTCGAAGTGGGGCGTGCGACTCTCCTGGGTGTGGATGTTGGACAACCAGAAGATTCACTCACTGTTTTATGTCCCTTTGGGGATGACCAACATGCTACTTACGTCCCTTTTGGTATTTCATTTTGGAAAATATAATTACTAAATAATTAATCCCAGCTCTAAGAAAATAACTTCTATAGGCACAAAGGTGACCTTGTCTTTAATATTCACCTTTTGGTTTACGCAATAGGATCAAATTTCATGCCTGGAGAAACTCTGGAGAAACCAATAGAAGAGTGGGACGAATGCAGAGTGGGTTAAAGCAAAGGCTTTATCTGCAGCAGCCCTCCAGGTAGTCACACCAGCTGAATTGTCCCTGCCTTCACGTACCCTGGCAGCCCTTTTGAAATTGCATCAAAGCTTGAGTTTTGGCCTCTTGCATTTGAAAGACAGTCAGAGCCTTTCCTGGCCTTCTCACAAGGTGATGTCTAAAGGACCAGGTTTCTGCATAGCTGTTTACGTTCTCATTTCATCTTTGCAAGCAGGACGACTTGTTACCCCCATTCACCTTCCCTGAGTTAATGTTTTTGATTGCCTTGAAGTTCCTGAGATGACTGAAATGTCATCCCCAAACAAAACAACTGAACTGATGCGCTGTGCTGAATCCTCACAGGTGCCTGATGGTCATGGCTCAGGTTCAGCTCGGCTGCTCAAACAGCAGCTTTGACAATGAACAGTAAGGCTGCAAGGGTTTTTTTTATTTATGTTCTTATCGAAGGTGGATTTTCCCACCTGGGCCCGTGCAGCGATAACTTCCTGCAAGTGCAGCCGTGCCCAGGGCAGCAACGGCTGCGGCACCGCGGCAGCCACGTTTGAAGTCCTGATGGCATCAACCCATCCTGCCGCCAGGCAGCCAAACCAGGCTGAAATCTGAAGAAAACGCCTAGCACAGACCAGGTCTTAGCCCTGAGTGGACTAGGTGAAGCCAAAGCGCCAATGTGTGGAGTTTGTCAGAGTTTCAAACGTGTGAATGTCCTTAAATAACCTACATCGCCCGGAGAAATAAGCCAACTGTCACACCCAGTTCTGGATTCCACATTAACAACCTCCTTCCGCAGCGTTAAACTTTGCCCTTGAGGACTTTTGTTTAACTTTTTAATTTGAAAAACAGATAGAGCCGCTTTATAACCCTCATTTTTTGACTGAGCTGAAAGGTCTCATTGTTAGGGCAGGACATGTGCAGGTAGAAGTAAATTCAACAAGTTTGTATCTGATTGTCTTTCTGGTTTAAAGCACGTGAGCGGCACTCACAGTTGGTTTTGGGAGCCAGAGGTGAAGCACCACATGCAGGAAGGCTGGTTTAAGAAGATTTTAATAAACAATGCGCCTGTTTCTGGGCTCCTGATGCAGGCAGAAACTGCTACCAGATTCAATGAGGCACTTTCAGCTTTTCTCCTTTTAAATATCCTGAATCGTGGAGTGTCTCCTTGCTGTTCTTCCCATACAAAGGACCCAATTGTCAGAAGTCGCTTGAGGATTTTTGTGTGTCTCTGCTATCTCCAGAAGAGCATAAGAAAGGAATAGACTTGCGCTATCAAAGAAACATAATTGCCATTTCAGACTTCCTGTTTAGGATTCAGTCAAGTAGATATTGTTTATGGTTCATAAAACCTTACTACTGTGAGGATTCTCAGATACTGGCAGTGCAGAGTTTCAACTTTCATGGTGCTGTAAATTAGGAGGGAAAAAAAAAAAGTGTGATAATACTCCTCCGAGAACAGTAAAGCAGAGCTCTGCAATGGTTAAATGGAATTTTATAAGCACATTCAGTGTGGAACTGTTTTGCATTACATGAGTTGAATACCTTAGAGATGACACACATCTGCAGGCACTTTATTAAATCCTTAGTCAGCACTTTTCAACCTGATGAGATTACTTCTTCATTTGACTGGAGAAAGGGAAGCAAAGATCTTGTACCGGACTGCAGAATTCTTTCTGATGTTTCACCTTGAGCACTGGGGAAGGACAGCGAGATGCTCGGCAGGACAATACAGACCCATAGTGGCACCAACAACTGTGTGGCAGGAATTTTTCTGAGTTAGGACCTTTAGCTGTGATGGATTCATTTAGCTCTGAGGTCACTGGGAGAATAGTACTGCAAAGTAAAGAGAGGGGAAATAAAATACTGGCTCTTGTATGAAAATATGTGGAGGTACTATCATTCTGACCATATCGTCCAAATGCACATGATTTAAATGGAGATTTTAATTTAAGAAAGGCAATACACTGTTCTCTGCCCGGGTGCAGTCAGATGGGTTACAGAATGTGAAGGGATAAAATGGGTAAACTGGTTAGACATGAGAACACAGCCTGCACCACACTGAGCAGAAGCCATAAAATACTTCAGCCATCCAAATGTAGAGATCCGGGCTTCTTTTTTTCCCCACTAAGCCCCTAATTGTGAAAAAAAACTTGATAGATCCCTACTATCAGGGCTCCAAATTCATCGTATGCTTCCTAGACACTTCCATTCACGCAGAGGTCTCTTCTCCCCTTGCAGAGAAGTTTCACAGGTGCTTCAGAAGGACAATGGTGCTCTTCAGACATAATCCGGGAAGACTTAGACGTGTATAGGAGGCTTGAGGGGGATATGAGATCTTAATATTAAAATGATTAGTAGAAAAGGAGGATCATTCTGTGTGTGCATTTCAGCTGTGAGACACTCTAAATTAAAACGGTATCCCGAGAGCAGTGCTGATGGGATCCGATGGGTAAATGCGCTCTCTGTCTCACTGTTCTGCTGCCTCAGCCCATAAAACATCTCATCAAAGTGGGGTCGCAAGAACAAGCGAAGCAGGATGCAGCTGTTCGTGAGGTGCTCAGAGTTTGGGTCCTGTAAAAGCAGCTTTTCAGTACAGGCGGTCCGGAGCACAAAGTTTTAAAAATAGCTGTGCGGTTTGGGTTGATCCTGTAAGGGTTAATTAAGTTTTTCCTTGGTATTAAGGCCGAGCAGTATCTGCAGGAGTCATATTGACACCCCAGTGCATGGTAACTCTACTCCTTTATTGACATGTTGCTAGTCAGGAGCACAATAGCACTCTGTGTCTGCAAATCATTGCTAAAATCATCTCAAGAAAAAAAAAGTTTGAAAGCCCAGCGCTAGACAAAGGCCCCAGAGCTGCACTGCGCCGCTAAAAACTCCGGAGTCAGCAACTTCTATTGATTAAAAACTAACCTTTAAAGTAACTCGCAGAGTGTGTGGTTAGCATTTAAATTTAAACATGTCATGAGTTGATTTGTGTTACTGAATACCAACTCAGAAGGAGTTACATTCACATCAGATTTTTTTTTTCTAATTCCCTTAAGCAGCTAAAGTATTTCATGAAATGTCAATAGGGCAGGGGAGAAAAAAAAGGTGTTTGGGAGGGAGGGTACTCGCGCCCAGCCTCGCCGTTTCTTTTCCCATGCAAATAGTCACCCCAAAAAGAAAAGTGTGGGGAGCGACACACAATAATTAGACCTTTGTCTAACTTTCCCAAGTGCCAGAGAAAGACAGATTAATTAAATATACAACAGTGTTGGTTTTTGGAGTGGGGGTCTCTCTTGCCGTGGAGGTCATAAATTAGGCAGAATAAATACTTCAATGTGTTTGCAGCGGGGCTGCTACGTCAGAGCGGCTGGCGGGCGGTGGGAGGGCGCAGCGCAGCTCTTGCTAATGACAGTCACGTCTGGGGCTGTCTGGTTGCCCCTAGCAACGAGACATGATGTAACACCAGGATGAACTTGAACTTGGGGGACTTGAAAAGGGAACAATAGACCAGAGCAATCAATAAAGCCTATTTCAGTGAAGGATTACAGAGCCGCTCTGGGGTAACCTTGTCTGCAAGGCGCAGGCTGAATAGCAAGATGCGTGAAGGAGCGCGGGGGGACGGATGGACAGACGGAAGCGCGGCCGGGGGACAGACGGACGGGCGGTGCAGCGCAGCCCCACCTCTGCCACTGATGTTTGCCTTTTTGCCTTTCTTTTTTTCTCTGCTTTTCTTTTTTTGGTTGGTTTTTTTTGTTTGTTTGTTTTTTAAATCTTCTTCCCAAGCGCAAGGAGCAGTGAGGCCAGAGCATCCCCTGCCACCCAGGCGAGGCCAGAGCATCCCCGCCACCCGGGGCCGCTGGCCATGTGGCCAGGCCAGCAGCGAAGGGAGCCAGCTGGACATCTGCGATAGAGATTTGAACCGTCCGCGCTCAGTTTTTAACCCCTCTGCTCGCTGCTGGGGGCTTTCCAGCCTGGCCAGAGGCTGTCACGCTCAAATGGCAGGTGTAAGGGGCGGCCCCGCGAAGTTCAGAAGAGTTTGCGGCCAGCGGTGGTCGGAGGTGCCTCCGGCACGGCCCGGGCTCAGCTTCCCTGCGCCCACCTAAAGTCAACAGGGCCCTGCGCTCAGGGAGGGGAGCGGGACTTGGCACCGCTTCACAAATCCTGCCAGAACTTTTCTCTGTTTATGAACTTTACATATGAGAACTATTTCGTTTAATTGCAGCCTGCGTAACTCTAAATATAAAATCTGTAGGCAATAGATGGCGCCGATATGGGACCGGTGTGTTTGTATTCAGAAGGGTGTGCGGAGGAAGAGTTAGTTAATGAGGTGTATTGGAACCAGGACAACTTCTCCGATCGTGCTATTTATTTTACCGGTTCCTACCTCCATGGCAAAACCACATAATCTCCAAGTCCCACATGAAACTTGCCTCAGAGTCTTCTGTAAATGTTCATAAATCCTCCCCGGGTTGATTATGCTATCAATCACGTCAGACGCTGAAAAGGAACGGAGGAAAAAGTTGGTAAAACTTGTCATCGGTTTATACATGCACACGTATGCACCTCATATATTACAGGAGTCAAAGTAAAAACATAGGGTATCAGCAACAGGTCTTTAATACCTGAATCTTTCTTGTTGTATTACTTTACTTCAGGCTAAATAGTTGCCGCTTGTTGGTGTATTCCCACAGCAATCTGTCATTGCCAAGTAGCATCCCCCTGCACGTACAGTCCCAGGGCCTAACACTGCTCTTATTCATCCCGGGTTCAGGTTGGTCTGACCTCGCCGGGGCCGAGCTGTGTCTCCCCTGTGGGGTGGCACTGCCCTGACTCCAGCAGAGCCCACTCCAGCTTTCTGATGGTGTTTATTTTCCTGTCGAGGAGCAAAATTGCTTTTTGTGCCCTGGGCATCTGCGCAGTTGGGTTAAGGACAGTATTGTTGCAGAGATGAAATCGCTGGGAATTCCCTCCCTTTGGGAGGCGGGGGGGAAAAAAAAAAAAAGAAATATTTTCCCAAGAACAGCTATTAGTTGAGGTCCACGTTTTGTTTTGAAACACAAGTATGGCCAGAAATACGGGACATTTTTCGCTGATCCACTTTCCCCCGGATTCACTTTATCCCGGCTTTTCTCTAGCGATCCACATTTCTTCTAAGAAAACAGCCCTGTTGTTGAATTTCTGTGCATCTGTTCCAGCGAGACAGTTGAAGCAGGGCAGTATAAAGCAACAGATGCTTATGCTGGCACATGCCTAAATACCCAAGAAAACCCCGACTGCAGGGTGATAAATGGCACAGAGAGGCGAATGTGTATCGCCTTTTCAGGGGATTAGACAAAAGTGAACTGGAGGGATCTTCAAGGCATAATCTATTAAAAAGATTGATAACTTGTAACGTGACATGACCCCCACGTTCATCTGTAGCTATGTCCAGCAACTGTCAGCAAAAAAAAAAAATATATTGATTCATACAGTATTTTTAATTAAGCTTTGTAATTAGGTCGATTCGTCACAGTCTCAATTAGCCCCCCTCTTGGCGGAGGAGGCTGGCGGCAATGCCCGGAGCCCTTGGGGAAGCAGCGAAAGCAGGCGGCAGGGCTGACACTTCTCCTCTTTCTTTTGCAGTCCTGGTACCTGGGATAAAAGTCTCCGCTTCCCACCACCCACCAGACAGACCACCAGACCCCTTCCCACCTCTGTAACACGGAAGCAGCAGCAACGCAGCGCAGCGACTTCACACCAACGGAAGGGGAGGCGAGCAGATACCGACAGCAAACTAGTACATGGAAATGGCAAACGTTATGGTTGAATGGCAAAGGCCGTAACTTTTTCGAGATTTTATTTTTTTTGGGTTTTTTAGACAACTTAGGACTGTTGTATTCTCATATGGTGCTGGAAATGGTTGGGCTTCATAACTTTTGAAGTGTTTCATTGGTAGTGTAAGCGTTAGGTGACACTGAGTAGAACTAGCCTCTGCTGCTGCTTACCAACTCGCTGTTGTAACACACTTTCCATATGGAGCCTAACTGTTTTACAGTATCCTCATTGATTTTTCCCATACAGGTGTGAGACTTCTTGAGAAATCATGAAACACACTTAAAGTATAACTTTTGTAGTAGCTGAATTCTGCAATATATAACTTACCGGACAGACATAGAGCATGTTTTTCTGTAACATATCGGAAAAAAAAAATTGCAGGTTTTTTTTTTGTTGGGGTTTTTTTTTTTTTTTTTACAGTCGGCACTTAGATACGTAACACAAACCATAAGAGCATTGTCAAGAATTTTTTTCCACTCAATTGCAGAGCGATTTAAAACATCGAACTACAACTATTCACTAAAAAAAAAAAAAAGAAAAAAAAGAAAAAAGTTTGAAATGCTGCACTTACATTTAAAAAAAAAACATTTTTCAACAATTTTCAACAATTACACAAAAATTCACGCAGAAATGGGGAAGTTGGTCTGTTTTTGACAGAAACTGACAGGAATCAATCAAAACAATCGAATTTTGAATTGAGTAAAGTGCAATTTCATTGGATAGCTAAATATCTTTGTAAGATAGAGATTGTTGAAAATTCTATTTTTGTTTTCCAAGTCCTTCCACCCCAGGACTCTAAATTATTGGGGTAAAAAACAGCCTTGCAAGAAAAAGGGGAGCTATTTTTGCTTTTTATGTTTTTTATTGTTGAACTTGTATCCCTTTAAAACTGAAGGAAAATTAAAAAAAAAAACAAGTCTAATGGTGCTTTTACCACAATATGTTAACTACATTAAATGCTAATTAATCATTTTCTGTTATCAAAGCACATAACTAAAATGAAATCATAATATCTGTTAATTTTATAAGCTAAAAGTCACTATAATGGATTATGCCAATTCTGACAAAATTTACGTGTTTCCGGCAATATAGGGTTTATCAGTTCTCAAACACCTTGGGAATAAGAGAGAATGGTCCAGAAAGTAAAACACCTTCGTGTCCCTGAACTGGTACATTTTCTGGACTGCGAAGAAAACATTACAGAAATGAATGATGCTGATCTTACAACTTATGCCAGTTCAAAGCAAGGGCACTTGCTGAAGAAGAAAAAAAGAAAAAAAAGAAAAAAAAAACAACAAAAAAGTTTGGACCCCAAACGTCCTGTATCTTATGTACAAAAAAAAGGAAAAAAAAAAGAAAAAAAAAGAGTGCAAGTGATTTTTTCTATCAGACAGCGGAGCACCCCTTTGCTTCACATGCAACTTTAAGAAGGTTTCCTATACTATACATATATATACGTTCTGGTTGGCACGTCCAGCTAATCAGAGAAAGTCTCTGCATGTTCTAGTGTTAGTAACTAATTTTTATATAGTTAATGTAGGGTAAAGTAGAGTGCATTAAGACACAATATTGTAATCCCTATTCCAGGCACTTGCCTTTAAACTATGTTTGTTCGACCCTTCAGAAGGGTTTCTACTACTGTCCTATACAATCAAGTAACTGAAATTCTTGGGAAGACACTTTGCTCCTCATCTTTTCCCTGAAACAATGTTTTGTTTTGTTTTCTTAATTTGCACGAAACAAAAAAAAAAAATTCCATATCAATGTGCCTTGCCCTGGATAGCGATTATTTGTGGAATTGTTGCACATGTTCCTATATTGAAAGGGGTTTTTCCCTAGTCAAGCATTTGGAGACACTTTTTGTAAATGTGACTTTTATGTCAGCCATTGTCAGTTTCAACATCTAGAATTAAATAGGATGTTAGTTGTTCCGCAGATAGGAGTAGTGTTTATTGTCCTGTATGGTCAGTGGCAGTGCTATTCTGAGATCTGTAGATGCTAGATTATCAGTATTTTTGGATGTTGCTGCATTTTACATTTTATTTGGAGTCTTCCTTTTTTGTTTTGTTTTCTCCCAGATATATGAAAATATGCAATACCTGCTTATATCATGTAGAAAAGCTTAGCAATTATTAATTTTTCTTTTCATTTTTTTTTATTTGACCAAAGTTGGTGCTGCACTTGACGCAGTGTGTTTTAGGTGTTTGTCTTTGTACTTTTGTGATTTTGAATGCACATGCAGGAAGGGCTCTTCTTAGAGAAGCAGTCAAACTGTGAAGCACTAAGCTGAACCCTGCTTCAAGCAATTTTTGTTTTACAACTGTTCCTTTCACAAGCAAGCCTTAAAAAAAAAAAAACTTCCTTTTTCTTCAGATCCCACACCCATTTTTATTAGCAGACTGCAATCAATCCACATTCAATAAAAGTATATAATGCCCATTTTTATATGCACGTTTTTAAACTTCCAAGTTCTGAAAATTGTTTACTGGTTATTCTCTATTTAAGGAAAAAATAAAATGTTTTGGATTTTCATATGTGTCTGATAAGTGGTTGAGTAGTCATTTTGCTCTATTGTATTGTGTGATTGTTAGTATATGGTATCACATCCTCTAGCCAGCATCCTTTGCCTTCCCTATAGCACTTAGCTGGGCATTACTTTATTAAGACATATGTGCACTAAAAAAAAAAAATAGCAGCTTTCAGTGCTTCACAGTGAAGGGAAAAAAAGCCTAGACAAACATTTTGTCAGAACCTTGCTATGAGACAAGGTATTACCAGTAAATTGGTTGTATATACAATAAAATTGCACCCTTTTTTAAACAAAACAAACTAAGCAATAGTTTGGGCAGTTAGTTGTTTTTAGTGAGCATGTTGTAGTCATGGCTGCAAAGAGAGAGAATTAAACTGCCCACTCAGAAGATATGTAATTTGTATGTTGTATAGTTTTATTGATTACACTGATTTATTCTACCCTATTTTATAATGCAGGACTTTTGTAATGTTGTTTAAATGAGGAAAAATTTCTGTCAAATTAGCTTAGTGGAATTTCTGATTGTTCGTTATAAAGGCAGCGTTCATAGAATTGCTTTTTTTTTTTTTTTCCTTTGGGAACTGGATTTAAGTTAAAAACTTTCCCGTTTCCTTTTTGTATGTATTTAAATACAGTTATTTTTCTTCTCTCAATGGTATAGCATATTCCTATGCTTGAGAAGTATAGGCTACTGAAGAACCATTGTAAATGGACATTACAGGTATGCTGTATTTTTGAAGGTATTTTGTCATATTAAGTTTGATGACGCTAAAGTTAGGGAACTCTGAGCAGGATTGAGAGAAAAAATGTTTTAAAGGCTTTAAAACATTAGGTAGGCGGTCAAGGGTGTTAACAAACAGGGGTTGTAAAGTATTACACACTAAATTCAGTTTTTGTTCACCTTACTCTCCCGCAGAAAACACGGCAGTCCCGTTCTGTGCAGGTGTAGAGAACAAGCAGTGTTTTCTCCCTCCGAGCCAGCCCGGAGTGGGGGGCCAGGCAGGAGGGTCCCTCCTGGGGGTGCAGGCTGCAGCAGGAGCAGGGGGCGGCCAGCGCCCCGGACTCTGGGACGGGTTACAGCCCCACTCCCCTCCGAGTCGCTCCGGTCGTTCTTTTTGAGTCACACGAACAACTTTTTTCTCCCCGTCTCCTTCTCTCCAGAAACCGTCAGACGCACAAATACTCTGACCCGTATCCACCCCCCCACCCATCCAAATTTAAAGCCCTAGAAGTGGCTTAGCGCGAATTGACTTTTTCTCAAGTTAATTCCTTTCTTATTTCCTCTTTTTTTGGAGCGAGGGCACTTGCTTTTATCATGCCGCACACCCCAGCGATGCCATTATTATTTATTCTTCTTCCTTTATAATAAAAACTTCGGGGCTTCGAGTTTAGGCAGCCATGGTACACTTTGTCTCTGTTGCTTGTTCCCCCTCCCCTTAAGGTCGAAGGGGAAAAGAAACACTCAAGTTTTCTCAACTCCACAGTATTCAGTCAGCCCACAGGAATATGCAAAATCCCTCTAACATTTTTTTTTTCTTTCTTTAGTTCTCTTTGTTCCGTATATTTGCAGCTTTGTAGTAACAGTGTTATAAAATATTTACTATACGAAAATACAAAAAACCCAGATACATAGCCTAAAACAGGTTTTTTTTCCTTGTGGTGACTTTTTTTTAAGGATGTCAGTTAATATTGTACTTTGCATTGTGTCTCTGGAAATATCTTTTTTTTTTTTTTTTTTGGTAGAAGGCCTCCATCGAACAAAATTAAAACCATAACCGGCATGACAATGTAAGGAGAGCTTCAATGGCACCTAAAGAATAAATAAATAACAAAATAAACCTCATGAGGTCTGTCGGAGGCAGGTCTTGTGAAGTTAACACTGCCTGCTAGGCAGGATTTTCATTAAATCAAGCTTACAATGCCAATTTTGTCTTGAAGTCAATGCATGTATTACTGTTTGACAGTAAACCCAGCTATGCCATCATCAAGTCCAAGGCTGCGCAATAGTCTAATTAGTATCGAGTACATTTTCCTTTTATTTTTTCCAATAAAAAAGCAGTGGGATGAAAATTGCTTTGATATATAGCAGGTAACATTGAAGCTATTCCATAGCACTTAACTGTAGTGAATACTGTGTCACCAATTCTGAAATCAATTTAATGTTTAATGCAAATCCATTACATGGTGCTATTACAGGCTGGCAAAATGATTTACAAAAATGTGACAACTTGGGCTCAATTCACTCTGCTTTCCAACAATGTAAATGCATAGCAGTGTTTATCTGCATGGAAACTATGCACTAATCTATCTGAAAAAAAAAAAGAAAAGAATATATCAACTTTGGTATCTACTTTCCGTTTACTTCGATCCTTGCCTTTTCGGTCATTGTTATAATGCCAGCTTTAGGACAGAAAGAATTATAAGAAAACCAGCATAATACCTGATATATTAAAATGTAGTGCCTGTGAAATCTGTATTATATTGCTCTTCTGAAGTAAGATTTTTCTACACCGGTAGCCTTCGCTGTCTGTCAGAACCTTCTGATATAGGTGATGTAAAATAACCGTACAATATTAATGCATGCTATTCCATAATGCTTAGTAGCTGTATGAATATTACTCAAAGTTATGTTAGTCTTTTTTTCTGACTTGGTTCTTGTCAGATAGGTTTAAAGATATTTCACTGAGAACGCAAATTCTGTCTTTTCTTGATTTGGGGTGTTTTCAGTATTTTGGAGGTATACATTTACTTAAATTCAGTATTACTTGTGTTTTGGGTTTTTTTTCTTTTTTTTCTTTTTTTTTCCTTTTTTTTTTTTTTTTCCCTAGAGGGCAGGACATGGTGTTTGAGACCAGAAATCCGTGCCTGGTAAGATTTTCGTCTCAAAAAGCTACCCTAAGAATTCAGAGAGCTTGCTCTGAAGAAGAGATGCATAAAGTTCAAATTTAAGGGACAGTCTTTAAACCCACAAACGAGATTGAGCTCACGTTGTGAGAGATTTCTTAATGGGCAGCGGTTCACCAGGTACCCATGCTTGACCCTTCTTCACACCAGACTTCCTCATATAGAAAGAAAAACCCTTTAAAAAAAAAAAAAAGAAAAAAAGAAAAAAAAAAACCTCATGTGGTTGTTTAGTTTCATGCACAGTTGCAATATTTTTCTTCAGACAAACTCTGTACAAACTTTGGGCCCGATTCATAAAAGCTCCTTTGCTATTAACACGGGAGGCTGGTAGCTGTTCTTGTCCAAAGCGAGGATGCGCTTTCCACGCTCACGCTTTGGCGAGCCCCGCTGTCCTCGGCACGCGCGCCTGCTGCCTCTCGGCTCCCTCCCCTTCCCCTCTCGGCCTCCCCCAGCCCAGCGGAGAGCGGGAGTTGGTGGGAAGGGGCTGGGGGGCCGGGGCAGGCGAGGCGGCGCAGGACCATGCTCCGACACCCCAGAGGTGCAGGCTGGCAGGAGAAAAGGGGGACACGGGGACGAGGCCGACTCCACGCCGCTCGCTGGCCGAGGCCAGGGGTTCGTAACACGGTGGGACGAGGCTACTCGATTACAAAAGAGATCTTGTCCGTACCAGAAAAATATGCTAGATCGCTACCTCTGAGCTCTAGAAAAAAACCTTCGTAAAGGCAAACACTCATACACAATGTGAACTTTTGTACTTTGTATGCTTTTTTTTAGGGAAGACTATTTTCCACTTAGTTAATCTTCTATGCTCAAGCATGAACAAAAACAATTGTGTGGGTTGAAATGCCCCCCTTTTATCTGCATCCACAAATTAATATGAGGGGAAAAAAAAAAAAAAAAGAAGATGAGTTTTTAGACGGAGCATGGTAGGAAGAGAGTGCCCGGCTTGGCACCCGCCACCACTGCCTGTTCTTGCTGCCGGCACCCGGCTGCAACTGCTGCCTTGGGGAAAGGTCTGCGAAATTCTTTGCTTTGGAAATACAATCAAGGAGAAAACTCCATTTTGGCTGGCTGTGCGGTTTCTCTGCGTGGCTGAGTTCTGACCTAGCCCTGCTCTGCTGCCTGAGACTGGCCCAGCCAAGTCCCACAGCGTCAATTGGAAGTTCGGGGCGCTAAAATTTCCACTGGCCGTGTGAAAGATCTGCTGCAAATTCACTTGACACCCGTGTTAATACCATGTCGTGTTCATTTTTTTTATGAGTCAGGCCCCTCGTGCCTCTAGTATACTTGTATTGACTCTCATAGTTACCATTTTAGTTTTACTGTGTTCTGTGAAAAAAAATTGTAATTGGTTGAGAATCACTGTGGGCATCCATTCTTATTCAACTAAGTCTCCGCAGGTTTTTTGAGCTGGTGTGGATTAGTTTAACTCTTGTATTCAACCATTAGTGCTACCACCTTCTCACATTACAATACAATTACTGGAAGCAAGTACTGCATTTCCTATGCAACAAAAAAGGAAAATAAAAAATTGCTAATGCTAACAGGCTGTGTTGTTATTTACTTTCAGCTGGGGGCGGGGGGTGTGCGGCAGTCGGGCTGTGGGCATTGCCGCCGACTGCGGCATTGACCTCTCTGGGTGTGCGGCGCTGGGGGTGGCTCTGGCCCTCCGACCCGGGCAGGTTTGGGGGTTCCCTGGTGGTAGCTGGCACCAAATTGCAGAGATACTTGGTTAAATCAAGTCACCGTCGTCACATCAGCCGCACTTTCCTGTGCTGCCGGTGTCCTGTCAGCACAAAATCGCACAATAATGGATGAATCTTCAGCGAACCTCTGCCGATTAAATCATCCTGCTTAAAAACGCAAAGCGCATCTAATAGAGACTGGGGAGATTCATTAATTCTGCAAGCACTAAAATATATCTTTAAATGTAGCTAAACTTTTAAAATATTGCCACATTTCTAAAGAGTCCCAGTACTGGCTGTCAGGGGCGTTTTGGCCATGGCTGTTAGAGCCCCCGTTGCCCTGCTCCGCTCCGCAAGGCCTCGGTGCATGTTGGACAGGAAAAACTTGGTCTTTCTGCAACCTCTAAAGTTTTATTTAAAGTTTTCCACTGCGCAACATCTTTTCTTAAAAGATACGTGCAGAAGTTAGTATTTGCCGAAAGGAATCTTTTTCGTTTAAGCCGTACCACCTGCTTTCTACCTAGAAACCAGCGCTGAGGCTGATGAGAGGCCGATGAGAGGCGAGGGGTGGTGCAGCTGTGCCACACGGCCTGGGGGGCAGGAGGTGGTGACCATCGTGCCCAGCCTTTCTCGGGGCAGCACCAGCTGCAGCACCAGCTCCTCCATTTTACATTGGCGGAAATGAGTGTTCTCTAACAAATAGTTGCCCGGCACTCATAAACCACTGGTATTTCCTTTCTCACACATCCGCATAATTTCAATTTAGGCTCCGAGGCCGGGGCGGGAGGTCTGGGCTGTGTGCAGCTCTAAGGGCTCTGTCCTCAGGGTGCCCCGCTCCGCGCTGTGGTTGCTCCGTCAGACACAGCTCGTGCCAGCACTGATGCACGTTGGAACAGCTGAGGACAGGTTGGAGCCCATTCAATTTGGCTTTTGTTTCTCCCTCACAAAGGGGACGAGGCATTGAGGAAAAGCCAAATCTGCCCTCACAGAAAACAAGAAAACACCGTGCCCCAAGCAGGTGCTCTTGCCCACTTGTGCCCTGGGAGCCTTGGGAGGAGGTCGGAGAAAGAACAGCAGGGGGAGAGGGGTAAGTGTTTTTTTGGGGCAGAAAGCTCATCTCAAGGCAGCAAAAATGAGCTCAAATGGTGGTGGTGGTGGTGGCGGTGCCCCTTAGGACGGGGAACAAGCGCAGGCGTGTGCCAGCTGCCTCTCGGGGCGGCAGGAGCCGGGCGCTTCATCCAAGCAGCAGCAGTGAGCACAGAGGATGCAGGGATGGGAGGGAGGGGCAGGGACCCACCCATGCACGTCATTGTACGAGCACACACAGAAAAATTAAAAGCTGCTAAAAAAAAGAGCAGTTGCTCAGCCAGTGTGGCTGATGCTGTGCTCTGACAGTTTCTTAACACTACCCCTTCCTCGCATTCGGCACCTGCTCCTGCACTCTCGTCTGTTACCTCCCTCCTACAAAAATCATTCTCTATTATTTATTTATACCCTTTATTACTGAGGCTGTCGACTGAGGCTGCTGAGCGGAGGAGCCAGGAGGGGCTCCAGGAGGGCAACCAGACCCTGCCCCGTGCAGGGAGAAAGTTGTGCTGAGAATAGGCACCAACAGGGCCACGACTGGGGCTTGGGCACCCTCTCCTGCTTTCTCACTCCTTTTCCTGCACTCTTTCATTCTCACTTTCTCTTTCTTCCTGCAGAAGAAAAGGTTTCTATCAGCATCGAAGGAAATAAATCCCATTTATTATTTATTGCTATCAAAATGTGTCAGCTTGCCTCGGGACGCAGGAAGAATGCACAATAGCCATCTAATAGAAAAATAAAAACTTTGGATGGAAAGAATACATGGTGGTGTTTACGCAGAGAAAAGCAGGCGCCTGCTGCTCTGCCTCAGAGGGAGAAGCAATGGGATGTGGCTACGGGGAGATCCATGCAATACAAACCCTGCCAAAAAGTGTGTGTTGCTGTGTGC
This sequence comes from Phaenicophaeus curvirostris, assembly GCF_032191515.1. Taxonomy (NCBI): domain Eukaryota; kingdom Metazoa; phylum Chordata; class Aves; order Cuculiformes; family Cuculidae; genus Phaenicophaeus; species Phaenicophaeus curvirostris. Next base: position 36,161,132 of record NC_091399.1, read on the forward strand.
CATTGAGAAGCCTGCTGCCTCGGTTCTCCCTTTTTTTAGTGAGGTTGCGTTTATTACCATTTGATTTTTTTATCCGGGGAAGAAATAAGGGCTGAAAATTCTGTTACGGCCATAAACACCAAAGTCCACACTGGAGCCCTTTTTCCCCTCTAGAGGATGCTCCGTGGCATGGTGGGTGATGAAGTTGCATCAAGTGCGGTGGTGACAAAGTATTTATACGGAGTCTTGACATGTTGGGCATTTTTGCCTTTCTTTCCCCAAATGCAGACTGTGCCAAATTGCTTTTGTATTGCTGATATATAATCTTCAGAAATTTCCAATCTTCTCTCAAGCTTATTTTTATTTCAAAGGCATCCTGAAGGGATTATTCACATGTCATGAAACAACGGCCTTTTAAATTCCTGTTACTGGCTACTTAGATCTGGCTACTTAGTTTCTTCCCTAAATGTAAATGTTCCTGATGATGCAACAAGAAAGGGTCTCCGAGAGTATTACCGAGGCGGTGGGTTCATCCGATGTCTTTTATGTGCCAAAGACAAGCCAAGATTGGAAATATTTATTGGTCCAGTACTTCAGCAACACAGTATTAATTGCCTCCATGTGTTTTGATAGGTAGTTAGCACAAGGGTATTAATGAAAGTAACACCACTTCATTTTAAAATTAACTGCTTGGCCATTCAGCAACATGAGCTGATAAATTATGGCAATAAATTTGCAACGGAGATTTATGCCACTGTAACTTGTGCTTGGGCCACAGACACGCTCCGGTGGTGCTGGGGGGGACAAGTGCCACGGCCAGCACCCCAACGTCCTTGCCCATAGGCAGCTCCATGGGTTTTTAAATCCTTCCAGAACTTTGGGGTCAAGAGTTTCATGACCTTTAGAATTCAGCAGTTTTGGTGCTCGTTTAAAATAAATTATGCTCAGGGGGCAAAGGGACCCTCTTTGCCGGAGACAGCTGGAGGGTTGGCCAAGTATCTAGTGGGAAACAGGAGGCTCCAAGCCACCTCCCCTTCCTCTGGATGGATGGAAATGGAGCCGAGCTTTCTCCATTTTCTTATTTTTATTGAAGCCATTGGAGAGGATAGGAGCCACCTGATAAATCATGCAATTCTCCCTACTTTCCCAGAAACCTTTGAAATACACTGCTGCTGAAAGCTGGCAAGATATTATTATTATTATTATTATTATTATTATTATTATTATTATTATTATTGTTATTAGCCAGTGAATGGTCTCCTGCTTGCCAGCACTGGACCCAACATATATTTATTTCTGGCCCACTCTTCCCTGCCGTGGGACAAAATGTCGCTGTGGTTCAGGCCAGCCCCAGCCCCAGCCCCATCCCTTTCTCCAGGTTTTTTTTTGCACAATTTGCTCTGGACAGGAGGCAGCGGGCGAGCAGGGGGCTCAGCCTGCCCCATGCCATGGAAATACTCATCTGCAGCGCCCGGATGGCAGCTCCCTGCCTTGGGCAGCGGAGAAACCGGGAAACATTCCTATAAATTTGATTCATACAACATAACACCTGCCTGGATATTGCATTATCCAAACCTATCAGGATGAAGGAGACACAGCCAAGTATTTTGGTATATGGGATTTAATTTTTTCCCTTCATTGTTCATTATTTCCCCACAGAAATGTCATATTCTGGTACTTTTTGGTTTTTTTAATGCTGTTCCAAAGCTAGAGAAATGCTGCACTTTGTCATTGGGTGAAAGGCGCACAAGTTTTAGAGAACTTCAGCTGGATGTTGCATTTATAAATAAATGTGACAAATTTAATAGGGTAGGATAGGTATTTGAATTATTGATTGTTAAATATTTAAGCTGCAAGTCCCCATCCATCAACATGTGTGAGAAAGCTCGGGGCAGATTTATGGTGCTGGAGTTTTCCTGGTTAGCTGGCATTTGGCATTTCGATTAATTATAGCCCACACATTCATTTTTTTCAGGATTTGTTAGAAGTATTCATAAAAGATGTCCCTATTATACCATTTAAATATTGTTTGTGCAACTGGAACATGTTTTCTATTGGGGATTAATACCCTGTTTGATTTAGGGGAAAATTAAATTAGAAGGTGTAAGTCTCAGGAGAGAAATGCTTTATTTGAAAGGGTTTCCACCACTGGAAAGAACAAAGTTTTTCTTTTATGTATAAATATTTTGCTCCAAGTGTTTCCTGGGGTCTGCGGGTGAGTGGAAAGTCTCAAAAGTGCCCTTTGCAATGGGGAACAGGCAAGAAGATACAGAATGTGGAGGGGGCAGGATGAAATACCTTGTATTTATTAAAATTATGGATATAAGGTCTCCCTGCTAATTATTTCCCCAGGAAGGATGCAAGCCTGTGCCCGGGTCCACGGGGCAGGAACGGTCTGTGTGTGAGGAGGAAACTGCCCAGGGCCCTCAGGTCAATAACAAAAAAAAAAAATCTGTCCCGAGATACGTAGCTGTATGATAGATTGTAATTGCTCAAGGAGAGCCATTACAGCCCGTCAGGTCAATACTCTGCATTTCCAAAGTGCTTTAATTAATACATATTTACATCAGGTAATAACAGGAGTTTCTCTGCGCCATGGTATTAGGCCAAGAAAGGTTCCTAATTTTCATAATTTGGGCGGTGGGGGGAGGCATGAGTTTAGTCTTTTAGTGCTTTATTGCATCTTATAGAAATGAATCTTGATGCCACAAGCAGCAGGAAAATCTTCATCCAGCAAGAGCATCACATTGTCCCCCTGCTGGGAGGCGACTTGGGGGGAACCTTGACAGCATCGAGGGGCTTATGATGCCCCCAAAGCTTCACCAGCTTCCCCACCGCAACCCCCTTGTCCTTGCACTCCCAGTTGTTCTTTCAGAGTCATAAAGTTACTGGAAAGGTAAACTCCCATTGCTGTGAGTTGTGCCGTGCAGCGCGTCGCCGCAACCAAGGCTCCGTGGGGCTGGAGGACGCTGCCGCTGAGCAACCCCAGGCAACCCCAGGTGGTTTCGAAGAGGGTGACCCACACCCTCCATGGTGCTTTTAGTGGTAACTTTTGCTTTCAAACAACTGCTCTCAACGAGGCTCGGCTGCCTCCCCACGCTACCCAGCTTCCCCCTGGGCGCTGCTGAGATGCTGCACCCACAATTAAACACGTGCCCTGAAATTGCTGCAATTCTGTGGCCACTCAGGGTTCAGTCTGGTGTTGTAAAACTCATAGGACATCAATTTAACTGCAATACTAGTCCCATAGATGTTCCTTGGCAAAAGAATCACAGGTGGTGCATCTCTCCCAGCTCTGAAACGTGGCCCCTGGTTGAGCTGAGCACGGGCTGGGAGCTGCCCTGTGCAGAGGGGCAGGTGATCGCTAGGTTATAACCGCCTGAGGTGACTATAAAAGTATAAATGCTGTAAGGTTTGTTTTTTCCTGAACCCCTCCCCAACTCAAGCACAAATTAGAAACGGCACTGCTAAAAATCACTGGCCTACCCACAAATTTTAATTAAAACCTAAATAAATCATTTTTGTCGCTGCACTTGCATATAAACAATGAGGGAGATGGCACACTTACAGCGGCTTGTCAACGTTTGGTGACTAATGAGTCGCTGTGAAAATACAATCTGAAGGGCTGGAATTGAAAGCAGATTCCTCGGCTAACGAAGGGCACATGCAACCTCGCCGTGGCCATCGTAGCAGAAGGCAACGAAACCACCTCTCGGGGCTGGTGGGGGAAGGATAAATTTCGTTAAGGCTGGCAGGACGAGTCTTTATTAAATAAAGCGTGGTGCTGTAATGCGATATTGCAGCTGCAGCCTTTTTGCCACGTTATGGAGTGATGTTTTTCCCTTGTCCTTGCAGAAAAAATAACCACATGCTGGATTTGTTACCAAATGTTTATTTTATTTCTTCATTAGTACGTGTCCAGGACTTGGAAAAAGAGGTTTCATTGCTTCAAGCACTCGGGAAGAGCTTGTAAGCAGGGACTCGGATATCTCATGCAGAAGCACTTGTGCCACTGCCCAGGGCCCACTTGCAGTGCGTGCTGCTTGCTGTTGCACGTCGGCGTGTGTTACCGTGTACCCCCACAGCACCTGTGGAATCAGAAGTCCCACTGGGGATGCCCAGCGCATGGAGGAGTGGAGGAGCCAGATTGGTGCCGTGGTGTGAATCACATTGCTCCTCCTGTCCCTGCAGCAACAGCAGGAGGAAGGCCAAGAGACATTTCAAAGATAAACAAACGCTTCTTCTATGTTTATGCACCCTCCCTATCTGATGGGACAGGCAGCGCTGGGGCTGAGGGGATAAGAGATTTTTTCGTGTAGGAGAAGCGAGTTTCTGATTGGATGCTGGAGCACAGAACTCAACCACCCACCAGTGAAGCCCATGAGCTGCTGACACCCAGTGCGAATGGAAACCCCAAGGTTCTGGTCAACTGCGGCTCTCAAAAAGCCTCTGAGCTAAAAGTCAGTGTTACAAAGTAGCTTTCTCCTTTCTGAAAGTGACGGCCTTGGCCAAGCTCTGCTCAGGGCTCTTGGGGTTGGCCTTCAGCAGCATGGGCTGGAAGAGCCTATGGAATGCTGCTGGTGCTCTCCGGAGCCAGGTGGTTCTTAGGTAGAGGGGCTGTTGCTGCATTAATGGTGTGATAAGCTTGGGCACAGCTATGCTCCACCACAAAGCTGCTGCCTTGCATGGACCCTCTGCCCTGCACAGACCCTTCCTCCCCACGCGGACCCCGTCCTCACACTGACACTCCCTCTCCCTGCATGGACCACCTCCTCCCCACACAGACCAGCTCCTCCATGCCCAGAACAGCAGCCCTGCCATGGGAAAGAGTCCTCCCAAGGCCAGCATCTGTGTTTCAACCAGTGAGTTCCCATGAATGCTCTCAGTTTGATGAAACTCCATTTTCTCAGGGAATATTTTCTCCATCAAATATTTAAGGCAGATCTATGTTTCAAAGTTTGGGACTTTCCCCACCAAGAGACTCCAGGCATGAGCTGTGTCTCCCACACAGAGCTTGGAGCTACGGTTCCTCCAAATCTCGCAGTGGCACAGCACCCGCTGCAGCCCTGCACGTGCTGGCAGCCCCGTGAGCCGCAGCAAACAATTTCCAGCAAGACCAAAGAATAGTCTTGCTCTCAAAATACCCAAGAATGATGCTATTTCCACAAGAACAATGCTATTTCCACTGAAGAAGAATGCTATTTCTTTTGGGGGGTGATGGAAGCTCACCCCAGAGGATCTCAAGCAAGGAAATGCCTGAAACGGGGGCTGGGCTGCCTGGCTCGTATTTGCTTACGCTCTCACCCTCTACAGCAGCCTTGTGAAAAGAAAGAAAAATATTATGGTGTGTGTGCGTGTAGCTTCTGCAATTCAAAAACCAGTCTTGACAGGGGGGAAAAGAGAAAAAACCTCCAACCGCTCCCAACTGCAGCACACGCTCATGGAAACAAGATGTGGCACACATGGGGCTGTCCCAGGGAGAAAGTTTGCTAAAAATAACATATGCAGATTATGTACATAAAAATGTCATGAAATATCAGCACATAAAACCGTGTGGCAGTTCAGGCTGTTGCAATTACAGCTGAAATGTGCCAGATGAAGGGCAAGCAGCATTAGGTGCATCTGCAGTGGGAGCTGGGCATGGGGCCAGCTCCTCTCTCCAGCCACTGCTCCAGACACCAGGACCTCACCATACAGACACAAGACCCTGCAAAAATATAGAGAGACAAGGGTTATTAGTATTTTCTGGCTAAGGAGTGACGGGGATAGCCCTTGAGCTACCTCTAAAGTGCTTATGTCAGTGAAAGGCCTGTTCTCAGGGGTTGGGGAGGTGCTGGGTTGGGGGCTGCTCCACAAGCCAGGAGCAAACCTGGGCATGGACATGCTGGAGCAACTAGAAACACCCAGACAGGAGGGTTTGTGCCAGGGGAGGTTTAGATCAGATATCAGGAAAAGTTTATTCACTGAAAAGGTTACCAAGCATTGGAACAGGTTGCCCAGGGAAGTGATGGTCACCGTCTCTGGAAGTATTTAAAAGATACGTATTTGTGGTGCTTAGAAACATGTTTTAGTGGTGAAAACTTGGTGGGGTTAGATTTATCTTTGGACTTGATGATATTAAAAATCCTTTCCAACCAAAGCGATTCTATGACTTTATGATTCAATGATTTCCGCTGGTGGAAGTTACCTGGGTGCTGGACAGGGCTTGTCCAGCGAGCCAGACCCCAACTTGGAGAGCAGAGCATCACTCATTCCAGGAGAAGCAGACCCCTACCAATTACTTTGCAAGAGGAATGATCCCAGCAGCTGGTTTTGCTGTGTGTTTGGGAGGACCTCAGTGCATGTTTCTGGCACTAACCAGGTCTGCCAAAATCCCCTGAAGTCCTTCAGGGTGGCATTATAAGGCAGCTGACATTTTCTCTGCTCCCTCCTCAGTCTTTTAGCTGCAATGTAAATTTTCCTCGAGTTCTGCTTGTGTTATTTGCATGCATCTACACACTGGTTGTTTTTACATGGTGACCTACAATAACTCATTTTAATATGTACTTAGGTGGCACAGCTGAGCTGCAGAGGTGTCGGAGGGGGATGCAGCAGCTCTGGCTGCAAGGAAGCCATCATTTCATTTCTTTATTTTGGGAAGAGTATGGCAGGGCGATGGGATCCTTTCCCCTCGCTGTCCTGCTGGAGCCCTCCACGCTTGTAGAACTAATGTTGGGCCAAAACCATGGATGAACTTTTTTTAACCATCAATTTTAATAAAATATTAATTTTTATTTAATTTCTGCCTCCTCTGTTCTCTCTTTGCTCCTCGTGACACAATGGCTCTTGCTAGCAGAAATGTAGCGGTGCTTTTGGAGCCCCAAACCACGGGAAAGGTCGGGGGGTGCCTCAGGCCACAGAATTCCATGTATATTGGGGATACGAATTGCGTATTGTAATTTGCCCTCACATCAGGATGTGCTGCTGTTCTCCCCACACCTGCAGCGAAACCAGCCTGACCTCAGGTCACTGCTTCTGCCTCTTCATCACTTAATATTAAATATTAAATAAATATTATTAATATTTACTTAAATATTAAGTAAATATTTAAGTTAAATGGAACTGACTCTGATTTAGGAAAATCGTAAGTTAGTGGATGAACCCAGCAGGGAGTGGGGTCACCCTGTGTGGGGCGGGGGGCACATCCCCACCAAGGGCACCGTGCCGCTCCCGGTCTGGCTTTGGGAGCTTCTCCCTCAGCACCACACAGGGATTTGAGCCAAGACCTCCCTGCACATCTTAGCAGTGCCTGCTGCAGGCGGGGAGCAGCCTCTGCCCTCCCCAGTGGCTGCCAGCACCCCCAGCCCTTATGAACTATAATGTTCTCTTAAGTTATCCATGTTACACATTTTAATCACTTTCCTAGCAAATAAAGCTTTTACCCGCTTGGTCATCTGGAACAAAACTACTTAATAACAGATTCTTATATCCACCCACCTCCCTTCCAGGATACTTTTTATTTCATGAAGCAAATGCACTCTGCTCTGGCGGCTCCCAAGGCCCATTGTACAGCGTACAGAAAAGCACCAGATTCATCGCTTTCTCGTTATTTTGTCCTTTTCCGGGATATTGCCAGGGATTTTTTTTTCTTCTACTTTTCTTTCTTTCTCTCCAGTCTGCTTGAAAGGAGCTGAGGGAAGGAGAGGAATATTCATCTCCCAAGTTTGCTCACGTGGCTGGTGGCGGCTCTGCAAACTTTCCTTGCCGCCATCCCCGCACACGGTACGGTGCGTGCCGGCACGGCGGCACACTCGGCAACCCCGGCGCCGGGACAGCCGTGTGAAGAATGACACTGTTTCTTTGCTCCGCATCCAGCTATTTGTCACTGGCCATTTTACCTCCAAAGCTTTAATATTTAATGAGATGCTGGCTGGCCGGGCGCTGTGCAGCCATGGCCGGGCGCTGCGGCTCAGCTTCCTGCAGCGCAGGGAAGGCTGTCTGGGAGCGGGGGAGTGAGTTTTCTAGTGCAGCAGATGGGACTCTTTTTTATTTTGATTGATTTACAGTTAATAACTTTTAACCTCCTAAACTGAGGCGGCTGCCAGTAGGGCTCCGTGCAAGGGTGCAGCCTGCAAAATGCTGGGGGCTCGGCCAGGGGGACACGGGCACCTCTCAGCCTGGCCGGTGATGCCAAGTGGAGTCCAAAGGGAAGGTTTGTGGCTTGAGGAATGTCCCAGTGAGGTGCAGGGTCGTAATTTATTTAGGAAACATGCACTTTAGCGAGGAAACCACTGATCCCCCTTGCCCAGTCCCCAGGGTACCAAGCAGCCTTGGTTTCTCCGTGGCAGGGAAATGGCTTGATTTTCCTCATTAAAAAAGGACAGGAGGGACAAACAAAGATACCACATGAAAATCTTCCTAAACATCTCCTCTTTCCTCACCATCCCATGCCAGAGCACTCTAACAACCCACACTGATGAAGGGAAAGCCATTTTCCCAGCTGGGACGCTTCCCTCCTTGAGAGTAGGTGTCACTGGGCTGTGATCCCCCACTTTTACAGCCCCAGAGCTGGAGTTTGGGGAAGTTCTTCTTATTTCTAAATAATTTTTGTACCCTTTGGGAGGGGTTTAGGATAGGGAATATTTTGGGATTTTTTCCAGAGGAAGGTTGGAAGAGGAGCAGTTGCTTGGCTGCTGCTTGCAGAGCTGGTGGACACTGTTGAATGGCAACATCCAACATGATGTCTGATGTTCCTAGAGAGGAAGAGCATTTTCTCAGTGAGATTTTGGAAGGGTCACCCTGGGTGTGGGGCAGGAAAGCTAGCAAGGTCTCCCATTCCCTTTGGCACAAGGAGGGGAGGAATGGGCTGAAATTCTCTCAGGTATTGTCTCATACAAAGAGGAGAAAATAGCACAGTCAGTTCTTTAAAGGGCCAAGAGTGAGCGATGGAGAGCTCCCCTCCCACAGGAAGAGCCAACTCTCTGTGGCCAACATTCCATAGGGACAACTCTCCATGGGGACAACTGTCCTTTGGACTGATGTGTGTGGGGACAACTCTCTGTGGGGAGCCATTACAGTTTGGGTTAGGCTTAGGGTTAGGTTCAGGGTTAGAATTGTCCCTGTATAGAGTGGTCCCATGTAAAGTTATCCCATGGAGAGTTGGCTGTGAAGAGAGTTGTCTTAGATCCCAGTCCCCCCCAGCCAACGCATCCCCTGTGCCACCCAGCGACGACACCGCATTGAGATGCTCTGGTGGCAAAGCCTCTGCTGTAGGGCGAGTGCTGCTGGTTGCAGTGGCATTTGCACCCAATGCTGCTGGAAATGCTGACTGCCCCTGCGATAGGACAGGCAGAGGGGCAATGGTGGTGCACAATCTTGCAGCCTGATGATATTTGCAAAGCTGCAGCAGGCAGGAGCCTCCTGGCTTCCCGCTGAAGGAAAGGACATTTCCCATCATTTCATCTATAGAAGCAAGACTTGAAAATGCACACTCTGGAGTCAAGAGATGAAGGAAAATCAAATAAAACATACTTATGAAAAGGATTTTGAGGTGAGACTCATGATTTTTTAATGGACTAGACTGATTTCACTCCTTCTGTTTCACTGTTAGCTGGTGCAGCTCTGGCTTCTTGCTGTCCAGTCAAGCTGAGGGTCCTTCCCTGCTGCCGCAGGACTCTGATCCAGCCAAACTCCCATGGTTCAGCTGCAGGGAAGGGTAAAAGATTCATCTGGACACATGACGCGCTATGAAGAGCAGCCAGGAATATATTTGAACTCTTGAGGTCAGGAGTTCAACACCGTGCTGTTACACCCATCTCAGATATTTCATTCCCTTTCTAAGTCCTCATCATGAGACAGACCAGCGGAGGTACAGCTTGTCCATGATTTTGGGGATTTCTTCTTGGATGGTATGCTGGAAAGGGACTTTAAAGACTGCGCCATCACTGTGCTGGAAGAGAACTGTGAGGCATAAGCAACCAGGAGGAGGTTGGTTTGGTCATCCAGTTCCAAAAACTGGATGGGAGTGAAGGAAAGTTTGCATCTGCTCTATACGAATGTGAGAATGTGAACAGAGCTTACAAAAGCAGCAGTCTAAGTCACTCCCCTCCATGCACACCATTAAAACCCACTTCTTAAAACAAGCACTGGGAAAACAGATGGTTGAGATAATGGGAGGGTTTGGGTGCTGAAGGCGATTGGCCTTCACCTTTCTCACTACGTGCACAAAATGGATTGTTATCTTCCATCCACCACATACACCTGGCTTTGTTCGCTGCTGTCGGCACAATAGCTTTTAAGGATAGTCTCATCTTTAATGGCAGGTAGAATTTCCCCCTTCGCTATATACCAGTTTGATGTAGGAAATGGCTCATTTGCAAGCTAAAGGTTTAATTAGAAGAAAAAAAAAGGTCAGCAGAGATCAGATGTGAATTGCAAAGTGCTAACGGAGTTTACTGCAGCAATGTATTTACTGAGAACCATGCTATAGATCTGTTTCCTCTCTCTCTGCACAGAATGCTAATAGCACCCCTTAAAATTCTTTCGATCAACAGAAAGATTATCGATAGTATGTGGAATGCTTTAAAACTGTTTGGCATCCATTGGGTTGGGGTTTTTTTTAATGATAATCAATGGGCTTTGTTAAGACCCAGAGAGTCCCTTACCCATCTTGCTAATTGTGGATCCTTCTTTCCAGGTCAGGTTTCCAGAATGTGACACCTTTCGGGTCGCTGTTTCCTCTCCCATCCATCGCAATATGAGCTTTGCAGAGGGTATTTATTGCTTCACCTCATTGGGAACAGTCATGATGTAAATTGTGCCACAAATACCAATATGATGAAAATCCACAGTACTTCTTCACCTCACTATATTCTGGATGTTTTTTATGGGTATGCAAGCTGCAGAAATAGAGTTCTGTACAATCTCTCTTAAAAGCAATGGGAATGATAGTAATGTGATGTGATTACACAAGGTTTTAGCTTGTTGGTGAAAGTGCTAAGCTGGCCCAAGGCAGTAGGGTCTGAAGTCAAGTCACACCATTGATCTCAGCTCTCAGGGTCACCCTTGCAGCACTCATTTCGATGACCTCTGACGTCTGGTGGAGGCTCAGCATTGTTTCAGGAGCTACCAGCAAATGTGGGTGGCAGGAGGAATAGCAGCCCCACATGTTGCTTCAGACACTGGGATGTAGCAGACAGGTAACACGCTCTGACACACTGCTGCTCCTGCAGCCAAGATGAGAAGCATCACTTCACCTGCATCTCCAGAGCTCCATGAAGGCTTCGTCCTGCTGCATCTTGCTCCTTGCATCTCTGGGGGATTCCCACTGGTAGGGATTGGCATTGGTGCTCTTGATGCAGCAGTGCCGCAACTGCCCTTCACTGGAAACTTGCCAGTGAGCACAGATGCAGCTTCCAGTCTGATCTGTGCTGCAGCTGGGGCCAGGAAGGGTTCAAGGAGTGCTGCTTCTTGGCCAGATTCACTGGGAGTCCAGGCATCCTGAACTGTCACCGAGAAAGCCATGATTTGGGGCTTCATTACGCGTCATACATAACTAATGACTCTGCAGCAGCATATGGCAGGATGAATGCTGCAAAAGTCCAGAGACAGACACCAAGGCGGAGAGAAATCAAAATGGCAGCTGGACCTGCCGGGGAGAACAAGAGCAATTTTTCCAGTCACTTCCATTGGTTCCAGTATCACTCAGCCCCACACCCAGTTTAATGTGAGACTGCAATTTCACTTTAAGCAACACTATATGAAAAAGGACAGGTAGCAGATCAGGCTGTAAACTGATGCAATTAAACAGGCAACATTAATTCTCAGCACCTGAGACTCAAGTCTTCCATGCAGTGTCGATAACACTAATTTCAATCATTTTGGCAAAGCAAACAGTATGAACAACAGGAGAAGGACAGAGAAGGCTCTTCACTCTTCTGGAGGATCAGAAACTTGCAGCAATTATCAGGCAACAGTTCCCGCTGCCTGATAAGCTGTTAAGACCGAAGAAAAGACATCACAGCTCTGAGGCTGGAAACAGAAGAGTGGCAATTATTTTGCAGTTTAACTATTGCCCCCCATCTCCAGGTATAGGGAGTGAACTGATGCAGACCCTGATGCACCCAGCTTCTGACAAAGCTTTGTGATGCTCTTCGTGCAGGAATTCAAGTATGCTTTTAGGACACTTTATGATTCAGGTGTGATGGGTCTAAAGCATTAACCATTTCCTCCTGACAGCAGAAAAAAGCCATGTTACCTTGGGCTAACCATGTTCCTATTAAAAAAAAAAAATGGCTCCTAGGAGCCTCATAAAAGGAACAAGAGATTCCCTCATCATTGCTGGGCACGTGGGGGAAATTCAGCGGTTCTGACAACGAGATCATGTTTGATATCATCCTAGCTGACTCAACAGAGATGTCAAATGGGAGAAGATAGCAGAAGTCTGCCTCGCACTTTAATTGGCTTACACTTTTGTACATCCTGTTTTAAAAGTAAGGCCTTCAAAATGCAACTTTGACAAGTGAGTTGTGTGGGGCTTTATCCTGGGCAGTCTTGCAGCCTTCTCAGTGACAAAAACAGTGCAGGTCTGAACACAGGCAGTATATATGGTTGGATTTATGGAGTATTCATTATTTTAATAGCACTTATTGACTTAGGGTCAAATATCTTTTTCCAACATTTTTTTATTTAAGGGAAGAGCCCGTATGTCACAATCTCATGCCTCATCTAATTGGATAAGTGTTTCCTTTGTCCTTGAAACCGAAAAGTAGACTGCGTATCCAGGAGCTACAGAATGAAAAAGCATCTGCCTTTGGTATTTGGCATGCCTCAATTAAAGAACTCGCTGCCTGGGTTATCCTTTTTTTGGAATTCTCACCAGAGCACTTCTGCTTAGATTCAAGCGTACAGTTCTGAAGGTCAGTCAAGGGGTATGTACAAAACCCAAATCCTTTGGAACAATATATAGAACATTAATGTTTTACATACAACAGAAAAGAGGCCTGGATCTGGCAAAGCCAAGTTCATAGTCACGCTGGAAGCACAGGAATGGTTTGTGTGCTCACTCCCCGCCAAGCATTTCTGGGAGCTCCTGCTGGAGTGGAGCTCAGGTCCACCCTCACGACTCGACTCCCCTCCCTCCCAGTCTCACAAATCTAGCGCTCAATATGCACAAACCCCTTCCATCTTGAAAAAATAATTGAAAATGTGCACCCTGAAGTTCACTGGATCGATCCCTCTGAATTATTTTATTTAGAAGACACTTCATTGTGTCAAAGATTTAATGGAGAGGTTACGATGCCCAGCCTTCAGAATGTCAATGCATTAAACTGGAATATTGCAGGGAATGTTAAAATCCTCAGTAATGTATGGCCAAGCAGAAGTGCCAGGTTTATAAAATATGAAAATTATTCTGCAGAGTTTGTATAAGACACAGGCTGCTGGGGAAAAGCAGCATAGGGGTCAGAAACCTTCTGCGTGTATCTTACAAGCAGTGTGATGAAATTTAGCAGCCTCACTATGGACACTCTCGCCTTTCCCTTGCAACCCTTCTAGCGTTCACTTCCCAAGCTGTATCTCTGGAAATGCACGTATTTTTACATAAGCAGTATTTCCCATCACACTTGATTAAATACTTTCCCTTATTATTTATTGCCCATTAGACAACATATCTTCTGCACGTACCTTCACTGGAAAAAAATGTCTTTGCTGCTTAATGCAGACCTCAGCATGTCTCAGGCCAGAGCAGTTCGCTGCAATGATCTCTGTGTGGGACTGAAGCTGAGAAGCACTGAGTAAACCTCGGCAGCACAGATCAGGGTTCTCTGCTTATTAAGCAGCACTTCTGGTATCTGAGAATTACTCTACTTTACCACACTTCACATTTCTCGGTGCATGCAACAAGGTTATAATACAGAAGCTGTCCAAAGGCGTTTCTCTCCTGAGGGAATCTCTCTCTTGGGGTGCTGCAGGAACAATTGTGATCCACCGAAGTACTGCTGGGCTGTAAAGTTTCAAGTGAAACGGAAGGGCGGGGGAAGGAATGACAAGTCCTTTTTACTGACATTCTCTCCCCAAATGGATTTGGCAGAGCCCAGCTCTGCTGATCTTAAAGCAAGGTTTATCATTTGTGCAGGCTGCTGCCTGAAGGGGGAAAAGATCTTTGAAGTTGTTGAATGATGGAAGGGTCTCCCCCCCTCCTCTCCCTCATATACATTTTTTAAGGGTGGAGACTGGGAGATGCTCAACTGCCCTGAGTCAGGAAATTACATGACAAATTAAACAATTATGTGTTTTAGTGCTGAGCATCTATTTAGACATTTAGCATCAAACATGCATTTAGCATGAATTCCACGGACATTTATACTTTGCCCATCACCTGTAATTCTACACTGCATTATTCTACTGCATGTCAAGAGCTCCCCCAGCCCATGATCTGCACCTTCAAGAGATTTCTTTACCATTTAACTTTATTACAGAAGGCACTGCCTGGACACTGTTGGAGTGACAAGGACTATTTCTTTAATTACTGTACATTGATAATAGCATTTACTCTGGCAGCTCCAGTGCTATTCAATCAAGAAAGATTCAATACAAAAAAGCTGATTTGCCAAAAAAGAGATTAGCATAAGTGCCTACAGTCACATTCTATTTTTGAAGGTAAAGCTACTGTGTCTGTGAGCTTTCTTGTGGGAACTTTATAAAAAGCAATTAATCTAGTTTATCTCCTTCAAAAGATATTTGGGGAAATCACAGAGAGTCACTGTTTAGGCTCTTTTGGTGATAATTTTCTATAAACATGTAAAATAAAGAGCTGGACAGAAAGTGCTAATCAAAAGCAGGAAGGTACTTTTTTTTTTTCTACATAGACACAGATATTAGTTGTGAAAACTCTGTGTTCCCCAGTTTGCTATTGCTGTTCTTTGTCATTTAATCAAGTGGTGACTGTAGCTGTTGCACTTTAAAATTAAATGCTATTATTTATGGTAGAACTTGTTCTAGTTAAAAATGCAGACCTCAGCACTGTGTACGTTTGTAAGCAGAAGGTTAAGCAGGACATTTTAAATGGTAAAGCAAAGGGCTTAATCAAGGCTGAAGAGCAAAATGCAGTGGGATAACAGATATAGTAAATAGGCATTAATCACCATACAGGCTTAATCCAGGCATTAGGCAGTCGTGGGGCTAACATGAAGACTCACTTACATAAGGACTCATTCTACCAACCCTTAAATAAGTGAATAACTTTATTCTTGGGAGAAATTTCACTAGTGTTAAAGGTCCTTGCAATATCAGGCCCACATTATGTCTTTGTAAAATGATCATCACACAATTATTTTGCCTGAAGGGGATTTCCGAGTTAGGAGGCAAATGGAGGTGGGGTTCAAGAAGGGAAAAAAAATGAATCTCCAGAGCATACGGAGCCACTTTTCCATGTTTGTTTTTTTTTTTTCCTTGACACTGTCTATTACTGTGAAATCAAAATCTGCGCTAAGTACTTCTTGCCAAAGATGGGCCAGATAAAATCACGAAGCCAGTATCATCTCATGGGAGACAGCTCACTGTCTTAGTGACAAATATAGTGACTACAAATCCAGGCTTAGAACATAGTCCTTCCCAAGTCATAATCCTGCACTTGCACTCCGGATTTGTGTTTAACTAGTGATGAACTAACACTTCAGTTTCAAGAAGATAATAGCACATCCATAGGTACGGAGTTCACTGTACAGAAGTTCTTTTATTATACATTTAGAAATATTGAAGTGCTTCCGTGTTTAACTTAACACCAAAAACACCCAGTTTGTACACAAACAGCTATGTCATAGATACTGGCACTCCAGAATATTAACCTGAGCCTTCCGGCCCAGGGTGGGGTTTTACCTAGCCCTGAAACAGAACAGGCAGCCTCACAGTATGCACAACACAACTTAACCTGAGGAACGGAGAAGGAGATGGAAGCAGGCAATGGGGTAGATGGCCATGGTTTATCTATTCAAGGAATAGCAAGATGAAAAAAATCCACAAACCTTTAATTGTGAATACAGGAGAGGGACAGTGATGTAACTGTTCCCAGGGAACACTATTCTTATTTTGTAGAGGGAGGTGAGCCAAGATACTTAAGCTCTAGAGAACCTTTAACACAGGAAGCTATTTATCATAACAAGCTTGGTTGATACTGCTCCCATACTGAACCAATTAGATTAGCCTATTTCGTCATACTTCATAACTTGGGATGATAGGTTTCCAAGCATGGTACAGTGCAGTAATTGAATTTTGATCAAACACACATGGCCCATAACCCAGTATGTGAAACTTTCAGAACAGTTCACAGCTTTTAAATATCCAGTCAACATGTTGCCAAAAGTACAGGATGTACTTGATGCAAGTGGGATAGGAGGGGGGAGCACGAGTCCACGCTGTAACTTGGTACAGCTGTAAAACAAACATTTTTTTGTTCCGATTCTGTTCCTACTTTAGCAAAGGAACTGGGAGGAAGACAGTGAATGTCAAGTAACTTGTTTTTCTCCCCAGCCCCCACAACCCCCAGGCACACGTTTCACTTTTAACATTCTTAGATTACCGCCACCTTTTAAATTCACTATACTGTACTTTCATACTGTATTAGACACACCAGCAATTATGTTTGTTAGCATGACACATCCATTGCTTACACTTAGTTAACAAAATAACTTAAAAGTCACATGTATCATCCTCTTAATAGGGTTATAATGTACAGGACCATGGAACGAAAGCCCTAAAAATTAACCCCCACCTCTGCATTCCCCAGGCTTCTGCCTCTGCCAACACAATCCATATGGTGGACAGTCTCGTCAGGCTCAAGGTGAGCATTCAGTCAGTTCTTCACAGGCACTGATCTCCTCTTACATGTTCTTGCCATTTTTTCCCCACGGTAAATCCAAGGAACTTTGAAGAAGACCCTGTGTAAAGGAAACGGAATACATTAATAAAATCATTCCTATGACTCTACTGACAAAGCACCCAGCGCAGAACAGCTTCATAACATGGAAAATGCTGTGCCAGACTTTCTTTTGAGCAAGTAGAGGCTATCCATAGAAAAACTGCACTCTGGCCTACAGCTCAGAGTCTGGTGTGCTTAAGCAATGGAGCAGGGTATCACCAGCCTCTGGATATAGCGCTGCCAATTTCTTTCTCAGCTTTGAATGCTTTGACCTGAAAGGCAGCTGGAGGCAGCTCCCGGCATCTTAGCTCCCCAAAAGAGAAGCACCAAAGCAACAAGTACCTTTGCTTTTACTGAGGTGGTGCAAATGACATAAAAAATGGGAATTCCCACTACAGTCCTCCAAAGAGTGCAGGAACTGGACGGTTTACCCAAGTGCTTCTAGTTGCACTCTGCAGATAATCTGTCTCTGAGCTGCTTCACACACCTGTTCTAGAGTACAGCTATGTAAGAGAAGCAGCCATAGGTTCCAAGGAGGAAAACAGTGCTTTTTAGATGTAACAAAATGTACATTTAGTCTTGCTGTTGGCTATACTGCCAGATTACAGCCACTATCCTGTCACAGGCAGACTGCAGAGGATGCGCTGGGTCTATCTCCCTCCTCACTCCTCTGCCCAATAAGTCATGACGCTGCAGAGAAAAAAGAAAAGGAAAAAAAAGAAAACTAATTTGTTCAACTTCTCAGATTTGGACCAAGGCTCAGCTGAAACCAAGGTTAAATAGGCCTGTTCTAAGCCTCTTAAAGATAGGATTTATATAGCAATTACAGTAATGGAAACTGATCTTTATAATTTTTATACTGCCTAAAATTCTGCTGTGTCATATGCATCTGCAGAGCCTGAGAACTGTGCTTCTCAGAGAGCACTGCAGTCTTGAAAGCAGCCATTCAGCTGAATACTGGAGAACTATTGGAGCATGAGTACGTTTGAGATTATAATGAAGTATGCAGACTAAGAAATCAGAAATACTGAGTTTGGATTTGAGACAAGCAGTATTTTTTAAACATTTTGTTTTCTTGGGAACTTATGGAACCGGATCTTCATCACAGAGAGCATTGAGTCTCTCAGCATTGAGACTGCCTTTTTATTGTTGTATTTCCTCTCTTTTCCTCTGGTACAGTCTTGGGTCTAGAGAGTGAGTGTAGCGCAAAACACATCTTGGCCAGACAGAATCCTCACATCCACTTTCCAATTTTCTCTGTTTTGCAAGGAAAAATACTGGAGTGCTAAGTCCAGCTAAGTGCTGTGTGATAAAGGACAACTTCAGAAGATTTGGAGATCTGATAGGGGGTTTGGCTCCACCTTCAGGAAGCAAAAGGCAAAGAGACAACAGGGGTTTAAGTTTCAGACACACTTTCTGCAGAAACTGAAGCCTACAATCCCCTCTTACTGACATCCACTGCTCCCCAATGTGTCTTAGCTTCACACGTTAAAAATTCCCTGATCTGATGCTGTGACATTTCTACGTATTTGGCTCAGCTCTGAAGAGTCCAACTCCGCTCTTGTAACATGAACAAAAAGCAGCTTTGAGGTGAAAGAAAGAAATTGTGACCCATAGGAAGTCATAGACCTAGATCAAATATTATCAGCCATTTATGCTGTCAGTGCTAAGGTTTCCATATAGAATGCAATTTTTTTTATGATTCACAGAGATTAGAAAGGTTTTCTGGGTAACACAGATGGATCAAGAGGAAGAAAGCGAGAAGAATCTTGATCAAATTTTGGTCAAGCAAAACACTTATACATATGCCTAAAGTTAAGCTACTTTTTTTCTTCTCAGATGCAGGCATAAGAATCATCTCTTGTATTTCACCTTTCAGCAGACTCTGATGGAGGTTGGACTCAGAACAGAGTAGGTGCTTAAAAAGCATGATCTAAATAAATTGAAATTATGCAACTTCTTAAAGAGGCCACATAGCAACCATTTATAACACGAAAATGACGAAATAGTCTGGGGTGTGATGACGCTGAATTTGAAAGACCATATGAGATATTAGTGAAATGATAGGCAATCACACCATTAGTGACAGCTCAGTGAGGCAATGGGAACGTATGGATGCTTGCAAAATCTTGCCTTTGGCATTTCCCCAACTGGGTGCTTAAGCACCCAACGTTATTGTATTCAGCATCGTTTTCTGGAGGAAACAGGTTTGAAAACTGCAGAGCAAGCAACAGGAATGGCTCTCAGCACAGAAATGGACTAAACACCTAATGAATCTAAAAATAAAAAAAAATATAAAAACACTGAGACGCGAGGAGACTGAATAGACATAGCTGTGTAAGCACATATAACTGAATATACTCTTGAGGAACAAAGGAAACTATTCTTGATGGGGTGGCAACAGATGTTCTCCAAAAAAATTTCTAACGGAGCATTTCAAACACAAAGACCTTCCTGTGGAGCTGAGAAGTTTTACTGGCAGACATACAGCAATACATCTTTGGAAACATAATAAAACCTAACATTTAAGGTGTTATCAGGCACTGAAAGCAGAAGTGATATCTTCATGTAATAAGTGGTGGGTGGTGGTGGAAAGGGAAGGAGTTTGGATAACAAAATACTGTCACAGGAAGATACCATGGCATGGTTGTTATTTAAATCACAGGAGGCATAATTAGTCAGAGTTTGTTCTAAAATATCTCTAAATCCCCTCACACAGAAAACGAGCTCTGCACACAAGTGAAAGATGCACAGGTCAATCTAACAGAACAAATACAACCCAGAGTAATTTCTTAATCCAGTAAGCCCACCTAAGCATTATACAACCACTTGTACACTGTGTGAGCGAATGCAAAGTGCCCAAAGCTGGATGTTGCTACCAGCTACTGGTCTTTCAGATCACAGTTAAGCACATTGCATAAAATCCTAAAATGGACATAAAAAAAAAAAAAGGCAGGTTTATGGAGTCATTTTTGCAATGACAGAACTGTACTGGCACTTAAGAGAAGATTTGGATCTAACTCCTGGCATGGATCTGCAGCATCTTCAGGGAATAGCTTTTTACAAATTTTTAAAGGCTAGACACTTCAAATTCTTTTTTTTAAACTCTGGCCTTTACTTTTTATGTTCTTTATTTTTACAGATACAGAATAATATTCCTCTGTCTTGTTGGAATGTTAAAAGGATCTCTGAGTATCTGCAACACCAGCAGATACCACTTTATCTGGAAACGATGCAAGAGGATGACACAGTACATTGTCTAATTATTTTTATTGCTATGCAACTGTTTTGGGGAAAACAATCCAGAGAGGAGATTATTCCAGTGCCGTCAGAGCAATCAGAACTACAAAACCACTAGAATGGACAACTTGATTGACAGGAGAAAGCTAAAGCAGGCATCAACACAGAAAATCATCATAGGATAGACATTTTGATAAATATTACTGTAGCCAATTTATTATTAACACAGTGGGACAGCTTTACATCTTGCATCACAGTTTTCACAGCCCTTATGGTAAACATGCCATATCTGACAATTACAAGATGAAAACAAAGACCTCACTAACTCTACTGGCCCTGTAGTACTGTCTGTTTACTCAGTTAAACCTCTCTAACTTCAGATAGGCAACTGAACAAGCGTACAGACATGCAGAGATGTGCATTCAGGTACAGAACAGCATCCAATATAAGTTCCAAAGGTTACACCATCTGTGGCACTAATTTCTAGAAGGCTTTACAGACAAAGGAGAGGGCTGCAAAAGAAGTGGAAAGTTGTTAGTACAAGATAGAGTATCAAGCAGAATATGATCTTTAGATGGTATTCCCTTCAGGGAAGAGAAATAAAATTTTGCTGAGGCTTGAAATATTGCTGTGTCTGGTCACCCATGGCTTCATTCCGACCGCTTATGACAATGTGGTGCAGTCCTGACAGGAATATGCACTGATATTACAAACCAGAGAGCATCAGGATGAGAGAATCCCAGAGCAGTTTTTATTCCCAGGATCAGTTGACAGGATCTTCTGTTTCTACAGAAACACTGTAACTTGGAATAACAACTCTTTGCTGGCTATTTGGTTTCTGGGATTAACAAACTATCTCAAGGACCTCATAACTCACATTTTCACCTGATTTACACAAAAGTGCTCGCATATTCTTTTATGGATAATGAAGCACAAGACAGACTTCTGAAATCACTAAGTCAAGCCCTCCACTACACACAGAGATACATTTTAGAATGAAATCTTGTGTGATGAGTTGCCCAAAGCTATTTTTTATTATAATAGTCCATGGTATCTTCCTATTTTCATAGCTATATTATCAGCTTAAGAGGAAAAAAAAAAAAAAAAGCAGACAAGTCACAGGATGATCTTAGCCACGAGATTTTATTTGATTCAAACATTTATTTTCCCCTTCCTGTCTGTTTCTGAAGTATTTTAGGAAACAAAACTGACATGCACAAAGAGAGTTCAGTGAAAAAGAGACAAGAGGGAGATGCGACAAATATCAGGCAAGTGAACGAAGCAAACAAGAGTGTTCTTGTCTCTTTGAACCCACAAGTAAAATGCGTGTTAGCGAGTACTCCAAAAGTACATCTTTCCTGTGTGAAGGAAAGAATTACTGTTAAGCACAAAGTATTCCTTGTGGTTTATTCTCATTACGTGATATGTCAGGTTACACTGATTTGGAAAAAGAACAGGACTTCTTTACAAAGCTTTCTGTGCACCAGCCTTAACACAGGTTTAAGAGAGACTAAAAAACACAAATTGCACTTTAAAAATATCAATTTAGGAATCTCTTTTTTTTTTTTTGTAATTCCCTTAAAAATACCGATTGTGGACACACTATTAACATTGTGAAACTTTCATCTGAAAAACAAAAGAATAGCCTGACTTTCTGAAATAAATCTACACTAAAGTTTATATCACATGGATTTCTCACTCAACTACTGCCAGTTTTCATTAGAAGGTAAAGGGAATGTTTAAAATTGGTCAAATAACATTACGATTCTGTTAACATGCTTTCTGTCTCTGTGTGTGTATACTTTCCTTCAAAGGAACATCTAGGTAAATTCTGGTTATCCTGAAGACTTTGGCCAAACAACTCTGAAGGACACAGAATTTATTTCACTGAAACACAACTCATCTAAAACAAGAACCTTTTAAGGGCTTTATTAGCACAAAGAATTCACACATGTATCAATTTCTTTTCATAAAAAGAAGGCATTCCAACATCCACCCTCCTTTTTTGTGATGTCATCTGTGGTTCTACTCTTTATGCACCCATTCATCAGCACCGACCACATTTTGCAACTTGACCAAAATTTGCCTTTAAGCTTTAAAGAGATAATTATTTTAATTAATAGAATTTCACGGGCTACAACACGCACAAGATTTAGGGACATCTGTATTTTAAATAACACGATAGAAAGAAAGGCAGTTTCTGTGGTTTGCAATATTTAAATTCATTTACAAACTGCCACACATAGTTACGAGAACAGACCCCAGGGGTAATCCTGGCCCATCCATGCTAGAACTCTCATCAGTTTCAATGACTATCAGCATAGTTGTTCTGAACAACTCTTTCTCCACCTCTAAATTATACTTACAGACACAGAACATCAGTGCAAATCGCAGAAGTCTGCACATTTCCCAGAAGGTACAACTTGGCAACAAATTATGTGCTCACAGAAACAAAGCAGTCACAAAGAAACTTGGCACCTTTGAGGTAAACTCATTCACATGAGAAATTTTTCCATATTTTATCATCTTTGTTCAACATACATTTAATATTCCATTCTGATGAAATGTAATTAATAAGTTACCAGCAATTTCAGTGGACAACTGGATCCATCTGTAAAAATAAAATGCACCTATGTGTTTGTGACACTTACTGCCAGGGTTAAGGATAGGTCTGCATTTTCCTGAACGTTGCATTGGTAATAGTGAGCCGTGTAAGCCTCGCTCCGTAGTAATCTATAATGTAACTAGAGCCATCGGACGGGCCAACGATCTACAAAAGGAAAAAGAACCAAGACTTTTCAAGATGAAGTGAAATATACACTTTGTGCTAATGTCTCAATTACTGCTAATTTTCCCATCATAAAATTAGTCATGCTTAATTAGTCAAACAGAAACTAGATTTATTTTGAAGTTATGCTGTAGTTTAACTATTTTAGCAAGCTCTGTCTCAGAAGGAAAATTTCCCTAGGGCTTCTAATCAACCAAATTACACAGCCAGGCGCTGGTACTAGGTTAAGCCGATGAGGATTTGAGTCACAAAATCAGGCTAACAAATGAGTGGGCTCCAAACCACTTTCCTTGAACAAAGGAGGGTAGGCAGGAGAGAATTAGGCTGATGACAAGTATCTTTGAAATACTGCACAGGTAAGGAATGGAGAGAAGATCATGGCTTTTTTGTTCTGAAATGTGAGGTCACCAGGGAGATGAATAAGGAGAGATGAAAGAGACTCTCAACTGTATCTCTAAATGATCTGAGGCAAAATCACTGTGACAGCATAGAAAGGAATTTGAGAATGCGTATACTTTAAAAGGCATATACTTTTAAAATATTTTTCAGTAAACCCATACGAACCATTTCTACATCCACAATGCATTTTAAGTTCCTTACAGGCAATTTGTAATTCAGGCTGCACTGCAGGACAAGTCAACTTGGCAATTTCACAAGATGTCACCACAGCCAGGAATTTAACTACCATGAATCCTACAATCACAGCACTCAAGTAATATGGGACTTGTATTTGGATGAGTGGCAGAGAGAAAGAGTGGCAATGTCTTCTCTCCTGCACATTGCACGGACACCGCAGATGATGGGCTCTGTCTGTATAAAGCACATGCAAATGCAGAGCTTCAGGATTCTGGGAACATCAGGATATTTCATGCAAAGTCCAACCCGCTCTGTCACATAAAGAGCTCATAGGTTCTGGACAAAGTGAATTTATGGTGTTACAGCTTCCAAGCTATTTGAGTATTTATATATAGCTAATTTAATTTTTAATTCAAAGGAAACATATATTGATAATTTGAATTCTACAACACCAATGTACAGAGCTAAAATAAATGTCTTTGTTTTTCAATACACCAAGGTTCTTAAGGCTAAAATGCTAACAAAGAATTAACAATCAAATCAGAGCTTTAACAAACACAGATTTGTATCTTGTTTTGAAAGCCCTGACTTACCTGCATTGAAATAAGTATGAAATCAATTAGGCTACCAATTCCACAAAATCCTACAGTGCAGAACTTTAACAAACCTAAAAATGGAAATTAAAATTTAACTGTAGCTTTAATTCAGTCACTGTGAAGTTCATAGGTTTCTCATGGCAATCGCATACCAACTCTCCCCATCCCACAAAATACATACATACATCTAGAAAAAGATTTAAAGATCTTTAGTTATCAGGGGGAAAAAAAACATTGAAACATATTCATATTTCTATATCCTGAATATATTTTGAAGATTCTAAACATTAGCAATATTCTTAAACAAGGAATGGCTAAAGATGATAACCAAGTTACTGGAATTTTTCCTTTCTTGGACTGAGGTAGAGACAGAAAAAAATCACAACTTGAGCTGCAAAATTTACTCAGGAATACAAAAAGACTTCCTACTTCTCATGAGCTGCAGCACATACCGATTTGATTTTCAAAACACACTAGCTTGGAGAACAATCCTTTGTATCATTTTTATATTTTTCACTGAAATAGTAATTTATTTTGAACAGATATGTACATAAACACTTCTTTATAACTGGTATTCAAAAATGGGGTTTTTTGTACGAATGAATTAAAGACTAACAGAAAACATATAGGAATAGCAACTAAGAGATAAATGTTCGTTGGAAGCTGTCATGCAGGCAGACTTCATTTGGAAAATGCCTTCCGAAGGAGGCTAGCTTTTTTTTTTTTTTAATTATTATTATCAATAGTTTCTTGAACAACTAATAGAATACAATGTCTACTGTATATACTGTAAATAATACTTCAGCTGAGCTAGGCAAATATCTAGGTTATTTTGAGAATAAGATACTCATTGTGAAGTCATTTGTATCTTTACCCAGGCATAGACAATATGAAGAAGAATGCATACCTGTTGCATTTGAGTCATCTGTAGGCTGTGCTGTGCAGGGAAATACAGTTCCCTGCTAAAAAAACATATCCTTACTGTGCTTACAGAGGCCAGCACACTTCAGCAACAAGACAGAAGCAGGTTGATAATTTCAGCCAGTGTGACAGCCCACACCTCTTCCCCACAGCCACAAGTTGTGCTGTGCTGCATACCTGCTGGTAAAACCAGGTGGCTGTTTTCCAAAAAACCTGCCTGCTCTCAGTAAAACACATGAAGGTCTCCTGACCTCCACCTCCTCCTTTGCACTCCCCCTCTCTCCAAAGCAACAATCTGTCCCACACGTCATCTCCTCTCCACCATGCCCAGTTTACGAGGCTGCAGACAGAGGACAGTAGGAGGATAGCTGCATGCACATGGCAGGAAGTGTCCTCCTGTCTGGGAAGCGTTCCCATAGTTGACAAAATGAAACTAGCCTGAGTTATAAACCCCAGGGAGATAGTTTGTAATGTCTCCATAGAACAACACAGTAGTCACAGACAACAGGGAAAATATACCTAATGCACATGGATTGAAGATTCGTAGCAGGACAGAATTTCAACTGATCAGAATAAAGGCCTATGTACATATTGCACTGCCACTTGAGTGGGCAAAAAAATTGAGTAAGTCATTGTTTAAAATAACTTGTTCCTAGTGGCTGATGTGCGAGACTTGCAGCAGCCAGACACAGGTAGCCTGGGTATCAGCACTGGCAACAGCGTAACAGAACAAAGGGGAACAGCCAGCTAAAGAAATGCTAGTGTAGGAAACAACAGTTCAGACAATTAAATTATGTCAAACACTGGTGAACGGTTTGTTACCACCTGCATCAAGTGCAGGATGTTTATTGGTGAGACTCCTTATACCATCTCCTGTCAAGTTCCAGCTGCCAGCTGGCATTTCAGGAACCCATCAGTTCTCTTACCATTGCCGGTTCTAGCAGCAGCTCCAGTTTACCTGAGGAGCTGGCTGCTCCATTGTGTTACTGGATGTAGAACTGTTTCTACACCTGGCAGACATTTCTGGGGTTAGAGTAAAGTGCATTTTTTTTCTTCCTCCTCACTACCCTGCCCACAAGCAGATCCTACTGAGAAAATAAACTGCTCGAAAGCATGGAGCGAAAAATAGTGCTCTTACATAGTAATAACTTATGGTTTATTTCACAATGTGTGGGAGAGAAAGAGGTTGCCTTCCTGATTTCATCGTATTCAATAGCTTGTTTGTATTTGTGCTCTCTTCAAGCAAAAGAGAAGGGAAAAAAATAAACCAAAGAGTATTTACAGTCTTCATTATGTTTGCACAAAATATTTCAATGCTATCACCTTTCTTTACCATTTTTTGCCAAGGGATGGATGACCTAAAAAAATCCCCAATCACTGTCAAGGTATCCAATTTATTGATTTTTCTTCTTTTTAAATTTTCTACACTTACCTCTTCACATTTATCTTCTTTACCCTTCAAATCTTGCAAACTTGACCTTGAGGAAGTTTAGTTTTAAGTCTTTTAACTTCAGTTACTGGCTATAGTACATTTCAGTAAGGTTAACAAGCATGAAACAGAAGAACTTCCATATAAGGATGGAGGATTTACAACGCTGTATTACTACAATATATTACAAAATAATTACTGCAAATCATTATTCCAAATCCAGTGGTATAACAAAAAGCTGCACCTTACTGACCGCTTTCGGAACACTGTATCGTTTTGTGAAATAGATGGACAAGGTAAGTGCTAATTACAGAAACTCAGGGAAAGAGACACAGATGTTAATGCAGGTTTATTGAGAAAGACAGATCATGTTATCAAAAAAACCCCAAGGGTTTGCATTTAATGGGCAGAACCTCAAAATTCCTTGGTGAAATGAGAGTAATATGTATAGTTTTTTCCAATCCATTGCTTCATGCTATCTAGACTTAAAACTACTCCGTTTGCCCAGCTCAGGAAAAAAGCCAGTGAAAGCAGTTCTAACATACTAAGGAATTTCCATTATTTAAAAGCCAGTGGCACCATAACCCTGGGAATCAGGTCCTAAAAGCACTAACCAGAGGTAGGTAGGTCTTATTCTGCAGAACTGTTATTAATACTATGAACTACCTCAAAAGTATGCATTCACCAGAATAAATTCCATACCCCAAAACACTACGCTTATTGTAAAGTTTCTCTTCTATTTTCCCGGTAAAATCAAGCATCATTTTAGTAGCTGGCACAAGTAAAAACCACTTCTGTTTCAGTGCCTCACAGAGAATGCTGTGGTAAACATCAGTGCAAAGCAAACATAAAGCAAAACTATGAATAGCAATAAATATGTTTGCTTGTTAGGATTTCTTCTGTTGGGCAACTATATATCCATTTGTCACCACTCACTCCAACGGAACAGCAGGCCGAGGATAACACAGGATTTTATCTCAGCTGACAATGCAAAAATTCTAGTTGTAAATATTAAAACTATGACTGTCAACCTTCATTACTCAAAATGTAGGTAGACAGGCATAGCTCAGTCATAACAATAAGCTTTACCTCAAAGAAAAAATAAGAAATAAACTTACCTAATGCAGGATAGCCTAGGTAAAATCTATCTGCTCCCAGCCATCCAAGAAATAAGGACAGAGCCACTGCCACTTTGTAGGAGTATCCATTTCTGCCAAAAGAAACAAGTAATGTAGACAATGAATGCAAAATATATTCACTCATACTTCTGAAAATTAAAGTAGTGACTCATTTGCCTGCTGCTTCAGTTTAAAAAAAAAAGAAAAAAACCAACAGGCTTGTTATTTATCTTCAATTATGGACACAGAATTGATAATGCTAAGCTTTCAGACTGGGTAGGCATCCTCCATAAAGCAACCTCAGCTGTTGCAACTCAAGTATACTCCTGCAGAATACAGATTATTCTGAAACTAAGTCATGATTTCTTGTCAAGAGACACAATTCAGCTGCTGATCCATTCCCAGTTTTACAGAGCACTTCCTAATAGTTCAGCCCTACTGAGACAATCCTAGGAAGCTAAGAGGTGTATGCATACTGTCTGTAGGCATTAGTCTCACATACAGACAAATCGAGAGGAACAGGGTAGACAGGTGAGATGTCAGTAGAGACAGTAATTGCAATGAAATCTGAAGGAGAAACGAACCATGGCCACTGGTTGAAGAAGCTGCAGGAAGGATTCAACAAAAAGGGTAAGACATGTATCCATTTACTACACTGTAAAGGCACCAATGAAAATAATTGTTGACAGTACAAAGATGTGCAGTGGTAGAGAGGTACCCTAAAGTTAAGCACCCGTGGTTCGTCATACAAAATACACAGATACAACAGACTTTTTGAGATTTATACTAATTGGCAGCACTCTTGCCAACAGTTAGAGTATGGGGCCACCTAGGCCCCTGTAATTTTCAGTCATTGCTCATGTGAACTTTACATGAATAAGTAAGCTGGAAACATACAACAATCAATACTAGAACTTTCTGCACCCTTTGCTACATTGGCAAGCAGCTAGCTTCTGAAAAGATAAGCAAACCCAAATGTAATTAGAACTTAAAAAATATTCAATAATTCACCGTTTTGATACGTGTACTACTATGTGCCAGCAATTACTTAATAAGCTCAAATTAAACCCTTGGTTGACAGTTGAACAAACACAGAGTTGCACAAAGACAGTAGCTAAGAAAGGCCCAAGGACCTTTATTAAGCACTTTCAATGCCAAATAAAGATCTACCTTTTTGCTTATTATCTAGATTTACTGACTTTAAAACTTAATGGAAACATTAAGTGATTAAATCGTGACTCTTGCCTCAATATTTGTTACTTAGCTCTTATTAGCAACACAGAACATACAGGGCGTTCCTGGAACCTAACGTAACGTAAATGTAACATCAATCATCATCTTTAGAACCGTCTTGTTTCACTGTAAAGAGCACTAATGGTTTTATTTAAAAACTGAGGCAAACTGTTAGAAATTGTTTGTCAATTACAAAGTGTCAACAAACCTTCAAGGACACTAAAGCAAAAAAAGAGCTCTTACATATAAGGTGGGAACATGGTTTAATTTGAGATACTCCTGATCAAAACCAGTAATAAACTGAGCACTTGCCTATTCATTGAGATGCTTTTAAAAGCAGAACTGTCTGCAACCTAGTCAACATCAAATGGAAGGGCAGAAGAAATCTAGTATGAAGTGGAAGCATGATAAATGCTGTAACGAGGCTGCATCCACTCTTTTCCTTTGCCTTACTCACTCTTACAGATAAATAGGTGCAGTGCAGACAAAACCAACAAGCAGGGAAATAAATACATACAGGCACCTAAAGGAATTTCTGCAGTTGGGTAAAAGATGCAGTTTCTTTCCAGTTGCTCTTCTGAATTATTCTTGATTCTCGGCCTCATCCAATTTTTATTTTTTTCTGCACACATTTCTTCCAGTTGCCATGTTAAAAGCTTTTTCTTCCAGCTCTCCCACACTGGTTGATAATATACAGGCACTACTGCAGGTCACAGTGCTTTCTGTGCACTTTTAGGGTCTCTTAGCACCGCTTGAAAACCTGTCCACACTAAACTCCGTGAATTTCAGAGACTACCATTTGATGAACATCTGGCCTAGAGTGGCAATAGTTGAGCAATGGATGTTTCAAGTCTGCAGGATATTAAGCAAAATACCTGTCAGAGTGCCAATTTGGGGAAATTCTAGAATTTGGTAAAAAAATCTACCTCCAAAACATCAAATAAAGCCAAACCAAAGCAACCCTGACTCCTAGTACTTCTTTTCTAAAGCAACCTTAATAGCACTTCCAAGCTTCTCCTTGAACTAATACTAGGAGCAACCCAAACACATCCACTTACACAAACATACAGCATCTCCTAGTCTTCCTCCAAAATAACTGGATCCCAGAACTGTTATCTGGATCGTTGTTAATCACAGTTCTGGCTAAGGACAACTTGTGGATTTGCTCTTTCGAAAAGCCAGGAATAGAGAATAACCTGCTGTCTCCATGCTAGGAAAATCCAGTTACAGGAAGATGCCTTCTCAAACCACTTTTCTAGATAAATGATGTGCAGTTATTTCTGCCAGACAACAATTACAGTTTCCATCAAAACTCAGATAAGATGCTGGAATACTAAGGTATTTTCATTATTTAAAAGCCTACCGTTGTAATATTAAGCTGGACATTCCTGCTTAAAATAATGTTTCAACATTTATGTAACATTCAAAATGCCTTATAAAAGGCTCACGTAATGATCAGTGATTAGACCACTTTTTAAATAAGTGTAGATATGAAGGATGGCAATAGTAATCTTTTTAACTGGCTTTGGGGCTTTAGCAAGGGCATGCTTGTGTAACAACTTCTGCATTTGCACTTGTATTTTACTTGAGTTTTAAGCAAGCCCATGAAGGGCCCTCTTCCCCTTGTGCTATACTAGCAGTCAGGGGACTCAAAACCACAGTAAGTTCTTTTAGTAGTACAATCATTGATTATTTCATCAGAAATACTAGTAACAACTAAGTAACAGATGTCATAAGGAGGGCAACATTTTTCTGCCTACACAGCTTTTTTTAATTAATAAATGTAAAGAAAAACTAAATTTAAAAGCGGTTCCAGAAAATATATTAAACCAAAAATATATATAGACAAAATCTCAAAACGTAAGCATTACTATCTACTCCAAAGAGGAAGCAATTTTATTAAGCTAATATAGTTCATCTTAGTCTCCATCACATATAAGACTGAAGCACAATTATTTCTGGACAAAAATGTGACTGAAGTCTGGTTTGCTAGCATTTAAATTTGATTAGATGTAATGATATGTTTCCTTCAATTTGCTAAGCTTTGACTGCTGAGAGGACTAAATACAAACAAAATATTGAGGAAGCTATGAGGTAAAACTGTACTTCCGAGTTAGACAAATTATTGAGCAGTAAATATCACATCAGAGTTATTTGACCACTAGTGTGATAAGGAATACCCAACAAATATTACCGCAGTGTTAACTTCCAAAGAGTCCAGCAGAACAAAAGAAAAAGGCTCTTGAGTGACTCTCACAGAAAGGAGGAACAAATGGTACTGACAGGTGTTCGGTGATCATTAGCATTGGCCAGTTGGAACATTTATTGGTATCCAGAGCTCTCCATTGCTCGCAACGTGCTTTAGGAAAACTAGGTCCATCTTTTTCACATCTCAGAAACAGGCTCTTAAAAGACACAGAGGATTTGATTAAATACAAAGGTTGTTTAAAAACAGAGCACAGTTCCTCTAAAAGAGATTTTTTGGGAGAATTGGAGAGACTTAAACTCCTTCAATATTTGTGCATACTACAACTTGAGCTAGCAACAGGTACGCTTTAAACTGGCATGGACCAGTACTGCCACTGAACAGAGGGGGCCAGTCCAGCCCTCCTTTCTCCGCTCTCTCTTATCCTTGAGTTGCCCTTATTCTTGTGTTGGCACAAGCACTTGAAGCAACTGTACTGTGACTCAGATTGGGGAACGGATCCAAGTCAGTTCAAAACCAGCTCAGTTCCCTGATTCAGAATAGAGTGGGGTATGTTAGGGGAAGAGACAGAGAGGTGTCCCCAGACGGCTCCCTTCAGCAGCTCTGCAGATTTTAAGCATGTGTGAAATGTAGCCTTAGCATTTGGGGCAACTTTTTGCCGGGGTAAAGTACTAAGTAAAGCAAAGGTAAAACACTAGAGTAAAGCAAAGACACAAACATAACTAAACAAAGAAAAATATGTCCATGGCTGAGAGAGATTTATTTATAAACATGTACGTTGTATCCTTACACTACTTAAGACTGTTCATTAGAGAATTAAGTACTGGGTAACGTGTATGATTCTACCTTCTCTTTTTCCTCCTGTCAACATATCACATTATTTTAGAAAAAATTCCATGTGAAAACAAAGACAAATTATTACAAAGAACAACAGTGTACTTACACACTGCGACATGCAATAGGCTTGTAAAATCCAACTTCCTGTCCTGTAAAGACTTTTTCTATGCCAAGGTGATCTTTGCAAGTAATGTTTGGTGCTGGAAGACACTGAACTGAGGACAAAAATAAATATTTTAAATTAAACAGCAGACAATTGAGCACTGTAGTGTTTTTCTGATGAGACACAAGTGACATATACAAATGAAGCTACACTGTGCAACTGTCGTGATAAACCACACAGCGCACACAGACATAGTCTTTAAAAAAAAAAAAAATTTAAGCCAGTCCTATGACTAGCTTGTCTTTTTGCATGATATTTATTAAGCAAAATATACAAACCTAATTGCTACCCTAATTCTGTGGTAATTTCCATTTTGGCTTCATCATAAATCAATGGGAAACCTGAATCTGACATACAGAAAACATTTTCATCATGAGAACAGTCAAACATTGGAGCAAGTTGCTCAGAGAGGTGATGCCATCACCATCCCTGGAGGTTTTCAAGACCTGACTGCACAAAGCTCTGAGCAACCTGGTCTGAATTCAGCGCCAATGCTGCTGTGAGAAGGTTGGACTACATGACTTCCCGAAGCCTCTTTCAACCCACATTGTTCTATTATTCTAAGTACATCAGAACTTAACATTGAAGTAAATATGCTTTCAAAACAGAGCCTCATGGCACCAAAAACTCCTCACAATGGAAGGCACCGTGTTTCCTTAAAAAAAAATTTAAAAAATAAAGATTTTGAAGGCTGTTCTATCATGTGTCAATTTTTCTAATAAGTATATGCAAAATCGGTATGACAGGAACGGTTTGTTTTAATCAGAACAGTGCAGGACGGAGCCTAGAGGATATAACATCCATTGAAGAGATTTACCAGAAACCTCACTTACAAATGTACCAATCAGATACAATGTATTTATTCAGTTTTATAACAGCATCCAATCCACACAAGTTTTTTGGGTTTTCATACTCATATTACTAATTCCATGTTTTATAAAGCTCATCTAGCAGATACACAAATGCATAAATTGAACACTTCTTTGGAAAACATAGCTGCTGTCAATATATGTTAGAAGTTAGAAATCCTTACCATATGCTGTGTGATTTGTACAATTCATTGGTTCTTGTGTACTATTATCTATTTTAGGCTCATCACACATATATGTTCATGTAATTGAGGAAAATTTTTCACATGGAACACACAGGTTTAACAGTCATTTACTCCACCCTCTTAAAACCCTGAGGATTTAAGATACACCTTGATGTCAGCTTTCCTTCCTGCCCATCCCCCAAAACAGGAACAGCACATTACCATACAGCAAATCTGCTAATCCAATTTAATACACCAATATATCGCATAAGCTCCATGTTTAATTAGTGCTGCAGTCAGCACTACCTAGAGGAACTACAATATTTATCAGTCTCGGCCTCTGTGCTTGAAGGCAACAAGGTAGGATGCCTATTTTAGTCTTCCTCCCTTATTTCAATATCAGAGTACCTTTAAACTGAGGCATTTAGTTGAGAAGATTAAATGTGGAGCAACATACAAATATCAAAGAACACCTAAAAATGAACATCTCAAATTGCAGGAATTCGGACTAGAAAAAAAAACCGAGCAGGAACTTATTTCCATAGGTCTGAACTCCCACGGCCAAGTAAAGCCACCGGTGAAATTAACTTTTCCAGGATGTGCTTTCCTGACACTTTTGATCCTGCCGCTACATCCGTAACTGTCGGGTGCCATCAAAAACACTTTCTGGGGAACACCTGCCGCACCCCTGGAGACTCAGGAGCCCCGCAGAGCCAGGAGCCTGGAACACCTGCGCCCGGCTCCTTGGGACAGACTGCGGAGGAAAACCCAATCTCCTGCAAAGCCACTGCATCTCAGTCGAGCATCCTGAAAAAAAAATAAGAAGGCGGAGGGGCCGGGAGGGCGGGACGGGGTCCCTCATCCCAGAGGACTTTCTCTTTGAAAATCACAGGCGCCCCAAACCTGCACCGGGGCACACGCTGCACTGGCCCCGTAATAAAAAACTAGTTTGACGCGAAAATAACGCCAGCCCGGCACATGAAACCTGGTGGGTCTCCGAGGTGGGTCACCAGCCCAGCACACGAAGCCTGGTGGGACTCCAACCCAGCACATGAAGCCACGAGCGCTGTGCGGGGCCCGGGCCGCCGCAGAGCCGCCCTCGGGGCTGCTGCCGCGCGACGCTCCCCGATCCCCCGCCAGGCGCCCCGCGGCCTCCCCCCGCAGCCGAGCCCCCGCGCTCAGGATATTGCCCCAGCCGCAGCTCGTCGCACTTGAGCGGCGGCTCTGCGCTCGCCGCTCCCTCCAGGGCCGCGAAGCAGAGCAGCAGCAGGGCCCGCGCCGCGCCTCCCCGCCTCCCCGGCCGCGCGGCCATGACGGGAGCCGGCCGCGGGGTCCCGGCGCGGCGGGTGACCGCAGCAAAGATGGTTCCTGCGGCAGCTGCGGCGCGGCGTCGACGGCCGAGTGTGCCCCTACTCAAGATGGCGCTCGCACGGCTCCCGGCGGGAGGAGCGGCGGGCTCCTGCCCTCAGTAAAGATGGCCGCGCCCGCCGCCAGCACCCGCCCGGACACCGCCCACCTGCCCTTACTTAAGATGTCGGCGAGCGGGGAGGGTGGGGTTGGAGTTTCAGCCTGTGCGCCTGGCAGGGGAGAAGCTCCCGAATGTCGGCCCTGCGGGGAGGCGGGGCTAGAGAGGAGAGAGCTGGAGCCGCCCTGCTCTTCCCAACACCCGGGCCGTGCCCTGGGTCCACCAGGGAAGCCTTCCCGCGGGGTGAGGGTGCCTGGGGCTCCCTGGGGTCCGCTTCGAAAAGAGACTGAGAGCCCAGGAGAGGTTAAAGGGCTGTGCGCCCTCCTCCCGAGTCGCCCTGGCAGCGGCCGGGCCCCGCGGGCCCTGCGCCCCGACCCCGCACGGCAGCCAGGGTAAAGAAACAGTTCGACGTTGGTAGTTTATTGTCACATAAAGCTGTGATTGTGTTGTTCAAAATGCTTTTAATTCTTTTTTATTTAATGAGTACTAAATGCCCAGAGTGCAAGCTTTTTGTTTTCATCAGCGCTTGCTCTTTGTAAGGTGCTTTGTGATTACCAACCTTTGCTCCGTTCTTTGAAGGTCATTTAATGTTTTTCTAGGGTTTGGTTTTGAGGTGGTGATTATTCATTAGTTATAAACTAATGGGAATCCTGGGCTGTTGATACGGAGAGCCTGATCCGGCTAATACTCCCAGGAAAGGCAGCGGTACTGCTGTATGTTTACATCTGCTCTAGAAGCATTCCTGAGAAGCAAGAAACTGAAAAAGCTGAAAGCAATTCCCGAATAGGATTTAAGAGAATTTAGTTGCTGCCCAGCCCTTCTGAAAGTAATTTGGGTTTATTGGTCATTATTTTAGTGAACGAATGGTGACTTGTATATGAGCCTGTCAGTACCAATGAAAGGTTTGTCACAGTCCCAGATATTCAAAGAATCAGTAAAAATGTGGATTTAACATGTGTGGATGGCTGACAAGGAGCTCAGCCAGTGATGTGAAATATTGCCATCTAACAGCTTTTTGGGAGATTTGTGTAAACTAAATTGGCAGTCTAGAGTTCAGCAGACAAAGTATGCAAATGAAAATTGATACCCCTTTCAGCAATGGGAAGCGAAAGGCCAGGGCCAGAGTGCACTCTATAATGAACTCAGCCCTCCGAGATCGAGTCTGAGGTGCACTGATGAGAAAAGTGCTTGGCTCTTTTGTCTGCAGTGCATCTCTCGGATGGATAACTACACGACTTGCTGTTCATCACTGTCAGGAAAATTGTCACTTCTCACAAGCGCTACATTAATTAAAATTGAGTGTAAGGACTGGGAAGTTAGGCATTTGGAATCTGAACTGTTATAAAAGGAGGATGAAGTGATATGTTGTTTGCATGCAGTAGTTCAACTGCTATTTCTTAGTAAAACAAAATGGACACTAGGAAGAGGGGAAAATCTATCCAAAGTTGTGACATGAAATTATTTCCCCAACCTTTTATAGTCCTTATCCTACACAACTAGATGTGTAAGTTCTGTGCAAATGAGCTAGTGAAAGTGTAGTAAAAAACCATCATTTTTGGAGTTTCATTTGACCATTTTGTGTGTGGACACATAGATCTCAAAAACAACCTGAAAAACATACAGGTTTTGGAGGCAGAAAGCGCCCGCAATTCCTGCAATTAAGTTCAACTGAGATGGTGCCTATTAACTAGATGACTGGAGTAGGAAAGCCTTGCTTTTTATCGCCATCGCAGGCAAGGCACCGTGTCCTAGACAAGCTGAAAGAAGGTGGTGTGTCCCTGACTGCTGCCAGGAGCAGCACTGGGAGAGGTGGTTGTGCATAGCCAGTTTGGCGCTCCGTGAGGGAAGCATTACATCCCTTAACTCTGTCCATGTCCTGACTTTTGGTGATCCCTTCTAATTGCAGGCAAGGCACCACGTCCCAGAGAATTGTTGGGAAGGTGGTGTGTCCCTTACTGGCCAGGAGCAGCACTGGGACAGGTGGTTGTGCGTAGCCAGTTTGGTGCTCTGAGAGAGAAGCATTACAGCCCTTAGCTCTGTCCACATCCCGACTTTTAGTGATCCCTTCTAATTGCAGGTGAGGCACTGTGTCCCAGAGAAGATGAAGGAAGGTGGTGTGTCCCTGACTGGCCAGGGAGAGCTGGTTGTGCACAGCCAGTTTGGTGAAGCGTTACATCCCTTAACTCCGAGTGTTGCGGCTTTTGCCGATTCCTTCTGCGGGAGGAGCGGTGGCCGTGAACTCAAATAGCTCTCTGGCTATTTCAGTTCAAAAGGGCTCTGAACTCATATTTGGAAGCAGATTCACTGCAAAGGAGAGCACATAAGGCTTTTCTATTAATTCTGCACCTCCGTTTTGCCTCTTCTGTAAAGTCTGCCCTCGCCGGGGCCCGCTAGGCCCGCGCTACGGACACGCCGTCAGGCCCGGAGCGCCCCGAACACGGGCTCGGCTCGAAGCCCCGGGTGGCCGCGCCGCCCCCGGGAGGCGGCTCTCCCGCCGCGCCGCCCCCTCCCCGCGCCGCAGGTGAGGCACGGGCGCTTCCCGCTTCCGCCCAGGTGAGGCCCGGCCGCTCCGCCGCAGGTACCGGGGGCCGCCGGCCGGGGGGCGGGGGGAGCCGCTGGCGTTCGCCGGGGTCCGTCTGCGGACTCGGAGGCTCCGCCCGGCGCCAGCGCTCGCTGTGGCTCAGAGCCTGCCCCAGCCTCTCCCAGCTCCCGCGGCCCCCGCCCCGGGTGAACGGCGCCCGGGGCCCCGCCAGGCTTCGTGTGCTGGGCTGGAGACCCACCTCGGAGACCCACAAGGCTTCGTGTGCTGGGTTGGAGGCTCCACCTCAGAGCCCTGTCAGGCTTTGTTTACTGGACTGGAGCCCCACCTTGGAGCCCCACCAGGCTTTGTGCATGGGCTGCAGGCTCCCACCTCAGAGCCCTGTCAGGCTTTGTGCGCTGGGTTGGAGACCCACCTTGGAGCCCCTTCAGGCTTCGTGTGCTGGGTTGGAGACCTACCTTTGAGCCCCTTCAAGCTTTGTGCACTGGGTTGGAGACTCCCATCTAGGAGTCCGTCCAGTGTTTGTGTGCTGGGCTGCACGCAAACCTCAGAGCCCATCCAGGCTTCGTGTGCTGGCCTGTGGGCTTTCACCTCAGAACCCTGTGAGGCTTTGCACGCTGGGTTGGAGACTCGCACCTCGGACCCTGTCCAGGCTTCATGCTCTGAGTTGGAGACTCACCTCAAAGCCCCATCAAGGTTCACTCACTGGGCTAGAGGTTCTCACCTCAGAGCCCCTTCAGGCTCCTTGTGCTGGGTTGGAGACTCACGTCTCGGATCCTCTTCAGGCTTTGTACGCTGGGTGTGCTGGCAGTGCCTTGACACCCCTGCTAAAAGCTGTAGAGAGCTGTGTGGCTCTTGGTGGTGGGTAGAGGCACTCCAGGATGCAGGACCAGTTGTGCCATGCTGTTATGCAGTCTCCATGGCTTGGAGAGACTGTCCGCTGGTGAGTTGAGCAGGCACTAGGGAAGTAACTGACTGGTTGCCATACATTCTGTCAATGCCTGTCAATTTAGAGATTATTAACAGAGTGACTTTTTTCTTTATTTGGGGGTTGATTAATGGGAAAACAATTCTTTCACATTCCTTTTGAATTTTTGAAGCTTAAAAATTCAGTGTGATTCCAGGTCTAACAGCTCTCCTCCCCTCTGAAGTGATTTTTTAATCATGAACACTGTCATCGTAGTGATTCTACAATTTAGTGCCTAATTTCAGTAGAATCTGAAAATATTTAGATCTTGGAAACAAGTTTTCCTCAAGCTTCATGAGAATAGGTTTCTGAAAACATGTTATTGGTACATGGAGAATGGCTTATGCATGAATTTGCTCTCCTATTAGACATCAGAGAACCCACACTGGTGCTTCCCTGGAGGTTGAAGTCCTCAGGAATTCAGGTTCTGCTTGTTAAAAGTTAGCATGCCTGGAGAGTGACTAAGGCATGATCTGCATAGGGATTGGTTATCACAGATGCAGGGTGGTGGTGTTATGCTTTCTTCATCTTGTGCTCACTAATCATATGTAACAACAGGACACAAACAGTTTGCCTGTGTATTAGGGTTTTTTTTATATTTAACAATATTTAGCTTTGACCTGCTTTACCTTGGAGATACGTGGTGTGTTTGTCTTTATGTACTCACAGCAGGTTTTGGTTGTTTTCTTTCAAGTGCCTGGAGCAGTCAGCGTGTGCTCTATGGCCTTCTGTATAAATGCTGCAGCTTTACACAGAACAGCAAGTTTCAGTAGTTATATCTGAAAGGTGTGTGCATGCTAAGCCTTGTTGAACTGAATTCTTCCATACATTACCAGGGTGGAAAACTGAGCATAATGTGTACGACAGCAAAATACGTGGTAGAATAGTGTTTTTTCACAGTACGTAGTCATTTGATGGCGTGTAATCTATATAGTTTTTAATATCTGAAGTTACATGTGTTGCTGTGTTAGGACTGTTTAGGATTAAGATTGCTAACAAGTGATGTTTTCCCTTCCTTTTGCTTTTATTGAATTTTAAACAGTTTGGGCTGAAATTTTCCAAGTTGAAGGTGTCTCTGATGAAGACAGCATGCATTATATCCATCACTCCTGATAACAGGGCCAGGAAAAACTACAACTGCATTAGTGCATAAAGGTGACTTTGGATTGGGATGTACCTTTGGCTGTTCCCATGGCAGGCTGTTCATATCGGCTGTGTTAGAAGCCTTTGAAAAATAGCAGCAGCTAGCACTTGTGCATTAAGTTCTCCCGGTGTTTCCTGTCCCAGAAGGTTACATCCATGCTGAGTGGGGAAAGCCTCCCACAAGGCAGGACTTGCCCCGCAGAGCCTCTTGCAAGGACACAAGTTGTTAGAGGCCAAGTTGAAGGATGCAGGGCAGAAGCGGTTGTAGTTGGTAGGTGGGTGGGGAGAAACGGGATGAGGAATCTCAGCTGTCTAAACCGTGCCCTCCTTCAGACCCCAGCAGGGCAACCCTCATTTCTGTCTTTCAGCAGCCCTTTGTGGAGGGCAAGTGTTTGTCAAAGCTCTGCCAGGGGTGTGGTGTTCCCCTCTGGCTCTGGGATCAGCCAGGGTTGAGCACCCTGTGTCTCCACACAAGTGGCAGTCATCTGGTGGGGGACTGATGGCAATGGAAGACTTAAATCTTTCAGCTCTTCTAATGACCTCTGCTGTCGTCAGCATGGGGGAATTCCTTTTTACTTACTCTCCTTTTGAAGATGGTCCAAGTCTTAGGATTTCATACAAAACCTTATGAAACTTTCCCGCTCCCTGTGATGTGTTGAATTCAGCTCTCAAAAGTGAAGACAGTAAACCCCCGGATGCACGCTGTGCTGTAGCGTGGAAGGGTTTTTTTTCTGCTGTTAAAAAACAGTAAAATTTCTGAAATGCATTATTTTCTCAATGATTTTACAGTTATGGTGGGAGTTGTGACATAAATTTTGAACTGAAGTTTGCAGTTCTGTCTACCAATAAGATAAATAAGTGGCTGTGGAAATTGGAGAATGGAGCTAAGGAAGTCGAATGCAGAGTGAGTGAACTGATTTTAACAATGCAAACTGTAGTGTTTTGGATCACTCTTCAAAATTTACACCTAGAAATGGACCTCCTAATTTAGCAACTAGGCACCCTGCTTGAACTTAGCATCAGTGCTTGGAAGTTGTTTTAAGGATAAGCTGTTTGGGTCCCAACACACAAACAGCTCAATAGTAGATGGAGTTGTGTATTTCTCTGGTGCCTAAAAGTCAGACTCGGAGACTGTCCTCAATTATTCATTACTTGAAAACTTGAAATTATATTTTCAGGTATCCCCTCACACCAGAAGGGGCTGTTGGCTTTAAAATAAAACACACTTCCCACCTCCAATCTTTTATGAAAGAAAGGAGAACAAAGAAATACTGAGGGCGGTTTCAACATACTACCCCAAAAAAATTCATTAAACACCATCACAAGTTGGCTAGAGGCCACCTTTGATCACAAAGAATCCCAAAGTGCTGTGTAGACTTGAACTGTTACATGGTCTGTATCTGAAGTCCACTTTGGCATCCACTGTTGCAGAGTGGTCTGCAGTGGCTCTTAGAAATACTTTGGAGCAGCTCAAGCAAGAAGCCGAAACTTTCTTTAATCTCACCCCCAACCCCTTTGCACCTCCTTCTCCAGGGGACGTCTGCCTAGATGGAGCCTAGATCTTCTACCTATGTTTTTCTGCTTAGATTTTTCTTTCTTGGATCTATACCCATCGTCATAATTGCTATTGTTGCACCCACTGTAATGGAAAAACGATTAATCTTGGAGACTGTCAGCACGGTGCTTTGAGGCTGTTTTTGAATGACGCAGGCTATTTCTCATGGTGCAGTTTGCCAGTGCAGCTGAGCTGCTGTGGCTGCTCACTGCTGCAAGGTGTGGTCCTGCTTCCCTGGCATGTCTTGGCTCTCCTCCTGCGTGCCACTGCTGGCAGTTGAGAGCTAACCAGGCAAGCAAAAAGCTCACCCTACCAAAATGTGAAGATTTTTTTTTTCTGCGTGTTTACCTCCCCGTTCCAGCTCACTATGGGATCAGATGAATGAGTGCAAGCGCAGATGGAAAGGGAAGGACAAAATGCATGAAAGAGGGCTGGAGAGCTGGACCAGCTTCTTGGCTTCAGCTGTTAGATGGGCATGGCGTTGTCAAGTCGGCATTATTTCCTGCCATGCTGGATTTCTTTTCTGGGTTTAATCTTTTTCTTCACCCTGCTGCTGCTTAAATGTATTTCAAGCCATTTTTCCTCATAGGAGTAATTTTGCATCCCTTTCTGCTGTTGGTTCTCTTCCTTTACTGTTTTTTTTTTTCTCTTTTAACTGCTGATGTGAGGTAGAAAAACAGGCAAGGGAAGTAAATGGAGGGAAATTAAATTGGGAATAAAGAAGAAATTTCCATATTCTTTGTCCCAATTTGTTAAGATCCATGCAATATTTTTAGTCAAGGAGGTTATGTTTTGTCTTTTTTGTTTAGAGGAAGGCTCAGGAGAGTACAAGAAAATAGTATTTTCATCTGTTCTTCAGAATCAGATCTCAGCACAGATTCAAAGGCTGCTGTGCTCTTCAAGTGTTTTATTTCGAATGGAAAAGAAAATAAAGCTGCAGCACTTGCAAAAGTTCAGATGCATTCCTGGAAATCTTTCAGGGGTTGTATGGGTTTGCCACTTCAACTCTTGCTATGAGTTTGATTTAAAATGACCTCCTAAATCTGTTAATAGTCTTGCAAAGCAACTCATTTGGCTTGGCCCTGGGTGGAAACCACACAAACCCGCAGTTCTGCAGGAATTCCTCCAGGAGCAAAAGCTACTCAAATACAGCAAAGGGTGCATAAATCTGAAGTTGTGATTTGTGACACGCCTCCACTTTTTTTTTCATTAGGTAAATTGGCTTAATCTAACTCTTCAGGAGAAGAGAAGCTATTCACCTGCATACTTAATATTTTGTTAAATGCAACAGTGTCCTCCTGAAACTCAAGATATTTTCAGTGTCAGCACAGACAGCGTGAGAGGCAGAGCTGAAGGGATCAGAGGTCCTGCTGGGCGAGAGCCCCAGGGGTGTGCTTACCCTGGTATTACTTTCAGATGCATATGACCCTGCCTAGTCTTGCATTGCAAGATTAAAAAAGTAAAAAAGGTCCTTTGTTCTGTATATCTATGGCTATATTTCTTCCAAAATAATTCCAAATGTATTATTCTGAAATTACAC
Source organism: Phaenicophaeus curvirostris (assembly GCF_032191515.1). NCBI lineage: Eukaryota > Metazoa > Chordata > Aves > Cuculiformes > Cuculidae > Phaenicophaeus > Phaenicophaeus curvirostris. Next base: position 36,203,354 of record NC_091399.1, read on the forward strand.
AGTTATGTACTGGGTAGAATTAAAATTATGTAAATTGTGCTATTAAATGGATGACTTCTTCCAGAGTAGCTTCTACAAAGTGAAGAAATCTTATTTCTTGTGTGTATTTTGGTATAACTGCCTTGATAGATTTCAGAATGAGAGGCTCTGCATCAACATAATAACATGCCAGTAAGGGTACAAATTTATCATTGCTGCTAATTGCAAGTCTGTTGTTTTTATACTGCCATCTAGGTCTTAGCCCCAGTTGGAGACCAGTTCTGTTTGGCTCTGTAGAAAACCGTGATAAAGGACATTCTGTTCCTTCAAAGGTTGTCGTGTACATAGAAAAGATAAAGGCAAGGAGAAGGGAACAAGCTTGAGGCTCTTTCACCTGTTCAGCACCAGGGCTGGCATTAGAGCCAGCCTCCCTTAATAATGTGTTGGACTAGGGATTGATTTGGCCAGTTTTGGGCCATAATGCTATGCTGTCTCGTGAGTGAAGGCAATGTCATTGTTTTATATAGAGATGCAAGGTTTCACCTATCTAATCATGCTGCAAGGCTGAGCTATTGTAGTAAGACTGTTGCCTACAAATAGTTAAAGTAAACAAGAGGAAAGTACCTGTGCCTTCTAGATAATAGGAAGATCTTCGCTGTATGATATTTGGAAAGATCACAACTTTAATGTCCGTATTCAAAATAATTTGGCTAAACATATCTGTGTCTCAGTTTTCTTGGCCAATGTTTGTTTTTATAACCTGCATTTTTACTTGTATTTGGAAAAGTTGTTCGTATTCCTTCCTGTGTGTGAAAGGAAAAGTGCACAGATCAAGGAAAACTTTTTGGATGTGCTGAGGCTGCTGTGCAACTAGCTATATTGAGAGCTTTGTTAAATATTTGGGATACACAACAGGGGATAGTGGTATTTTTAATTTAAATTTCTTATAGTTAGCTTAGTACTTTATTAGTGCTTTTATTGACCACGTCTCTGTTAACATTCTGCTCAGATATCTAAATTATTAATTTTTTTTTTTCAAACCTCATCTAGGTTCTTCCAAGTAATTCCAAAAATACCCTTCAACATGCCTGAAAATCCTGCTGCAGGTATGTGATTTGGAAGTGGTTACTTTTGTTAGGCAGTGAGAACTGAAGCTCCATTCCTAACGTGTACTACTTTGTGGTGCAGACAAACAACAGGTGCTGCAGATCCTTGATCGTTTGCAAGCAAAACTGCGTGAGAAAAGAGATTCTCAACATAATGAAAACCTGACTGTTCTACGTAATACGCTCAGGAGCCCTTTGTTTAACCAGATACTGACCCTTCAGCAATCCATCAAGCAACTGAAGGAACAAGTGAGTGTAAAATGATGGTTGTTGGTGGGTGGGATGATAACTACAGTGAACTTGGAATTTAAAAGCAGATACACAGGCATGTGTTAATAAGGGCGCTCTCGTTAATAAGCTGTTGGGCCCTTTTCTTTGTCGAACTAGTATCTAGAGAGTCATTACTGAGATGAGAAGGGTGTTGGAACAAACAGGTCATGGCGCAACATGCTTTGAAAGGGATGCAGAAGAGACAGGCGCTGAGAACCACATCAGCTGGAAAAAAGCATCTGCAAATGACATCAGCTCTAGTACTTTGAGTTCTGAACACAGCTGGAACTGAGATCCTTTGCTTTTCACAGATGCTAAATACTATTTATCAGCTAAATGGCAGCATCTTTTCTCCTCAAAATACATCATTACTTAGTTCCTGCTGACTTTTACGAGACTGGTTAACCTGTTTTGAGAAATAAAATCTAGAAAACTACCCCTGAAGATTTGCCGAGCTCTGGTGCAGATGTACCCAGGCTTGCTTTAAAAAAAACTGTCTGGGAGGAACCTGTTTGGATTGGTTTATAATGCCAGCTGTCACTTGGATCTTGCGGACATGGGCATCAGTGACACATCTGCATGAACAATTCTCACCATGCAGATAGCAGAGACAGGCACACAAACTTAAAATTGGGGACTGACGTGGCATACCCTCAGCAGCAGCAATCCTCATCTCTGCTATTACTGCACCTGCCTGGCCGCAGGTAGAGAGTGTGGGTGTCAGGGGGACAGGGCCACCTTGCTGTCATTGCTAAATGTATTGCCTGGACATTGCTAAATGTATTGTTTCTGCCTGGACAGCATGATAGTGGTTGTGCCACTCCTTCCTTCTTCCCGTGCTCACAAAGTTGCTGTATCTGTTCTTGTTCTTTCCTCCCAAAGCTTGGATGCATATCTGCAAGCTATTAAAATGTATGAAAATGCAAATAGACCTAAGATCATGCTTTGTGACTATGGCATAACGGATTTTTTTTTTCCCAAATTGTTTGGAATTATTGTATTTAGAATCTTGAAATTCTTTTCAAGCATGTCCCTCACTAGCGGTTTCATTCAGGATGGGATTTTTTAGTTTGCTTTGTTGCATTGGGAATATTTCTGCCTTTGTTCATTATCTGTGAGAACTAGAACTTGAACGATAAGTTCTAGCAGTGATAACATGTTCAGCAGTAGTTAGTTTGTACCCTCGGCTCCCTCTGGGGAGGAGATAATGCAAACCGGGCATCTGGCTCATGAGTGATTCTTAAAAATATTAGGATTCTTGTGCCAGAATTGTCTGGGTTTGCCTGATGGCTGCAACGGTGCTTGAGTGCCTCTTCAATGTTTGGTGCTTTTGCATGTGCTGTTACTGGAATATCACGAGAGAAATGGAGAAAATTAGTAGAGTAGAAACACAGCTAAAACATTGAGGGAATTTTTCCTTCTGAAAAAAAAAATTAAACTTGATATGGTAGTTTGATTATACCTTATATCTTAACACTGCCTAATTTATACAGGTGAGTATATTTGTGTGAATAAGCTTAAATGAATATGTATGCTTGCTTCCTTGGCAATGTTCATACAAGATATGTGTGGAAATCTCTTATTTTGTTTTTAATAGTTTTTCTCTATCTTTGTTCAACAGCTCAATTACATGCCTCCTGACCGTTCAGTAGATTTTGATTTTACTAAGAGAGGGCTCTTAGTGTTTGCTGACAAATCAGTTACTGCTGGGAGCATGCATACACCGTGCAGTTCACCTGAACCCAAAGCATCTACCTTCACTTCAAACCTGGGCGTTAATGAATTTAACGCAATCATGCAACAGATGGCAAAGGTAGGGCCCTCTGGTTCAGTGAGCCAAACTTACTTTGCTTCAACGTCAGACTTTCTGGCATGCTTTTGGGGTGCTTTTTCAATCATGCTCTTTTGTTATGTTTCTGGTAGTGTGGTGCCTCCTAGCCAGTAAGAGAGTAGAAGTGCTGAGGATAACTTTTCCCCATGAAAAATAATGTCAGCAATGGAAAGTGGTTTGGTGGTTTGCTTTTTTTTTTTCCTTTGCCAATTTTTTTGTCTGTCTTACTGCCAAATACACCAAGGTAGAAAAGAAATTTCAGTTGCCAGAGAACCTTATTGGTATTTGATGACACTTAATTGAAAATGGACATTTTCTGCAGAAACTCATTTTGATGGAGAGACTTGTTTTATCAAGTACATTTTAAATTGGAAATGTACCAACTTTGTTAATATATGAACAGTGCAAATGATTAAAAGAACTGGCATGTAATATTTTATTTAACTCTTCATTTAGTATGTTTTACCCTTGCCAGACAGATGCAGATTTCATTAACATGTGATGGTGCATGTACCAGATACATATGGAAACTGTACAGGTGCAGACATCTACCTGTGTGGGATTGGCATTTATACCACAAATGTATTGTTATGTGTTACTTTAAACCATTAATTTAATTGGTTAGTCATGTCTTTCTATATTAAGTAATTGTTGCCAATTGACTACCTTAATGCAGCTGTAATAGTTTGAGCATAACTCTTCTCATTAGTGTGTCATTAACTCATCAGATAAAAGATTTAGCAGTAAAGACTGCACATTATTTTGGATAAAACAGCTGTGATAGCAGCGCATTCTCTCTAAGTAATGTTTCTCAGTAAGCAATCCCAGAAATCTTGTATTAGAACTGAAAAGCAGGCAGTCGCAGAAGCAAACTTTTTTTAGCATTAAGTGTGAAGTTGCAGGGAGGGGAAGGAAATTAATTTCTTTATTTAAAAGCTGCAACCTTTTGAATACACACCTAAAAATCAGCATTAAAAGTGAGGGGAGCCAAAAGACAAGTTATTTAGTTTAGCTATGCAGCATTTCCAGAAATCCCAAATATATTGCTCTAGACAGCACTTTGTTCATAGTTTTCATCCAGTTTGGAATTCATCTCATAATGTGAATGAAGTGTGAAAGCAGCTCTTAAATTCCCTGAGGTTTCAGAACCTCAGAGTGCTTGCATATCCAGTACTCTGCTATATTAAAAATAATAAATGGAGAAGCTTTTATTGAAATAACGTATTCAGTATTTGCCTTTGTTTAGTCTTAGGAGAAGACTAATTCTTCCAGAGTTCATAAATTTTAAACTAGCTTATTTTATTACATTAAAAATTAGTGAATATTCTTTTTCTGTTTTATTAGGGGAGACAAATAGAATCAATAAAGATTGAAAAGCCTTCTGTTGGAGGTCTTGGATTTAGTGTGGTTTCCCTTAAAAATCCCAGCTTGGGAGAAGTTGGTATCTTTGTCAAGGAAGTCCAGCCAGGAAGCATAGCTGACAGGTGAGATCTTTGTAATTGTATTGGAAAATTGCAGTGTTTCCACGAAGGGAAAAGTCACAACTTTCACATTGAAAACTGTATCAGACTAGCATGTTTGTCTGAGTTATCTGGTGGGATATTTTGTTGGTGGTATCTTGAATTCTGGCTTTTCAACTAAATGAACTTATGTTTTGAGGATCAGATTTTCAGATGAGTTTTAAATATCTGAGCTATTCACAAATGGAATTTCCAGAAACCATTACTCATTTAAGAGAATCTTGAGTACTGATTAAAAAAAAAACAAAAGAAAACTCAGAAAAGTATACAAGGAAAATAAAAATCATGCTCTGCTTGAAGTTTTATGCATTGTGTATGTGAATTTTTTTCCCCTTGTTTCTTTATTTGCCTATGACAATGCCCTATTTATACTTGGTTTTACTGTTTGTTTCCTGTGTAAATTTAGATCCAGTCCTCCCAACAGATCTCTACACAGATGTCATCATAGAATCAAGGCTTTAGGCAGTTTCTTCCTGTATTGTCTGTGGGTTTTCACCCAACAACAAAAGACAGAGCAATCCTTTAAAAATAAAATGCAATTGTAAAATCACAAGAGTTGGCATGAGACAAATGCATTGCTTGGAATTATGTTTCAAGAAAATGTGTCTAGATTTCAAGTCTTTGGTGTCACTTTTTAAATAACACATGTCAGGAAGTGCCAACATAGGATGACAAAAAGAGTGGGGAGAGGTTGGAATGATAATGGCTATGGGCCCACAGAGAACACACCAGAGAACACTTAAAGAAAAGCATATTAGGCTTTTTCAAAGTGGAGACAGATGGACTGATCTGGATGTCAAAGGAGGGTGAATATCTCACTTTAGGGTTTGATGACCTGCTGCTCACTTTCTTTGATGAGAGAATCTAAAATATGGTTAGTGCTCGGAGAAAGTGATTTCTGGGTAACATCTTAAACATCGCATGATAAGAAGGAAGTTTAAAATGCATTACTTAAGATGTTCTGTTGCATTGTATCAGAGTTTTTATAAATTTCCCCAGCATGCTTCCCACTTTGCTTTTGAGACAAGATCTCCTGGAGACTTTTTTTGGATTCCTACAGAGCTTTGAAGGCAGTGCCTGTCTGTGTAACAGTTTGGTCTCGTGCTCATAATGAATATTTAACAAAGGAGATGAGTGATGGGTTCTCTCTTGTCACAAATCTAAATTCATCGCTAGGGTGAATTAACTGTGGAATTTATATTATCTTAAAGTATAAATTAAACTGTGTATTGCTTAAAGAAAGTTTGAAGTCTGAAGTCTGATACTATGAATTTTGAGTAAAATACAAATATGCAGCTGATCTGTCTTTATTATCTGAAATAATGATCATAACCTGAGTTATGGGTTCTTAGAGGTGGTAAAATATCATGCTAAACATAAAGAGGAATAGTTCCTAGTTCATTGTATAACTACAGAATTAATTTGTCTGCCCTGTAATTCAACATCATCAAGGAATGATGAGGGAATTTCATTGAATTTTGAATAGAAGCAAAGGAAAAAGTTGATTAAACTTCTATACTGTTATAAAGTTGGAACAAAATATGTCTATGCAGTTCAGTACAGTGTGGATTGCATGTAGTTTGTACGTTGGTGAAGACGGTCTAATAAGCCAATTGTTGTAATATATAAGTACCAAGCCTTGCATAACTGTGTATTTTGCATGTTCACGTTTAAATTACACAAGCCTGTTGTGAAGTCACTGTGCTGCATTTTAAAATTTCTTTCAATGTTTTGTTAAGGGATCAAAGACTAAAGGAAAATGACCACATACTGGCCATTAATTGCACCCCATTGGATCAGAACATTTCCCATCAGCACGCTATTGCCCTCCTCCAGCAGTCCACAGGGTCTCTACATCTGGTTGTTGCTAGGGAGCCAGTTCAAGGAAACAGCAGAACTTCGCCTATCTTATTAAGTGATATAAATCCACCTGAAACTGTGAGTTGTTGGAATACTGTCAAAATCAGACTTTGATCTTTTCTGGATAATTTTTTTGTGGTTGTGCTTGTGTTAGTAAGTTTTACATATAGGGCTTTTTTTTTTTAATCAGATTTTATATGTGATGACATTTCATTTAGGCTGATCATGCAATAAGTGTAAGGCTTCCATTGCAAAGCTGCATGAAGTTGTTATAAAATAGATCCTGTTTTTTTATAGGATAGCAGAAGCTTTAGTAGATCAACATATTCTTAGCAGCAGGGTCTCTTCGGCATGGGCTGGGTGAGCTATTTTGCAAATACGCCTAGCTGAAACCTACTTGTGCTCAGCAATTAAAGATGGTCTGATTACATCTTAAAAGAGTGTAAACATAACCTGACATGAGCACTGCTTGAAATATCCCAACCAATTTAAACTTAAACTGCTCAAATCAAAAATCCTTGTCTTTGTTTCAAAAACAAAATATCTGCAAAATAACTTCTCAATTCCTGTTTATTGTGTGGGGTTTTTTTTGTTTTGGTTTTTTTTGTTGTTTTTTTTAAATCTGAGCAAGGAGAGCCTGTCACAGGGCCATGTAATAAGCTTGGGCTGAATGAACTTCCATCTGTGTTCAAACCATATGGTCCAGGTGGCTTCACTGAATTTGGTCAAAACTACACACCTAAATCCAGGGTTTCCAATATTGGAATCTTAATTTATTATGCTAGTAGGTTTTGATGAAAATCTGGTTAAGAGTAGTGCTTTTCCTTATTCTCAGTAATTATTTCCCTCATGATTATTACAGAGCTAGTGAAATCTGAAGGTTTTAGTGGATAATCAATATTGTTTATTGCACTGAAAATTTTAAAGAATTAAACTTTAACTGCTTTTTCATTGAAAGATCTGCACTGAACAGACTAACAAAATAAAATACAAATATATATCTCTACAGGGGGTCTTTAAACTTCTTTTATGATATTTAACTGGCTTTGGCAAAGATTTTCAGTATGCTAATAAATCCTTTATTCACAGAAGACTTAAATCTGCCTACTTTGCTCCATTTTGGTTTCTATGAGATATTAATCTGACAGAAACATTGGCTGGGTTTAGATTGCTTAACAGCTTTGTTATTTTCAGATTGTCTTGTAGAACATAAGGTCATGGTACAGTGTAGCTTAGAAACATGCTTCCAATTCAGTATGGCATAATATTGTACTGCCCTATTAATTCAGTGTGTACTGGTGGTGTTTAGAGTGTGTAAGTGAAATAACAGAAATAAGAATTTGGGCAACGCTGAGTGAAAACTAAGCCAGTGCAAGCTCATTGCCTCTGTTTTTCTCTGTTGTTTGCAGTATTTTTGATTTATGAAAAACTGGAAAGGTAGTTTTCATCTTGGCAAGTAAATCTTAAAATTGCTTTTTCTTAGTCAAGCTTTTTCCTAGTATCCTGTTATCCTGAAAGTGAAGGACAAAATGTGTGTTTAAAAACAGATGACAAATCCCACTGTGTGTTTATAAGGAAATGAAGCTGACTGAACAAAATCCAACAGATCTCCAGTATATGGGGTAGAGAGAGAAAATTGCTCTGAATAATTCTGGTACATGTGAAAGTGAGAGACATTAAAGATTGACTGAAATAAAAATCTCCTGTTCTTATGAATTGCAGATTCACTGGGGCCACGTTGAAGATGTTGAGCTGATTAACGATGGTTCAGGATTAGGCTTTGGAATTGTAGGAGGAAAGTGGAGTGGAGTAGTTGTAAGAACAATTGTTCCTGGGGGATTAGCAGATCGGGTAATTTGTTATATTATGTCACTTCTTGTTTGATTGTAAAGTATAATTAACTGCTTTTGACATTCTTAAAATAAACTAATATTCTTGAACAAAGGGAAGCTGATAGCATCAAAGCCTGAATGCCAGTGTATACTTTATAAATATTTTGAAGGTATGATTGAAAAAAAATTAGCACCTGATATGAATTAAGTTGTTTCACAGATATGTTTTTTGTAATGTTGTTGAACATGCAGATATTCTGAACAGTTGTCTCACCTTCTGATGTTTTCAATACTTTTGATATTTTCACCCTTTTGTAAGTTGAGGCAGGAGGGACAAATAGTTTTAATAGATTTGCACATCCTCTGTAGAATTTGGCACATTTGGCAACATGTGTAGGGGCAAATTCTCCAAATGGATTGTCAGGCAAGAGAATCTGCTCTACTGAAGTAGTTGTCTTACAAGATTCAATTTGTAGATTGAAGATGTCCTGGTTTTAGTGGGTTTCATTTTAAAGGGGTTTTGATCCCTGCCTTGCAGTCTGAACAGTTCAAGGAGACACTCAAAAGATGCAAGGCCTTTTTAAGTTACTTATATTTTTTTGAAGTTGCACAGGTACAGTTTGCAAGCTTTGATTGCTAATCTTTAAAGACTTGGTGCTAGGTGTTGCTACATTTCAGGAGTAGGAAATGTGCAACAGCAAAATGGATTTGGATTCTTAATGGGAATTTAGTCACAATAAGTTACAATATTTGAGGTCTGGAACCAATGCAGGCAAGGTCTGGTGGCATGCAAACAAGAGAGGCTAAGGTACTTCCTCTAGTATAGGACAGAAATTAAAACTGGAGATTCAGAGAGCTCTACTGGAAAATGTTGGCTTTTACTTGACTGCCTCCCTCTGAACCTGTCATGTATAAATGAGTATTTTTTTAATTATTGTGTAGCACCTGTTTTGCTGTAAGGAATAAAGTGTTTTGGCTACAAATGAAGCATGTAAGTTAAGAACTTGCCACATCATTCTCAGCTGAATGAGACATCATTAAGAACATGTATATGTGCTCGTTATTTCACATGTTAGAATTGGATGAGTTTGTAAATGAGTTTGAGTTATTCCTGGGAATAACTCCGTTATGACTGCTGTGTAAATCAGTGCACTGAAGGTGGTGGAACTGTGCTGATCAATACCAGCTGAGGATTTGGTCCTATGAATGCTTGCTTATAATGAAAGTGATGATGGAGGCCATGAATCATCTTGTAAAAAAGGGTTTGTGTGGAGTCTTGTTACCTTCGTTAGATTTACTTACTCAAATTGGAGCTAGTTATATGAGAGAAGAACTGCCAGGTTAGTATAGAAGTATCAGGAAAAATCTAGTCCTAAATCAAAATGCTGTGATTTTTATTCTAACCCCCATCCAATGAGGAGTATTCAGTGAAACAGCAATATGTAACAACCTGTGAGTTTATAAAATGTTGCTGTTCTGTTTTTTCCTAAATGAGAAAAGTAATAAATTTCTTAGAATGGTGCTATTTAAGCTGTGTAGTTTACTCAGTTTTGAAAAGGTCAATTTACCACTGTTAACCACTGTGGAAAAAAAACCCCAGTGCGTAATTGTGCAAATGCTTCCTTGAATTATTTAGCATGTTGCAGCGGTAGTCAATTTTATGGTATTTTCTTTGTTAGCTCTTATGGCCATCAAGATGCTCTTACAGTTTCAGTTATGTAATGGAAAAGATGTTTCACATAGAGGATGGAAACATTTTTTGCAATTTTATTTGTGTTTGAAGGATGGGAGGCTCCGGACAGGAGATCACATCTTACAGATTGGAGGGACTAACGTGCAAGGAATGACCAGTGAACAAGTCGCCCAAGTGCTGAGAAACTGTGGGAATTCTGTTAGAATGATCGTTGCAAGAGACCCAAAGTGTGAAATTATGGAGGCTCCACCGGCTCCTGTGAGCTGGCCAGTTGCTACATTACCTTCCTTTCAAAATGGAAATGTAAGTACCTGGTGTTTCCTTGTTACATGTTTAGGTATGTTTGTGGCTTGTGATCAGAAAGGAGGAGAACAGAGTGTTCTTGAGACCTAAACAGCTTCTCCTCTTTGGAGTTTCCAGGTACCATATGTGTGTATTTGAGTGATTTGAGTGGTCGTTATTATAGCCCTGCCTTCTATAGTTCTCCCCTTTTTCCTCTGTTATTAACACCTATAATCTTGGGATCGGAATGACAGGCTTTACAGAATTTATTTCAGAGTGGGTAATTTAATTACCAAGATCATAAATATTATCAATAAATGGTACTTTTAGTTCTCCTTCTTAGCTCATTACGTTTTTGCTAATCAATCATTTGTAAGTGGATTTAAAACTTGAATGTGAATTTCCCTGGTCTGAAATCCAGAGCGCTGTGGCCACACCAGAATCATTCAGCATGATCATATTCTTATGAAACATAAGTGTAATGTTTTCATAGTCGACGCTACTGTCTGTGATAGGAAATATATCTAAAAATTTTGAAACTTGTTTTAGCAAATCTTATCATGGTCATATCAAAGTCTCTTGTTTTTGAAGTCATTCTTTTCAGTTTTGAGTAATTAAAATCAACAAATGCTACACTAAGTGTACAGTAGGTCTCGAAACATAAACAAAGCTGTGCTTGTGTACCATCTGCTGCTACTGTGCTGCTTCGATTGAGGTGTAGAATCTGAGTAGCCTTTTCTTTTTCATCTAGTTTCTTGAATATGAGTGAAGAGGGCTATTTTTCTGGAGCACCATTTTTAAAGGTCTGACTAGCAGTCTTGTTATTACAAACTCAAGTTCATGCTTACAGGACTTAGTCACTGTGAAGGCAGCCATTAGATTTGTTGCTTGCATCCCTCTGGAAGACTACTGTAGCTGAAGCTGTCAGTGACATATTGGGGTCCTTCTCAAACTCCTTAGAAGAAGGATTGGTGTAGTAGGAAACTTGAGAAGCAGAGAGATGTGAGGGGTAATCTATGTACGTAATGTTGCAGTTTTAAAGGTAGGCTTGTCTAATGGTCTGAAAAAAAGGCTTTCCTAGAGAATGAGGATCATTATGAAGCACTCCTTTTCCAGCTGTATCATGTTTTCCAAGGCCTATATTAGTTAAAAATATCACAGTCCTAATTTTGTTTACTCTACAAAGTGCTTTTTTCTCTTTTCCCAGCCTCAAAGGTGGGCCTCTTTGTCAGTAAGAGACTCCAGGCATTGTAGATGCTGCAGCCTTTCTAAAATATTCCTTCTGAATGTCTTTTCGTTGGGCTTCTGATTTCTGCTATGTTTTTTAAAGGGAAAAGGATCACATTGCATTTTCATAGAATCATAGAATGGTTTGGGTTGGAAAGGACCTTAAAGATCATCCAGTCCCTACCCCCACTGCTGTGGTCAGGGACACATCCCACTAGACCAGACTTCTGAAGGCCCCATCTAACCTGGCCTTGAACACTTTTAGGAACTTCCCTGGGCAACCTGTTGCAGTGTCTCACCACCCTCACTGTGAAGAATTTCTTCCTAATGTCTAATCTAAATCTTCCCCCTTCCAATTTAAAGCCATTCCGCCTCGTCCTATTACTATGTGTCCTTGTAAAAAAGTGCCTCCCCAGTTTTCCTGTAGTCCCCCCTCAGGTATTGGAAGGCCACTATAAGGTCTTCTGGGAGCCTTCTCTTCTCCAGGCTGCACAACCCCAACTCTTTCTCAGCCTGTCCTTATAGCAGAAGTGCTCCAGCCTTCTGATCATCTTCATAGCCCTCCTCTGGACCCGTTTCTACAGTTCCCTCTTATATCCCCAGTTCTGGTATACCCAACATATTTGTAACGTATCCTTCATATGTTGGGGATTCCAGAACGGGATGCAGTACTCCAGATGGTGTCTTCACCAAAGAGGAGCAGAGGGGCAGAATCACTTCCCTCTCCCTTCTGACCATGTTTTTTTTTTGATGCAGCCCAGGATACAGTTGGCCTTCTGGGCTGCAAGGGCACATTGCCAGCTCATGTTGAGTTTCTCATCAATCGGCTACCCGAAGTCCTTCTCCACAGGGCTGCTGTCAGTCACATCATCCTCCATCCTGTATTGAAACCGTGGATTGCCCTGACCCAGTGTAGGACCTTGCACTTGGCCTTCTTGAGCCTCGTGCTGTTCACATCTCTTTTCATCTGCTTCTTTCTGAATGTCATCTAATGTTTTCTGAACTAAACAGTACCTTCATATTTTGAGTTCAAGGAACTCCGCTTTCTGAGAAGAGAGATTTGCTGAGGTCAAGAATAGTGTCTGAATGTATTTCTTAATTTAATGATGATTTTAATGGTCCATGTTTCAGTTTCTGTCTGATTTACAAAAAGAACCTTTTCCTATAATCTAATTTCTCTCTGGTTTCTGGGTACTTTCACTAGCTCTGAGCTTTGGAGTAGAAAATATTTGTCTTTTCTTTTTTGCAAACCAGCAGAAAAGCACTTTAAATCTGTGGTTGGTTTTTTTCAGTTTCCTATTAATATTTGATTTCCTTTAAATTTCCTGTAGTAGGGAGTAACTGAAACTACTTATAGCTGTGCCTGGGCACAAGAAAGCAGTCATATTATCTGTACTCTGAGAGATACTGACAGCAGTGTTAGCATCCTACTTGTGCTGACTGTATTTAGGACTCTGTACTTTGATTTTTTCCAGACTCCACATCTAACGTTTTGCATTCTACCAGTAACACCACTTCGAGAAAATTTCTGTAGTGCCAGAGGACTGACTACAAAGGGCTTTTGGTTGTCAAAATCGCAGGACTCTCGAGGCCATAGCTCTGTTTCAGATGTTGCTATAGACTTGTTTACTATTTTAGTTCCCTCTCCTAAAGATAAATGACAGAGCATCAAAACTTATCTTCATCTCCATCAACATCTTATGGAGCAAGAGAGCTGGAAAGCATTTTGTGAGCTTAATGATTTAGGTAGTGGAGGCAGGTGTGTGATAAGAAAGGAGATAGCTGTCCATTGATTTCTCTTTTAGTGAAAACTGAAATAAGTATGGCTATAACTTTTGCCTGCTTTGAATATAGGTCCTTCTGAAGCCGGTATGTGGCAACCGTTTGATTAAACTTATTTTTTGTGAATTCTTCTAAGAAATGTTTTCCAGTTTCCTTGTCCATTTTTTGCTTTGGGCAGTGACGCTGTCCCTCTTGATTTTATCAGTTTAACAGACATTACTCTGATCACCATCATCTTTTTGATCCAATTAGGCTGTATCTGATTACTGAAAACAAACAGCTTCATGTATTTTGATTTATCCCTTGCAATCCCAGATCTGCATTCTTGATTGCTTTTCCCTTGGTATCACCAGTACCTTTAGTGTGTCCTGTTTGAACTCTGTCCTGCAGTTTTGGTTTTCACTTGTCAGAGTAGAGTTGCAGAAACATGCTGAGGCCAGCTTTGTGGGGACCTTTTTCCATATACTTCTCCAGAGTAAGGTCAGTTCGTATTGTAATCTTAGCTAGTGGCTTTTATGTTTTTTTGGTAATTGTATTAAGCAAAGGGTTCTGAGAACAGGTCGTTCTCTTTACAAATGTTGCTTGTTATGAGAATTCCTCTTATCAGTTTGACAATAAAGCAGTTACAAATGAATGCTTTCTCTTCCTCTGTTGGGTCTTAAAAAGAATTTTCATTGAACGCAAACTAATGAATCTTTTGCTCCCCAATTGCGTAAGGACGCAACCCAGAAGCTTCCAGTGCTCTTTGTAGTTTGGTGGCATTCAAATCTGAACAGGATTGTATCAGACTTGTTAAGCTGATGTGTGTAAGATTGATTTTTGGAATGGCTTTGTGATTTCGTATCTAGCATGAAAGCAAGCAATAAGCTCAAACGCCTGCCTAGTCTCCCATATCTGCATTTATGTAGGCAACTGCTTCTCTAGTAGAGATGTGCCTACTATGTGTACACGTGGATTCATTTCAGGGCATCAAACCTATTTCTGTGTTGAGATCCCTTTCCTGCTGCCCCTCACTTCTTTAGTAGGTGATAAAAAGAGATAAGCGTCACTTTTTCTGACAAAGTCAGAAAGTGTGATGTGATAACACTGTGTATTTATAGTAGGTTTTTTTGCTTCGTAATTGTCCAGTAGAAAGAGCTCAGGCACTGATACTGTTCATCAGGACTAACGTATGAAAGGGAGAGAAGAAATTCTGAGGGCATTCAGGGTTTCAGGGTTTCTGTTGTCTTTTACAATTGACTGGGAAATTTTTTGTTGCCAAGTGGAAGTGAAGTGGTCCCAAGCAGTCTAATAAAATCCTCTGTTTTCCATCAGCTAGAAATATTATGGTTCAGGCCCATACGTAGAGGAGGTATTGGGAAAGAATTTTAAAAGCAACTAATGACTTTGGGTGACAACTTATTTTCAGCAAATCTCGAGTATATCTCACTTGCAAATAAGATCCCTCCTGAAATAGAAAAGTCAATCACTGCTCACTTCTGAAGATCTTAACTTGCAATATTGTAATGGTTCTGGGAACTTACAAGATTTTTTTTTTTTTTACTGTCTTGTGCTTTATTTACAGGACAATACCAACCATTTTGAGACTTATGATGTTGAACTTATAAAAAAGAATGGGCAAAGCCTGGGGATAACAATTGTTGGATATGCTGGCACATGTGACCTAGGTAAGTTCTACAGGATTTAGGGAAGTCCAGGACAGGGGCTTCTCAACTGCCATTTATTTACTGTGAGGGAAATGGATAGCACTGCTTTGAAACAGTGTAACCTACAAAATCCGTGAGAGGTTATTTAGTGTTTGGAGAAATTGCTGTGAAGTGACATTTAATCGCAAGGAGTTTTGAAGAGTTGTGATTAGGTTAAAAAATGATTCCCACTTGACTGCTGGACTGTGAATTTTACCTATGTTGAATGCCTATGTTGTTACTGTGCAAGCCATTAGACTGTGGCAGTTCCTGCGTATGCAGACTCTAACACAATCAGGTTCCTGTCCACACTGTTCCTTTTTTTGGGCAAATTTTAAGAATAATCTCAAGACCAGAGTATTGGATGTCTCCATTTTGCATTAACTTTTGAATGGTATTTTCAATATGCACAAAATAGCTCAACATGCAACTTTGGATGTTTAATGAATTGTAGGCATAGAGTGGAAATGGATCAGTCAGATTAACCAGTTCATCCCTCTGATGGGCAGGAGGTGCAGGGAATTTTAGTTGTGCATGATGTGGATGCCGCCTTCACAGCATGATGTACTTGTGTTTGGCGCATGCCTATTTCAGTGTCTGAACTCTGGGAAGAGGTTAAAATATGATATGGGGACACAGAATAATTTTTTTTCTTGGTCCTCTTTAAATTAGAGCTGTTAACTGGTCTTTCAGTTACTAGTTCCACAAATGATAGTATCTTTAAAATTTACCTAACTGAATATCTGGTTTTATATTAAGTGGTAGTGCTTTTTCTGCCCCCTCCTTCCTCATGGGACTCAAGAAGGTATTCTGGGAATGCGGTGCAGCTGGGGGTTGCTCTCTGGCCCCATTCATTCCCAGGAAACCCTCTTGTGTTGCCAGTCAGGAATCCAAGCTAGTGCAGTGAGCACTGGGAAGTGGGTTGGGGAGGAGCACATCAGCAAGTGGGAAAAGGTGGATTTGAAGCACCAGTAGAATGGTTTTGCTGAGCATGGACAAACAGTGTTGGGCAGGTTGCTGAGAAAGAAAAGGGTGGATGTCGAGGTTCATTCAAATTAAAGATCTGTACCTCATATTTTGCAGGAGCTGGGGGAAGGGTTACTGTTTCAATGGATGACTGAGTTTTTAACTGTTTTGGTTTGGATTTAATTCCTTGTTCTAATTAGAAGTTAGAATTAATAATCAAACGTCAAGCATGACAAAGGAGAGCTTTTCTGATTTTCCCTTTTCTCTTTTTTTTTTCTTCAAGAAAAATCCTTTTTCATTAAGATTTAAAGTACTGAATTCTTTAGCTGTAAGCAGATGATTGAAGTCCTGATCAAAGTACTTAAGCACATACTTTACTTTTAGCTTAGGTAGTTCTACTGAAATCAAATACAGCATGGATTTAAGTGATTGTGGTTTAAAGCCTGAGTAAGCACAAGGATGAATCCATGGAGTAGGTGGTCATTTGTGAGCCATTTTAAGAAAAAACATTTGAGGTCAGCGTGTAGGTGGTTATGTTGGTGCTGTTTTTCTCATCAGGGATCCTCAGTCATTCTGTCTCAATTTGTGTAACGTGCAAATGTCAGTGGTTATTGAAATCATAACTTTGTGGACAAAGTGGTGTGTGAAAAAGGCTGTAATTGAAAATCTTATTAAGAAACGAAACAAATTAGGTCAATGTAGTGACTTGTTTCTCTTCCTCTCCTCTTGTCAACAGAACCTTCAGGGATTTTTGTGAAAAATATAATACCTGGTAGTGCTGCTGACCACAATGGACAAATTCACGTTCATGACAAAATTGTTGCTGTAAGTAAAATAGACGGGTTATACATTGTTGCAAAAATAATACTTCAGTACACATCTCTGTGTTGGAAGAGCAAAGTAGTAAAGACTTGCTAAAATTAATTAAACCTTTTCTGCTTTGCAGAGGGAGTAATTTGGTGGTTCATATTTGTTTAGGTGAATTTGTAACAGCTTTGGCTTTCTGTGGTTAAAACATTATTTTACATTCAAAGCAGCAGTAAATAGTAGTTAACTATGAAAGAGGCAAGCACTTAGATTAAAACATTTCAGAGTGGAGAATCTTGGCTTTTGGCCTGAAGTAAAGATGAGCAGCATTAGCTTCTATTTGAATTGAATGGGATTTGAAGATGGTTAAGATTTTGCAAGATGTAGCACACTGTTTACGGTCCTTAACGACTGTGTAGCATAGTCTGGATACAATCAAAATGTTAATAATCACAATTTAGGTTTAAAAACCCAAGCTTTATGTGTAGAAAAATCAGAACCCATTGAATAACGGTGAATTGAATAATAGCCAATTTCCATTCACAGTACAAGCAGGAATGAATTGCACAGTCGTTTTGTTTTGAGAGATATGATTTTAAATTCGTTTTTGAAATGTGTACTATGCCAGACCTTCCAAAGTCAGCTTCTCCTTTGTGAGAATAGAAATTGGTACAACCTTGTGTTTCTATTGTCAGCTTTGCAGGAGAAGCCACTATTGATGCATGATCTAAAAGTGAGGTGAACAGAGTATTTTGGGTGCAAATTAAGACATCTCAATTAGTGTAAGATTTGGGCTATTTTGAGTGAATTATATGAACAGTTAAGTGTATAGGTTTGTATGGGGCATGCTAGAAATCCATGAGAAAGCTAGTGGTAGTGATAAACTGAACACAGTTTGAGGTTGACTGCTCTTACTGGGAAACTACATCTACAATACTCCTCAAGATGTTTTCTTAAATGAAAGGCGGTAGTCAGTGCACATTTAGATTAGTAAATTCTGTTTTGTGGTTGCCCCATGAAGACAGAAGAAATTATTGTTGTGTTCCCTTTTAAAATGCATTCTGAAAATATTTTCTGATAAATGAAATGTAACTGATTTAATGAGATAGTTTTGCAAATACTACTGTCTTCAGTGAATAACCCTATAATTTCTGCACAAAATAATGTGGATGTTGCTTACAGTCTATGGTACAGCTTAAGGATGTAATGTGTTTACTATTATATGATATGATTTTCTTGTTTTAGGTTGACGGAGTTAATATACAGGATTATACCAATCAAGAAGTAGTAGAGGCATTGCGTAACACAGGACAATCTGTACGCCTTACCTTACTTAGAAGGAAATCTTCTTCAACTGTTTCTTCAGAAAGAGCTTCAGATAGAGGTATTTTTTTTTTCCTTTTTCTGCAGGTGATTTTATTTTTCACTCAATTTACAATCACTTAGTTTGCTGATTAGAACTAGACACCACATGATCCTAGATTTTGCTGGGACGTGCTATAGAAAATGAGATACCGAAGGAGGAATGGAAAGAAACAGAGATGAGGGATTCAGGAAAATTAAGCACAAACCTCCTGTGTAGCCAAAAAAAAAAAAAAAACCAGCCATAGTTAGTGAGGTGGTGTTACTTCATATATTTTGCAGCATGTGATTTTTTTTT
This sequence comes from Phaenicophaeus curvirostris, assembly GCF_032191515.1. Taxonomy (NCBI): domain Eukaryota; kingdom Metazoa; phylum Chordata; class Aves; order Cuculiformes; family Cuculidae; genus Phaenicophaeus; species Phaenicophaeus curvirostris. The sequence goes on from NC_091399.1 coordinate 36,221,854, forward strand.
TTTTTTTCATCTGTTTTCACAGTCCAGCCAACTGTTCCAACCTTTGTGCCCTGTGGAGCTGTAGGGACTGAAACTGGTGTGGCCACTAAGAACGAGCTAAAACGCGACCAGAAGGATAATCTTCAAAACGATAAGAAGCAGAGTCTGCATAAAACAGGTGTATAGGATATCTTGCAGTGTCTCTTCTGAATCTTTATCTTTTAATCCATTTTCAGTACTGGTGGGCTGTCATGGCTCACTTAATCTTCAGCTTTTGCTCTATAATGCTGCTTATTCAGGTCTCTCTGAAGAAAAACTCTGCCTGTTGGGTCTATCCACTCTTCCATCCCACTCTAGCCCCAGAATTAGCACCTCCACAAGTTTGCCAAGAGTGCTTTCTGTATCATCATCAAGGCCCCTGGTGAACACACAGGATAATATTAGCTTCTGTAGCTACTGACCTTGTTTTATAATGTTCTCTTTGATCCTAGTGGTTCATCTAGTTTTCAGCCTATTTAGCAGTCATCAAACCCATCTTTCCTCAGTTTCCAGATGAGAATGCTTATGTAAATGGTGTGAAAAGCTTTGGTGAAGTTGAGGTGTATTGCACACTTATTCCATGTATTTATCTTGGCAATAGAACTGGTCAGTTAATTGGCAAATCTGTACTCTTCCTGATGTGCCTTCTTATCATTTATGCTTTTGGAAATGGATTCCAAAAGAAGGTATCTGATAATCTCTCCAGGGCTGAAGGTGAGACTGACTGGCCTGTAGTTTTCTGGACCTTCCTCCTTGTGTAAAGTTTGCCCTTTCCCAGTCATTGCTAATCCTCCTTCAATTGCCATGGGTTTTTGTGGGTTTTTTTGGTGGATGATAGACAGTGGAGTTGCAGCCTTTTTAGTACTTTGGAATGAGCTCTATAGTGCTGAATGCCACCAGCTCACAGATTCCTCTTCCTAGCCATGGTCTTGTTCTGATGACCTGAGCTGTTCTGCCTGCAGTCTTCAGAGAAAATTTGTTCATCCTCCTCTACTGCCAGGGTCCTGAACCAGATGGCTAGGTGAACAGCATAAGGAGATGGAACTCTTGGGAGTTAACATTTACTTTCTGATCCAGTGTTATGTCAGTCATACCTGTCTTCTTGCCCTCATAGGTCTTAGACTCCTGTTTCTGTGCAGTCTTTTAAAAATATTTTGTTGATTTCCTGTGCACCATCTCAGATTGCCCATTTGTTGCAGTTTCCTCTTTTGGCACTGCAGTAATTTCATCAGAACTTGCCTTGCAAGCTTCTTGACTTGGCCTTCTACAAATGGTGACCTGAGCTGCGGCGTCCTCTCTTGGGAGGTTCCTTGAGTAGGGCTTGCTGAAGGACCAGGGGGCTGCAGCAGCAGGGACAGGGTATTATGTGACGTGTCTGCATTTGTAGGTCATTTTTCTGCCAGGGAACTGCCTCTGTAGTGTTCCTGGTCACTGACATTTTCTGGAGTGCTAGAGAAGTAGGAAGCCTCACGCAAGTTACGTTCACCACCTGTGAGATTCCTGGTCGGCAACTAACCTCTCCTTGTTGCTTGCTGGTTCCCAGACCCAACTTACTTACCTTGTGTTACTAATACTGTTGGATACTGCTTCCTCCTGAGCTACTGTTGGAATCCAGAGTTCAGTCTCTACACATGCCTGCCTTGCTTATCTCAAGTTCAGTAGCTGAACTAGGAATTGACTGCACACCTGTGCTGGCAGGTGAGACTCTCTGGTCTGGCAAAGGTGTAACAGGCATAAAGACCCGATAGCTGGAATCAGAATCTGGACAGGAGTTCAAATTAGGCATGTGTTTTTAACAGTGAAGGCCATTGAACATAGGGATGGATCACAATGGCATGTATTGCTTTGGTTTTTAGCTGACTTCTGAATCAAGGTTGGAGGCCTTTCCAGAAGGCGTGCTTCAATTCCCTACATATTTCTGGGCTTTTCTACGTGAACTTCTGGGTGAATTTCTACAGCTTGTGTTAATGTCAGCATAAATTATCCTTATGCCTTGTAGTTTCTGAGATCTGTACGTGTAACAGAGGATTCTAAATTATGGCTGTCAATGAATAACAATTTTGCAATGGCTGTGGAAGATCTGTCAGTATTAAAGACAACCTGGAAATGAGAGAGGCGTAGCAGTTCCTATGTTCCATTCTGTTTTACTTTTCTGTCCAAGCCTTATAATCAGACATCCTTTGTTGTGACTTTTGCATATTCCTAGAAATAGGAAGCCAAAACAGAGATCGTTGAGTAGCTGAGATGTGAGGTTATCAAAGCATTGGATTAGCTGTATGAATGGAAAAGCTTATATTGATTTGTAGTTACAATGGACTAATAACTTAAAGACTTAGCAGTAGGATATGTTTAGGGGCAGAAGTGCCAAGAGGGCTTACACTTGCTATGACAGAAGCTAGAAAAGAGCAACACATGCTGTCCTGTGTCACTTTTCCAGTTCTTTTTAGCTGTGGAACTTTTTGTGCATAAGGCACTTCTGTGTTCTACTGAAGTGAACAATATCTCTGTAGTCAGTGCCTGACTGGGTTATCAATGATTGGGTTATCTCGTGTCACAGGCTGCAGATGTCTGCCTGGATGCAAAGAGAACTTTCCGAGGAATTTGTTACCTAATACTTGGCGCTGTGCAAATATTGGATATCAATGCTGGGATCGGTTTATGCTGGGAAATAAAATTGCTTTACCTGGCTTTCAGTTAACAAACTCTGTTAGCCTCAAGGTGTGTTATCTAGATATGACTCAGTGATCCCTGTTCTGCTGGATCAAACTGTATTTTTGAGCCCTTTTCATAGCAGACTCAAGCTGCTTTGATGTGAATCCACTGCCTCTTCATAAATACTCCAAAGCCCTTAGTTTCAAAAGGACTTTATTAACCAAGTTTTCTGTATGCAAGTGGTTACCCTTCAATTCTAGTGTTGTGCAGATCTTGTTGTCTTCTTCCTTGGAGCTCTGTGGAGTGTGGTGCAGATGTGCCTTGCACTGGCAAGGAATTCATTGCCTGCAATCCATGGTTGCTGGTTGGAGCCATGCTGGTTCCTTGTAGAGGTGGTGTGTGCACTGCATTCCTTAGTGCTTCATGTAGGAAGGGTACCAAGAGATTTTTCTGTTCTGCATATCCAAGCTCCCCTTATCCTGGAGAATACAGTGTGTTAGCGTGCACAGTGTTTCTTGGGACACCAGAATTTAAACACTGAAGCTTTTGTTTCTTTGCAACTGGGTAGTGCCATTGACACCATACCATCAAGCAGTGCTGATCCTCTCTGGACCAGCAGGATGATGCCATGGGCACAGCTTTAAAACGCAGTACTGATTTGGGAGCATTTAATGCAAGGTATATAAGCAAGTATCATTGCTTGATTGAACTAGGGATTTTCATAGCGAGAAACCACTTTAACTTACAAGGGTCTGCAAAAGCTTTGTGCAGCTGTAAAGTGTGTGTGTATCTGTTAATAACTTGAAATACTTAGTTGCAAATTTTACTCCTACTGAAATAGAATGTGTAAGATTTCACCTTGGAGTAGAATTTAATGGCCAACTTTAAATTCCAAAGATAGGTGCTTATTTTGGACACAGTGATGGGCACTTCGTTATAATGGTGCTAAAGTAAATACTGCTAATTTAAGGTGCTGACTAAACTCTGGAAATGCTTTTAGAAGTTTAATGTAAAAGGTATGTTTTATGAAATACGTATTACTTCCCTTTAAGCCCAGTTGTGTGAAATTCTTATAAAACTGTGTTTCCTAGAGAGGTATTAAATAGTAATTCTAGCCAGGCAAAACTGTGCTTAAGCAGTTCTGTTACAAAGGCAACATGGTGTAGGAGGCAGTGTACATAAGGCCTGAAACTTCTGCTAGCGAGCTAGCGGCAATTAACTTAACAGCTCCATCTGCAAGGCTGCAGACTGTGCAGAACTGCTTTCTTTTGCCTTGCAGCAGTACTCAAATCTCAAATACATAGTGATGCTAGTCCGGCACTTACAGACAGCTGGGGAAAAATGTCCAGCAGTTGGTCAGGTAAAGGTAGAGCATTAATGAAGTGTGCTAGAGCACAATACGCGTCCTCGTATAGTGAGTTTGTGAAACCAGGAGGTATTTGCAAGAAGGAAAGACCCCAATTTGACCAGGAAAGGTGATTTTTACAGTACACTTGTGATTTATTTTTGATGCTTGCTAATTAGAAAAGAAAAATTGTATGGTAGTGCAGGCAGAAAGACAGACTAAATGTGTTGAAAGTTGTTGCTAATGAAACCTGTCCCTGGGAAGTCTTTTCATTTCTGAGGCCTTGCACATTATAGAAGACATGGTATGTATCTTGGGTCATGAGAAATCCAGCTGGATGAGAGACTTCCCATTAGCTGCCACATGGAAAAAGCTGTTTGGGAAAAAGGAACATTTTAAGTGAATTGGGTGATATCATTGGAAATTAATCTATTTAATCAAAATCCCTCCGGCCAACATTTCCACAGTCCTGAGGAAGCTGCAAGCGAAGACTTCAAAGTGCGTTTGCAAGAAGGAAGGGGGGAAACTTCAAATGGAGATGTGCATCAGCACCTGCTCTGAATAACTCGTAGATTTTTGTTAATGTGTTTTGGAAGTAATAAAAAAAGATCTGTATTCAGCCAGTTGAACACAGCTTACAGTTCCTGAACTGACCTTTGAGCTTGACCATAACATTCGTTACTCCTGGTGAACTTTAAAACCTATCTTTGGCTGCACAGGGGGTTGTGGGTGCTTAGGTACTGCGTGTCCATGCTATAACTTTGTAATAGCAGAAAAAGAGACTAAAGAATTTCTGTCCTTATGTATTTCTGCAAATAAGAGTAGAAAAATGCACCAGTGTTCTGATTTTGCTGCAGTGAAGCAAAGGGAAGTGCAGGTAGATGCTGCAGGGAAGTGAAGGTAGTTATCAGCCTGTGCTTAATGACAACAGTCATGAAAATGACATGACAAAATGAGTGGAAGAAATACAGAGTATCAGCTGTGTTGTATAAGTTAACTTAAATTTTTTTTTTTTAATGAGTGGAAAACTTCAAAGTTATAAAATGATGTAAGGAGGATTGTGTTGCAAAGCTCAGGTTTTACGTTCGCAGTCTACAGAGGTGTTGAAAGTAAAGGCAGCTTGACATCCTATTTGTGCTGGCTTTTTCTAGTAGGTAGGTTCTGAGCTTCTCCTGGTGTCTTCAAAATTCCCCCCTTGAGGTGTTTCGCTCGCTAGTTTGTGTGCAAAATGTGAGGTTGTGATTTATGTTCTAAATTTCAGAATGATGCATCAGCTATACTAAGTGGTCTGTGCCTTGTCTAGACATCTGACAAACTATTACAGTCATTCAGGGGAAAAAAACCCAGTTTTCGGTAATTCAGCCCCCAGTTGCTGCTGCTGTAGCTGCTAGATGGAATTTGCTTTAGAGCTTGATTCTTACCAGTTAAACATTGCTTCGGCTTGGAACTTTATATGTGCACTGAGCTTCTGGATGAGGTCAAATGCAGGGCAGCCAGTCATTTTATGCTGTCTAGCTCTGTCAGATTGTCTTATGTGAATGTAATACTGCCTTGGTTGCATAAGTAAGAAAGCTGAAAAGATATAAATGTCAAGATAGCCAAGTTCCCACGGAAGACTGGTTTAGAACTGGAGCTTATATTAAAGCTCATGTTACTTACTGGCCTAATTAAACTAGACAAGCCTTTATACCTGCCAAATGTATAAATAAAGTCTGTGACTGCGTTGTGCTGACACAGCCCCCCAAAAACACCAATATCTTGTCAGGCATTCTGCTTCTTAAGGGGGTTCATTTTGGTGGGTGATGATGCTTCCCTGGAGTGGCAAACATTTTTATAGCAACACATTATGAAGTTGTGTGAAATTTGTTTTGCAGCTTGAATGAATGATTTGTTTACAGTACTATATGGTACAGAACTCGCATCTCATCAGTGCAAGCATCACCTCTTCTGCTTCTCAGTTGAATAAATCACACATTAGCAGCAGCTGACATTTTGCATTGTTTTCCTAAGAAATACATTTTTGATTTCCACTGCTTGATAGATGCAGTTTAATGCACTTTCCTTTTGGGGATTATTCCCTATAATCTTTTATTTACACAGAAGTTTTATTAAAGTACTTAGAAGTAAATGTACTTCTGAATGTACAATATGCTTGTAAATTTAATATTCACTTTCATATTTAGGAAGAGTCCCACTCCCTCCAGCACATGAGCTGAAATCCAAGTGGGAAAACCTTCTGGGACCTGAATATCAAGTTATGGTATGTTATCTTTCAATAAACTACATTCATTTATGCTGTTTCTTTAAATTACAAATCTGTGAGCTTAGCATTAAAGGCTGTTTGTAGAACAGTTTACTGTTCAGAACAGATCAGTAACATCAAATTTTGTTTTCTGTAACATCAAGGCTGAAATATGGGAGTGTTATAATGAGTTGTTGGTCTGTTTTTTAAATTCTGTTTATATAAATACTATTGTTATACAGATACTAGACAGGATCAGTGACTTAAGAAAATCAGCTGTCCTTTTAAATCTGCATCATAGCAGCCACTTAAAATATGTGGCATTTTTATGATTTCATTTATGATCTATTTATGTTATTGTGCACTGGGAAAAAAGGGCTCAGGATAGAGCCTCCTGTGTTTCACCAAGAACTTTACAATTTTATTAGAAGAATGAAAGAATGATTTTCAAACATGCTGGGAAAATAGGAAGTAATTCACAAAGTGTAACTTTGTGGTGCCAGTGTCTATTAGATATTTCTTCACTTCATGTTAAATAATTGCCAAGCAAAAGATTGTTTTGATAAATGGTCATAAAGAATTGACTGAAATTGTAATTCTGTACTGGTTTTCAGTGCTGCGTTAGCCAGTCAGTACAGATAAAAGACTCCAGCCAGTGTTCTTTCTGGAGAGTTTAAAAATTCTCACCACCACCAAGAAAATGCGCTGTTTGTCTTTGCAACGCTTGTCCAGTTGATTTAGAGACACTTATTTTTACTACTTGGAGTACCCATCGTTGCAGTCACTAGCTGGAAGATTTAAAGTAGCTTTAAGAATTGCCTTGAGAAATTTGCTTCTCTTCTTTCCATTAGCACTCCTTTAAGATCTGAAGTTCGTGTAAGATTATGTACATGATGCAATAAATCTGTTTGGCTGCCCACTTCAGTTGCTTGGTATTCCCATCCTTACATTTCAAGAGTCTGATATTACTTCCCTTAACACTATCACACTTCCCACAGAGGATGAAAATCTGCTTAGTTCATGAAACTGTCCGTTCCTAATTCCACTTTATCTGTGGCCAGTAAAACGTCAGGAGTGAAAATGTTAACGATTGGCCCTTCTAAATAATAGAAGGAATCTGTTGTGGTATCCCATTTTGAAAGTAATTTTTCACCTCTTCCAGTTCTTGTCATCTGCACCTACCTCTAGTCTCGCTTAGCTGCATTCAATAAGAAGTTTTAGTTTGATTTCAGCCTGATAGTGTGGTCCTTGTTTTATGCTATCCTCACTCCTACATTCATCTCCCAGAAAGTCACCCTGATGGTGCTGCAGGTTTGAGTAGTCAGAAGTACTTCTTTTCAGAGGAAATAGCTGTTTGAAGAGAGGGTTTGTCACTCATGGCTTCTGTGTTGCTTATCTTTTGTGCCATCAGTGGAAGGAGCTGAGATTCTGCTGAAACAGAAAGAGACCCTGTACAGGGATGTATGACTGTGGTGTTTGCTGCCAGGTGCCTAAGCGTGAGCAGTCAAGCTGAGGAGTTATCAGTCATAGATTCACTTAGTTACAACTGAATGGACATGAAGTGGATTTTGTCTGTTGGGAAAAATACCCTAGGTACTGGAAAACAAGATGCTGAAAGCCCTGTTTAAAATTAAGCCAAAAGAAAAGGCTGAGGCTTAGTATTGTTTCGTAGATACTTTGTTAAACTGGAAATTTTCAATGGAGCCTGAAGTTACCTGATCTTTTGCAAGGCTGTGTATTTTCCAAATCTAACAAGTGTAGCAATCCTCCCAGACATATTCAACTTCAGTGACCCAGGCTCCAGCCCTAGGCTATAGATCACCACAGATGTCATCTTATTACATTTAAAATTGGAGTAAATAATCTTCTAAGGTTACAGATAAATAATGTTAAAGAAGAATGTTACAAGAAAACTGGTGGTGAACATAGTTATTTTATTAATATAAAACCAGAAGATATACTGAAGGGATTTCTTGTCACTTTTAAATAATCCACTTTGCATTCAAACTTGGTAATTAAAATCATGTATTTCAAGCCATGTTAGGAACGTGCTGCAGAAGATGGAGGTTTAGTCCAGATGTTAGATGGCTGTACTATAGCCTGAAGTAATAACTTAAGCTATCGTACTTTTGAAATTCTGATTGGCAACTCAGTTTGGGTATTTGTGTCAAACATAATGGCATTTTGTGCTTATGCAGGATTACGAGACTTGACTAAAATTGGCACTCAGGCTTTGGGAATAGGATAATATTGGAGCCTGCTAATAGTGCATAATCACCGCATTCCTAGTTGTAAATGTTCTGTGTCTGAAAGACTTTTCTAACATTTGTTTAAAATTATCTTGCATCAATGTGATTTTGTTTAAGTACAGTTTATTTTGCTCCTCAGTTGTTTTTTTTTGCCAAAATTCATCATTCCAGTAAAGTCTTTACTGTCCTGCTGTTGATAAATAATTGTTATGTACAATTTTTAGGTTGTGAATGTGGATATGCCCATTACAGATGATTCAGAGCTCCAGAAGTACTCAAAGGTATGACTTGCATGATGGTTTTCTTCATGGTATATGTTGGCAGAGTAATCCCAGAAGTGCATGACACAATTCCAGATTTAGGTGTTTCAGGAATTTAGCGGCTTTGTGGCTCTACGTTATTTTTCAAAAAAAAAAGAAAAAAAAAAAAGGCTGTCAATGTTCTGTTTATCTACTGAACTTGTCCAATACCTTTTTGTAGCAAGGCAAACAAACCTTTTAACACACATATCCACACGCACACACACCAAAACCCAAACTATGCGTATAAGGCTCAAATTTCGTGGTACTTAATTGCATCGAAATTCAGTTCTTGAAAATCACTACACAGCGGAGCAGAGGTTGAAACTCTGCAGAACGATGTTTTCCTCCTGAAGAGGAGTTTACCTTTAGTGATCCTGGATCAGGGAGGGGGAGTTCCATTTCATCAAAATGGTCAGAGTTGAAATTAATTTCAGGCTTCTGAGACTTTTGAGAGATTTTCAAGATGTGTATGTTCATAATGTGGAAGAGAGGTTTGTGGAGATGATACATTTATATACTGTGGGGATGTCTCAGTGAAGAAAGGCCACAAACTTATAGTCAGACATGGGTGTGACAGAATGTTGAGGATCAATGGATTGCTTCTTTTACTTGAATATCTAGAATTAACTGGGAACTGGGACAGTCAGCATTTCAACTGAAGTAATAAAGAGCCAGAAAATGGCTAAACTGAAGGAGCAGATACTGCTTATCATCTCTTCTCCCCATGTTGTCATGATTCCTGCTGTCTTTTCTGAGTACATATCAGTTTTATGCTAGTCTTCCTAATATTAGCAGACCTAAGACATTAATGGTTGGAGGCTCCCTAGAGAAAAGTTCCAAATTAAGGAGGCTTACTGAGAAGAGTATAACACAAAATCAGTGATTTCAGCCTGCAGAAACAAGGATGTCAGTATTATTAGCGTTTCTTAGAGGATGCTTCATGGATATTTTTCCTACCTCAAAGTAGTGTAGCTCCTAAAGGAGTGAGATGGCTGGTTTTGTGATAAGTTTTTATGGGGATTATAGATTTTCTTTCAGTTTTGTTGAAAACTCACCTTTTGGGTGTGATGGACTTTAGATGGTACTTCTCTCTGCATTTTTCCAACATGGTAACCTTATTTAAAAATACAGTTCAACATGCCTTTTCCCAAAGGGCAGATTGGTTGTTTTTATTTGTGCAAACAGTTTCCATAAAGAACTTAGGGACACTTGTGCTGTAACACAGATGATATCCATGTGAAGACTTAAGCATCTCACTGTGTGTTTAGTTTAATTTGGAGAGATACTGAATCCTGTATGTGTTTATATTGTGCTACATAAAGATATATGCATTCTTAGCTCACTTATCTTTTGGCAGCTGTTACCCATCCACACTTTGAGATTAGGAGTTGAGCTTGACACGTTTGATGGACATCATTATATATCATCAATTGCTTCCGATGGTCCAGCTGCCACACTTGGTCTTCTGCAACTGGAGGATGAACTTCTGGAGGTAAAACACAAAACACAAACAAAAAATAGAACTGATATATTTCTTGTTTCCTAGCCTTTTTAAAACCAGTTGTATTAAATTCTAGTTTGGCTGCTGTGTGTGCAATAGCAGTGTTCAAGAGTTGGTTTTGCAAACTGAGTAGTGCTTTGGAAGTCACATTCATTTTCCTCACTGTTTCATTCCTCCGTTATGGACAAAATGTCGAATTTTTGTGACCTTTTAGTGACTTCATGGGTCTTTTTACTGAAGTGTTTTAACAAGAGTATCAAAAGCTATAAGGGCAGAGATGATAATATTTGTGTTTAATGTATTTCTGTCCATAGCCCTTTAGCTGAGTCTTTTGAGCAGTTTGGCATTAGCTTTTGTGATGGATAATTTTTCTTAATATTTGTCACTCCTAAAAAATTTACAACAGTCTCAGAAACAGTGGTTCCTGTTTTGCATTATAAATTGTTTGTTGTGTGTTGAAAGACATTTGTGTGTATGAGTTAGTACAGCAGTTTGTTTAAATATGTATAAAGAGGTACTGGGGCAGTTTTGAAGTGATAGGAATCAAATGAGACATATTTGCTTGGGAAAAATTACTTATGTGAAAATATTAAAATAATATCCATTTGTGTGTGTGTATGTATATCTATCAGCATTTCAGCCTACAAGTGAAAAGATTTATTTCCTGTTGAATACCTGCTCTTTGTGGAATATTTAAAATTTTAACCTTTTTTAGTGGATGTAAAGAACATTTAGTTGACATCAATGGGAACAGAATTAGGCCTTCTGAAAGCTTAATTTGTTAGGTGTACAGTTTTTGCCTTTACTTGTTGTTCAACCTTTAACATCAAAAATTCATACTGATATCGCGAAGACCTAGAACATTTTCTTTATTATTATTCCTTAATGGAGGAAATCTTGATTCATAGAGGAAGGGATTAATGGAATGCTGGAAGTGGTGTTTAAATTCCTTGGCCCCTAAACAAACAATTGTATACAAAAAGTAATAATGTAGTGCTGTAGAGCACTTAGGAAACTTTAGTTGTGTATATTTAACAGTTCTACTTATTACTGTGTACTTAAGTTCACAGATATGTCCAGACCTAGGGAGCATAAATTTTTTCTACTCTATAGCTGGAAAAAGACCCCAACAAAATAAAACTGTGCTCCAGGGCTAAAGCTATATATGCCAGGTTTAGCCCAGAGTATGTTTTTGCAGCCAAGTTATAAATCCCCTTAAGTAGGGGTTTGCAATGGAAAAAGTGACAGCCCTGTTCCCTAAACAAGCAGCTCTACCTGGGCCTGATACAGTTGGGATTAAAATGCAATCAGCAAGACTTTTTTTTTTTAATATATAGTGAGGTTGAATGTTGATTATTTTTAATGATGTGTTTGAATTATGTAGCAAGCAGGGCATTTTCTCTCCTCTTCCCCTCCTTCCCTCCAGTTTCAGCTAATTTCATTATGTTCTTTTTTTAGGAGTAAATTGCTTCCTTGTGTCTTTGCAGTTTTGTTAGAAAATTTCACTCACTCCTGTTTGATGGCACAACTAGCTAGACTGGTGAATGAATGGGGTGTAGGGCACCTTGCATGTTCAGAGGCTGATTTCTGGCAGCTGCAAAGGAAGAAACGAGAGTCCCTGAGTCTGCTTGGGAGCGCACTGTAGCTCTTCTCCATCAATCACAGCATGCTGAGAAGTGTTGGTAACTTCCCACCACACTGCCACTCTCAATGCATTAAAAAATCCTTACGTGTAGATACTTCTGCTTAAATAATTAACTAATGGATTAGTCTGATAGCTCAGCAGTTGCTGTAATTCTTAAAGAAAAAGCCCACAACAGTTTGTCTTACCATGCTGGAGGCCAGTTACATTGCTCTGAATTTTCCTGCTTGGCTAGGTTAAAGTGTGAGATGAACTCAGTTTCCTAGCAGTAAGAGCTATATTTACACTATGAAAATCATGAAGGAAAAAGAAGGGGGCACATAGAGGTGGTCATTTAACGGTGGTTAAATTTAGATTACTGTGTAGTCTTGCACTAGATGGAGTCCCTTAAAAGAACAAGGTCTGGGAAGTATATGATGAAGCTCTGTCTCAAGTACACATGTACAGAGATGTGTATGCACGTGTTGTATATTTACATGCTGTATGTTCTAGGATCAAATGTGGGTTCATCTACATTAGCATTGCAGTTTGTGTATGTAGCTAAAGTATTGAAGACTATCTTCAGTTATCCCCACTTTATGTGCCTTGGTTTGTGTTGTGGAGTGGACTTGGACAATGCAAACTAGATTCCTAAACCAGTGATAGCACTCCAGCCACTTTGGGCATTTGGTCCTGTCAGCTGACTTCAGGTAACCTGAAAGAAATTACTGAAACACAGGAGGTGGCAGGATTTAGTCCATAGCACTAATCGGGTTTAAAAATCTTCTCTTATGAGGCTGCGGGGCTCATCAATGTAGATGGTGTTCACATCTATAAGACCTACTGAGGTTATGCTTTTTTGTTTGTTCTGGGTTTTTTGTTTGTTTTTTTTAAGCCTGTGGTTTAAAATGCTCATTACAAATGGCCCTGCAGTCTTCTGTTGACACTTGGGATCTAAATCTGATGGGATGGTAAGCGTTGATCCTTGTCAGTGTTTTCTGATTAATTGCTTATTGCAATTACCGGTTTCTTTTTTTACTATATAAACTTTCTTGCATGTTTTCTGTAGGGTCTTTCTCAGTGACAGTGGTTTTGTTACATTTTAAACAACTGAGAAAGTTGTGCTAGTTAAAGTTTTTTATTAGAGCTTAAAGTCTGTGTTTTCTTAAAATGTCTTGGAAAATTAGATTTTTGTCTTTTTAAATTCAAACACACAAGCCTAGTGCCAAAAAAAAAAAATCCCAACAAAGAAACAGATGAGAATAACATAAAATGCTAGGAAAGATTTAGGCTGGAAGAAGGAGTGACCAGAAAACGAGTCAGAGGAAGCTGAAGAGAGTAGAGACATAATGTAGCAGTAGTGACGACATCTTGCAGATGAAGTTTAAGTCTTAGTGATGCACGTATACATCAGAAGCATGCATTAATAAAATTATGCAAGCTTTGCTGGAATCCTAGGTAAAATTAGACTTTCACATTAAGCTGGGAAAGATACGTATGCCAAAAAATTAATAAAATAATCTGATTGATGTTCTTTTAATTATCTTACTGTGTATGTGTGTTTCCCCTTCTGTGCAGGTAAATGGTGTTCAGCTATACGGAAAGTCACGTCGTGAGGCAGTCACTTTTCTGAAAGAAGTGCCACCACCATTTACATTGGTTTGTTGTCGTCGACTTTTTGATGATGGCAGTGAGTCTCTTGTGGATGAACCCACTATGGAAGTTTCCCCTCCAGAACAAAAGGTAGACTTCTCATGTTATTCAGTTGTGTAAAAGGACAATAACTTTTTTAATTAAGTGCATGTATTTCTGAGAAAGTGATTTAGCTTTCTAAAGGCAGTGTTTCTGTTGTCCTTTTCGTGTTTGATCCAGACCAATCTTCAGTTTTAAATAACATTTTCTCAAGTGTATAGTTATATGAGGTAGTTTTGTATTAAATTGTCACACAAAGCTACCTTTGCTATTCACTTTGAGCTCATAAGGGACAGCTGGTGTTTCAGTGAGAGATAGTTCATGTTTGCAACTTTGGTACTTTTACTACAGTTTATACAGGTTGATCATTGTACTATAAATACAAGGTAGGTAAATCACTGAGCTAGCATGCTGACTATGTGCATCCCATTCATCATTCTTGCACTTAATAGGTGAGTGAGAGCTCTGAATTATACTAAATCACATCCTTGCCACCATTAGCTGATTACTTCCATGTTCTGAGTAGGTTTTTATAGAACTGGAAAAAAATGGAACTTAATGCTTCTTTTCATTGTGGAAACTTTAAAGTCTCAGACTAAAGCCTGACGGTTGTAGTGCTTGTTCCTATTTATAAAACGTATTTATACCTTGGCTTTTCATCTTTCTTGATATTTTCTGATCTAATTTCCTCTAAGGTGGGGAGTTTAAAGGGAAACATGGATGTTTCGTGGAAGAATAAGGTGTATGGTATCACACCTTTTTGTAAAGATTGTATTGATAAAGCAACAGTAATGTTAAAACATGCATTTTAAGTTAAACAACAAAGAAATGCCTTTTTGGAAGATGTATTATGAAGCAGTCCTTAGCAACAAGATTGGGTAACTTTACCTCTTTCAACAGTTTTTGTGCTAAGGTATAAAAGGAACTGTTTTTTCATATTAGATACTATTTGTATTGTTGCAATATAAGATTTTTTTTTTGTTTGCCTATTTAAATCCACAAGTATCAGATGTTCTTGATCATCTGGTTGGTCTTTTAGCTGTCTGTAGTTAATTCTTTTATGATAAGGTATTTATTTTTCCTTCATGCATCTAATGGGACAGCTGAAGTTCATCAGCATGTAACAGGTTAGTAATATTATAACAACTAATTTGTCTAATACACGAGTATGTATATGCCAGGTTGGGCTCTGATGCTCAGAATATGGAGGCGTAGTTCCAGGGGATTATCCAAGGCAGTGAGCAGAGAAAAACTGGATGCATAATGTTCAATGAAGTTGTAATTCTATAAAAGGTTGTTTTTTAGGGCATGTATGAGCCATTGATAATAAAAATATTGAAGGAATAACATTTGTAAAGAATGGAAAGACATGTATTTTAACTAGAGGTTTTACTTTTCAGGTGAAACCTGAGGAAGACATTAATCCTGAGGAGGAAGAAGGGGAATTAGCATTATGGTCTCCTGATGTGAAGATTATTGAACTGGAGAAAGACAAAAATGGTTTAGGATTCAGCATTTTAGACTATCAGGTATACTTTCTGTATAACTAAATAGTAAAAATCCTTTTGATCCTTTTTCTTATGTGAAGCTTTAAAATGTTTTGTGATGTTGATTACTGGGCAATGGACTTGGCACTTGGGCCTGGCAACTGTGTGGGGAAAAGTGATTTCTTTTGAGGCTGACTCTGCAAAGTATAGTGTAGAGCTTGTTCTAAACCAGTTTGATTATCAAGTATGAAAAATATAAAATCTTTAATCAAACTTCACCTCATAACTCTGACTTTAATTGCTAAATGTTGTGGGAAATTTGTTTTGTTTTTTTTTAATTTTGTTTTAAGGTGGACTGACTTTTCAACTATGAGAGTGGCAAGCAAACTTTCTTAGGTATTGCAACATCATTTCCTATGTACCAAATTTAGTGAGTCATTTTCTTTTTCTCTCCTCACTGCCCCAAATCATCTTTCATTTATAAATGCAGTATAGACGCATGCTGATCTGCAGTCTGTGATCCTGCTCGAGTCATGGGAAGATTCATTCGTGCTGTGAATCAAGCCATGAAAAGCAGAGTTTGGAAAGGTAGCTTTACCAGGGCTGTTCTTCACAGCCTGAAGGGAACATCTTGGTTGATGGGTAAAGTGGTTGCCAACTCAAGTTTCTGTAAATACAGATTTGCTTTAACAGACTTATTTAATTAATCAGTATAAGAATAGAGATTAAGAACCTAATTAATAATTTTTCAGTTATGCTTCTCTGTTTATACCCTTAAACCAGTATGCCAGAGATATGGGTAGAATTTCTGGGGAAGGGGGAAGCTGACTTTCAGGAATCACTCAGAGCTTTAAACTTCATTTGTCCAAGAACCACCACTTCAGGGTATATTATATTCTTAGTAGTTAAAACTACTTAGAAATCAACAGGCAAGTTTTTAATTGGGGGAAAGCCTACTAAAATTAATGAATCCTTCTTTCACAAATACTGGCTTCAATTAAATATATAGAAACTCAAAATCTGTATCAGAATGAAATGTTCTTCATATTTCTAGTCAACATGATATATTTTTAAACCTCTAGCCACCCTGTTTATAAGGAAATAAAATGGCTGGATTGCTCCTCATAATAATATACACATCATATCTGAATACCGCCTAAACACTGTAGTTCAATAAAATGTGTTCGACTGTTGTGCATAAATGTCAAGTGATATAAAATTCACTTTTTGATACAATAAAGCGTGAATCAGAATAAGAAAATATTTGAAGTATTATGCAAAACCATTAATTCTGTATTTTACCAGTGTGATTTAAGATTACTGAAAATAGATCCTGTTAGTCATTTTCGCTGACACATGTTGTGTTGCAGTGCCAGCTTTACTGTAGAGTTGCTAGGAGTCTTTACAGAGCAGTAATACACAGATTTGCTTTTAAGTTCTCATATAATCAGAATTAATGAAGGCTTTAATAACAGGCTTTTTATTTACTTATTCGCAGATGCAAATACATGAGCAATGTTGTGGTACTTTCAGCTAAATTTAAATACATTCTAATCAATTCTAAATGAGTGGTAAACCACTTAATCTCAGATCTTTATAATTTCAAGACATTTATGTATAAAGTATGCTCTTTTGTTTGGGGTTTGCCTCTTAGATCTTTTACACTTTTCATCATCTGCAGATTAATTTTTATATAGAGCTATCTGTGACTGTGTGTGTTTATGTAAATACGTCCATCATATTCTTGAGTGCAGGGCAAAGAAAATAAATAATTGTCCATGCTAGATTGGAGGCGGGGGAAAAAAAAGTGTGTAGTTCCTGGGAGGTTGTTCAGAATTCTTAAACAGATTTTCTGAGAAGCACAAAATTACACTGAGGTGTTTAATTGCGGCATAAAGGACCTGGAGACCTAACTGTTTCCTATATTTTTTTTTTAGTTTTACCCTTCTTTAAGAAATGAAAGGTTTTGTTTTAGCCGTGTATTCTCTGTTTTGCAAGAAAAGATTCAAACCGTGTAATGGCAAATGATTCCACTTGCACTATATATCCACTGCTGATTTTGCTCTTTGTGAGTAATCATAGGATTTGGTTTTATTTAGGAAGATGTGTATTCCGGTGGCCTAGCTTCATGGATCAGTGCTCAGGTGCATCAGCCTTTCTAGGCTCCCATTAGTGTTGGCAGAGGTAGGGTGGGAAGGAAAATACTTTTTAAGAAGTGATTCTGATCAGAAGGCCTACTCATGGTGCTCATAGTTACGCACATAAGGACTGACTCTGTCTAGCCATTACAGAATTTCAAGGAAACTGGTGTTACATATCCAGCTTGGAGGTGATGTGACTGCACTCTGTTGTTTTTAAGATCAAATTATTTCTGTAGCTGTTGGTTCAAATAGCTCTTCAGATATATTGGTAGGACTTCAGAAAGAGCAGTAGGAATGGTGAAGTAACATTACAGGGAAAAAAATGATGATGCACTATTATTCCATCTTTGTTTCCCACACAGTAAGGTACGATAACATCTTTGAGATGCTGCTGCAGTACTAGTGCATATCATCCCGTTTCAGTTGCTTCTTGTAAGAGCCTGGTGGCTGTTATCTGCAGTATTTAAGAACTCCTGAAATCCTGCTCATACAGATGTGCTTATTTATGACAGTGAGCGATACCAGATGCGCTGCAGAAGTGGAAGAATGTTAAGCAGTCAGAGACCAGGCTGCTTACAGTGCTGCTAAAGCTTCTTCCTACTGCTTTCCATTTGTGTTTGGTATTTGTTTTGAAGCGTGAGGCTGTTTACCTTTCATTCTTAATTTTGATAATAGAACCAGATGTGGTGCTGAACACTCAAAACTGACTTGGCGTAAAGGATATTGTGTCGTGCTTTGAAAAACAGTATTAAAAAAAACTCTTTGTGAGGTAGAAATCTGAGTATGTAAAAAAACTGAATGCTGAGCCCGAGAAATTATTACTCTGGTATATTAATTTTTAATGGACTGTCTTGCTAATAATGTTTCATCTATCAAATAAATGATAAGCATATCCCTAGCGACTGGCACAATATTCCCAGAAATGTAAAAGCATTATTCCAATGCCTACATATTTTAATGAACTAATTACAAATTAATTTTACCAATTATGCATAATCAATAGTATTTCTACTTTGTTCTGTATTTTCTTTTGTTTGTCGTTAGGGATTTAAATGCTTAAAACAGAGCCACTCTATTTTTGGAATAAGGTCCTCTTGGAAGGCCTGTACACGTGTTCCTAAAACTTCGGGATGCTACTAGAGAAAAAGAGTAGACTTGCTCTTTTTGCTATGTAAGAACTGTATTTATATAGGATACTGTTCGGCTTCCCCTGATCACTATGTATACAAAAGTCTTTTTTTGTCTTTTCTCAATGTTCTAGCTTGTAATTATGTGTGTGGTAGGAAATCTTAATATCTTTGAAGGTGTTGCTTTGCTAGCAAGGTCAATACCTGGCAAAAGGGGAGGGGGACAGGACCGCTGATCCTGTATATTCTTAAAATGATCGGTTTCATCTCCCAGTGCAATGGCTTGTTTAAAAAAGAAACATTGAAGATGTCTTAAAAAGAAATCTGTGTACTTTTCTGTTGTCACAACTGTGTTGGGATCTTGTTAAAACTCTGAGACTAGGCATTGCTTTTTCTTCATAACACTTAGATGAAAAACCTGCAGAAGGAGAGGTAGCAGCAGCCATGCCGACAGGCTCAGCATGCAGCGTGCTCTCTTCAGCTGATAAGGCATCGTGCTCAGCAGAGACTTGAGGAGCAGCATTGTATTGCTGGTGATTCTGTCTTAAACAGAGACCCTGCCTCCCTTTTGGCCATTAAAAAGGTGTGCTGCTCAGCCTTCTGGCCAACTTCTCCATGAAGTAATATACTCTACCTCCCTTAATTTCCTTGTGATTTCACTTGGAGACATTGGTCTCTTTTTCACCTCTTAACTGACTTTTATGTAGTGTTACTGGCACACTTAGCGGCAAGTATGTTTTGATGGTGAATGAGGGACCCAGTATGCTGTAGAGTGCTTTGGGGTCATCTGTGATGCAAGAAGCTACAGTAGGCGTATTTATTGCTCTTTATAAGTACATGCAAAAGTATCTAGCTTAACAGTAACTTTGTCTATCCTGAAGCTAAACCTCCTAGCCAGCAAGTCCAGAGCTAAGCCATGGTTATTGAGACCAATCCTTTTTCTTAGAAAGGAATTAAAATTGAAGAGGGCATGGTTTTGTCATCAGGTTAAAACAGAGGACAAATGCGCTATAAAAATGATGGTGAGCTCAGGGCATTAGAGCAAGAGGAAAGAAAAATCACTCAAGATGAAGACTTCTAGAGAAAAAGAAGAGATCATAATAGTATAAAAGGTACTTTGAGTAGCCCTGAAACAGTGTTCCCCAAGACCTGATGCATGCAGGCCAACAGATTCTGTTAGTAATGTTTTACAGAAATATTGGAAAAAACGCAGGTAGCTGAATTGCAGATTTCTTAAGGCAGTATTGACCAGAAGGCAACCTCAATGGTCTAATGAGCTTTTATCAAATTAAACAAAAAGCTGAATGGACTTTATGTGGAGCTTAATTTACTGTGCTTTGAAGTTGGGTTATTTTAAAGCAGCTCTTAGTGTGTGAAACTGGAGAGGGCAAGGGTTGGAATAGAGCGTGTGTTGACATTTTACATAGCTTTTAGGAATGCCTGGGAGATGCTATTTCTCTTCCTCTGTGCTTGAAAGGTGCCTGGCTGCTTTTGCAGAGTACCCAGCTGCCATAGAGACCTGTGGGGCTGTAGGAGCTCATGGACTCACCTGCTCCAAGTGGTCTTTGCCAATGTGGATGTAATATCTACCCATCCATGGAAGCAGTAGCAGGCATTCCAAGCATTGTTAGAAGCTTCATGTTTCCCAGATCTCAAGCAACTTGAAGTGTGCCTGCCTTCATCAGTGTGGGTCAGTGCTTAAGGGGTTCTTACTGTAGTCCAGCAATATGAACTCCACACCCGCCTCATTCCTCGGCTTATCTGTACTGTCATTAGAACTTTTTTCTTACTGTTGAACTGAAGTCTTTTTTTGCTGCACGTTCAGCAGGTTGTGTTTTGTCCTTCTCCCAGGGGGCATGGGAAACAATTGTTTTCTTTTTTGTAACTAAATCACTGCATAGTCATTCATGGCAGGAAGTGAAACAATTTAAGTGTCTCCAAATATCTTTCCTCTTTTCTTTATGCCCCAAACAAACAGGCTCCAGATGTAGAGTACAAAAAAGCAAACTGACTTCTTATTTGTAGAAAGCGGTATTCAGCTGGATTGTATATTTTTTTCTTTTTTTGGACTGTTCAACAGTGAAATGCAGGCTGGAATGCTTTGACATGTTGCTGGCTAAACGTTTGCCCTCTTGTGATAATTTGAGCTTTGTCTGTTTTGTGATAGGTTTATTATGAACAAAGAAGCATATTCATGTCCTTGTTAAGCACATTTGTACCTGATCATGTGATGGAAACCTGTGGCTTACTGGCAAAAGCTGCACAGCTGTATTAAAAAGTAATTTTACAATGGCTATCAGCTTGGTACTGGGAAAACTGATAAAGGCAGCTTTTCTCCCATCTCTACAACCCATCCATATTCATTAACATCAAAGTTCTGTAAGCCTCAGTACCAACTGTGTTGGTACTCATCTCACGGAGGATTTGCTTCTCTCCCCCTATGGGAAAGTTCTGCATCCTTTAAATCATATTAAGCTGCTTCATTTGTAAAATAATTCTTAATAGTGTGTCATGAATTCAATTCAGTGTAGCTTTTTGAAAAATTCTCTTGGAGTTCAGCTTAAATACCACTTTTCGAAACTGAAGAGCTAGTGAATGCAATTGAGCACATTCCTGGTAAAGTTTCTAGGGCGTTCATGATTAGTGGTTTCCAAAACCTCAGTGCACCAGTACTAAAAGCATTGGGAGACCAAAAACCGCTTTAATAAGAAATCAAGGAGACTGTGTATCTCAGTGTGAGATACAGATTGTACAGCTTACTGAGGAGCTGGAGAACTTGGATGCAGGTAATCGCGTTAGGGTTTGGGTATGTCCTGATGCTTGGCTTGACGGGTGCGGGTCATCAGTCTGACTCTTCCAGTGAAACCTCAAGAAAGAATCTCATGCACAGGGAATATCATATCCTAGGGGCATCCCTCCTGTCTTTCATGAGCTCCAACAGCCAATGCTCTCGACAATACCTGAGCTTGCAGAGAAACTGGTGCATTACTGAGAACATCTGTTTTTCTTTGATTTGTTGCATATCGTTGAAATAAATGCTAAGCAGTATTATTATTAACCTTTAGAAATGTTTTCCCTGCTCCCCCAAATTCTACCAATCTGGTGGTTCTTTTTCATTTCCTGCTAGGAAGAATAGCTTTTAATAAAAACAAAAAACCCTAAACCAAAGAAATTCATTATTGTTCCACAGATGTCTTCTGCCTGCAAGAGAAGGCGAGAATTTAAAGGGACAAAACTGTAGCTAGATTTTCTGTTAACTCTTGGCAAATCTCAGTAAGGATAAGATAATGTAGATGAGACTAGAGGACACTGTGCTTATCTAAAAGCTGCACTAGTCTTTCAGTGTGCATGTGGAGATGGAGCAATGAGCGTGTGAAAGCTCAACCCAGACAGCTCTGAATCATTTCCGAACCAATGAGATCTGAGGTATATAGTCATGCTGATGGATAAGCTTGAAGAATTCTCAAAACTTGTGGAAGTTATGAGACACTGTTTTGGTTTTTTTTTAATGCCTCACCCTTCTGGAAGATGCTGCTCCCCAAGTCCAATAGTGCTATTGCACTTTTCTTTCTGTTCTCAGTGTGTTTGGAGTAGCCTTGAAATTTTCTGCAACCTTTTTGCCTGCCCTTCTGTGTTCTCCACCATCCGTACTGTCGGAAGTCTTCTTTGGGCCACATCACTGTGTGCCTGTACTGTCTCCTCACTTTTCTTTTGCAGCTTTTTCTGTAGCAAATTTTCCATAATTCAAGTGCTTGCTGTTTATGGTGCAAGCTCTCCAGGCAGAGAGCTCTGGTTTGTGCAAAAACACACATTACACCACCACATACTGTTAATAGTGTTGAGGCTAACGCGCCTAACTGGTGGAAGTTCCTGCTGGGCTGTCTTGGTGGATTTTTAGTGCAGGGATGATCTGAATCTGAAAGCTGATCAAACCCAGAATGTGTGATAGGACCACTGAGTGTGGGTTGTGTAGATGATACCATTTATACTTTTTCCCTTGGATCATTAATATTTTCATCTTCCTCCCCCCCCCATTTTCTATCCCTTCTTTATCTCATTACACAGTGGCTTTCCTCCATTTCCTTGTGAGTTCAGGGATTTTTATTCTTATCTCTTTGACTTTTCCCTGCAGTCAGCATTCTGGAGCTGGCAAGTCTGAAAGTATAAGATATTAAATGGGAGTCCAATGAATGTGATTCAGTGACTTTAGCTCTATAGAGAGCAAATATGAAAGATGGATGAAACCTTAGGTTGATTGAGAAGTTTGATAAGTTAAAAGGTAGGGACATGCACCTGAGTCCACTGCACAGCGACGCTTTCAAAACTGCCATAGTCAGTGCCTATCTTTGATCTTTTTATTTGAGAGTAGCACCAGCGTGTAAGATCTTTTTCTTTTGATCGTCCCCTGGAGGCACTTTTGTCCCAACTATATGCTGCATATCCCTCTTCTGCAGCAGATGAACATTGACTGCATAGCGCTTGCCAGCTCTGCCAGACCTGCATGGGCTGGAGTAATTGCTGGCCACCGTGTTCATTCTTGTAGTAGCAGACTGATATGATTTCAGATTGCAGATGATGAAAGCCCAGTGTGGGAACCCCATTGTGCCACCTACTCTTACTTTGCTGTTCACTCGCCTCCCTTGGGTGTGACTCTGTTTTGGGTTTTTTCTTTCTCTGTGAACTCCTGTTTCTTTGCTGACATTTCCCACAACGGAAGTTTTGATTAATGCCGGCTGCACACCAGAGCTTCTGAAATTCATTGCTTTATTCCTTCACTGCAGATCAATAAATACTTATGTTTTATTTCCAGTGCTTTGCCTTACATCACAAAAAAGTTCAGTGTCCTTCCTTTAATACTGTTCTGTATTTAAGTTTGTGTAACTTCAGGACATCAGCCTGTTGTTTATTTCTTTGGTACAGTGAGTGTCTGTTTATTGTACAGTCTCTTCCTAAGTCGTCCTGCTGACTGCAATCTAATACAAGTGGAAGAGGCAGAAACAACTCTTATACGCTTTAAATTTCGGTCTGCTTGCTTATGCAGTGGATCTAACAAAGACTAGTTGAGCATTTTCTCAGGGATTTTTTTTTTAAGCTTTAGAGTACCTTTGGCAATTCCTAAGGCCAACTCCCGAAATACGTTGGAGTGAATGAACAGAAGGTTTGGACCTTAAGTCTCAAACCTAAATTGAGGCCACCAAAAGGAGAGTGTTGGGCTTCACTCGACAGCTGGTTCTTCCTCTCTTCTCCTTCTGTTGGGAAGTGCATGGTGCCTTTGAAAAGGCTGCAGGTTTCTTCTCATTCTTGATTCTTGGATCCAATTGGCATGGGTAGGCGTGTGGAGTGGGCCTCTAAAGGGGTCAGGGCATGGATGAATATTGTAACTTCACAATACAGGACATACAGTAAATGACTTTGTACGCAGTCCTGCCTTTGCTTACATCATAGTAAAATGAACATAAAATGCATTTGGTCCTTTTAATTGTGTGTGTTGCTTGTACAGTATGCTACACTGTTAAGTTTTGGAGTCTTTCAGTCTGCTATCTAACTCACTTGCAAATTGAAGATTTTTAAATATGGATATATATGTTAGACCTGGAAGTGGTCCCATGCAAAATGTAATGAAGCTGGGTTGCTCTGACCTCTGAGCTCTAACATGTGTTTGTTTTGGCTCTCTCACAAAAACCTGCAGCGTACAAATTGGCACTTGTAAAATTGTTCAGATAAATCAAAATTGGTTCAGGAAGAAAAAAGTTTCAAATTGTTTCTTTTGGGATTCTTTGCCATGCTATTTTTGATGCGTGTTTTCAGGGGAGTGTTTTTGTGGCAGCAGGCAGTTTGTTGCTTGAAGAAAACTGAAATAATCTAGGAAGTCAGGCTGGCTGAATTTAGATCTCGAGCGATGCCAAAACTAATATAGCCTGTAACTAAGTGAGAGTGACTTTGCACAGTGCATGTCAGTCACCCGCAGCGTTGTCTTACATTGTCATAGGAGCCTTTAAAAAAGGCAAACACAAACAAAACCTCAGAAAACGCGGTAGCTGCTGACATCCACTGGAGCTGCAGCTCCAGCCTCCTGCACCCGGCGCTGGGGGCCGGGCTGGGGGGCCCTCTCCCGGCTGCTGGGGAATCCTGCCTTTGGGAAGGACGGGAGAACAGGCTCTTGTCGTTTTAATTTTCCACTGTAAGCCGCGCTGATTGTGTTTCCAGGTGTGCTCTGACCTCTGATAGCTGAGTGTGAATCCTAGGTGCCCGTGGAAAGCTCAAGTCCCTCACTTGAAGCCACAATAAACTTACTGGCTCCAGCGTCGTTGCACGTAGGACTCTGTTAACTTGGTGCTCCTGGGACCCTTAACGTTTTAGCAGAGCTTAGGTTTTTAAGAGACTTCATACCGCTCCGAATCCAGGGATCCTAGAGGCAGCAACTGCAGTGGCCCCCGCTTGACTCTTTGCACTGCTAAATGAATCCAGAGCAAATGAAGCTCTGAAAATAAGAAAAATTTGACACCTGGGCTCCAGGAAACATTTGTGGATTTTGATGAGGAGTAGTAGAGGGGAAGGAAAAACCTATGGTTCAACATAGTTAAATATATGGTGTGCTAAGTATGAATAAATTGTGACTATTTTAGACAAGTTCATATACTCTATGGCTGGCTCAAGTACAAAGAAAAAGACAACAGCTACAACATACGAGTTCCTCAAAGGGTTACCTGGAGGCCGGTGTCCAGGGCTGCTGCTGGTGCGTGGCAGTGGTCAACTTTCACCATTTATACAAGTGGCCTTTTATTTTTACATGTAATTCTTTTTAAAAAAAGAGAATTTCTGTCCGCGCTTTCAAGTTAAGAGGTTTTGTCTCCTGATAGCCTTACTTTGCAGTCTGATTCCTTTCCTCATTGTTCATAAATGATTCATTTATGTAAAGGAATCCTTCAATAAACTGAAGTTAAAAGTTCCTCTTTAAGTGTACCAAGCCCAGTTCATGGCCATTATAAGGTGAACAAATTGCATGAGGCTGACTTGTGCACACTCCCTCTGTTGTAATGCAAAGTAATATAGTAATTTCCTGAACTATTGAAGTTGTGTCACTTATTTATTCCAGCTGAGTAACCGTTACAGCAACATCTTAGCTCTGGGTTTGGGGAGGGAGTTTCTTCAGGGAGATTTTCACAGAAAGGGTCATTGGACACTGGAACAGGCTGCCCAGGGAGGTGATTGAGTCACCTTCCCTGGAGGTGTTTAAAAGACAGATGGATGGATGAGGTGCTGAGGGGCATGGTTTAATGGTTGATAGGAATGGTTGGACTCGATCCTGGGGGGTCTTTTACAACCTTTTGATTCTGTGATTCCCAGCCTGTAAACTCCATCCAAGTGAATGAGCCTTTCACTTTAAAGAAGATTCTGAAATCTGGTCCTGACTGCTAGTGACTAAAAGTCACTATTATCTGGCTTAATGTGAGCCAAGTAAAATGAATTGGGAACATTCGGCTAGGTGTGCAGCTGCAGTAAGTGCTGTTTTTTAACCTCGGATGGCTCTAGCTGGTCTGTTAACATGGATGTGGCCCCAAAGTCTGTCAGGGCACTGTGGGAGTGAACTTGCCTTTTGTGGTTAGTAGAGAAAGTAAGTATCTGTTTTTCTGCCTGCTGCCAGCACTGCTTTCTTTCAAAAACAAGACAACAGCCCACGCAGTGCAGTTGCACTCACCACTTACGAGATGTGACAGTGAATTCAGTGTTTGCTGTCTTGTAGGTGTTGTTCTTTAGGATGCATTTGGATTTGAATGGAAATCTGAAGGCAAGGTTTACAAACAACATTCTTTTGTTTTGGTAAGAAAAGCACTATGCAATCCACTTCTGCAATCACCTTCATGTTAAATTGTAGGGAGTATGTATTAATGATTACACCTTGAAATTTAGCAGGTCTGTGTCTATACGTGTGGCTTTTGTTGCATTCCTCATGGCAATAGTTTTGCGATTCACAGTTACTGATGGCAAACGCTCAGGGTTTTACAGCAGGCTTAGCCCTGTCCCTGTGCAGTTTGTATTGCTCTTCTCTTCCTGTACAATAGCTCCCTCTGCTTGAAAACAGCAGTGAAATTATAACCCATGTTTCGTATTTGCCTGATCAACGGTTTTTAACATGGGCCCCTTTTTTAAGGTTTCTGCTGCTGCTGGGCTTCATGAAGCAATTCTAGTACCTGGCTTATGCTTGTGCATGTTGAAAAGTAGCAGCAATAGCCATGTTGTTCTCAAAACTTTCCTGCGTAGAAACTGCGTGTGTTTGCAGGAACTCTACGTTTTAGCATGAGGCTTAGAGATGTTTGGAACACTTTTTCAGATAAATTATCTCTTACCAAAACATGATGATTTATTGAAGCTGAAACAGGACAGTTTCTCACCCAAAAATGTGGTCATTAGGTCACTGACCTTGAATGAATGGTGAGATTCACGTGTCTTAAGTGGTTCTGATCTGGAACCTGAAAAAGTGCAGCTTTGGGTGACACAGAGCAGGGACTTGAACCTGGTTCTCCCACATTCTCAGCCAGCACCATAATTACTGGGCCAGTCATTCCCTTGCAAATTTTTGTCAGGTTACCTGCATCAGTAAGGACAAGTGCTGGTTTTGTTTCGTCCGTTTTTTATTAGTTTAGCTAAGCCAGCAAAAGTCATATTATAAAACCTATTGCATCAGCAAAGGTGTAGTTTTGCTGAGAGAGCATTCACCCATTTAGGGAACCGGCACAAACCTTGCTTGCCATGGCAAGATGAGCCCATGATAGAAAACTTGCTGGGTTGGTTGTATTAGCAAAGCCTTCCTAATGTGAACAGTGCCTTACTTGCTCAAAAATGGCTGTCTCAACATGATCCTGATTTTGCAAAGAAGTCCAAAAGGCTATTTTTATTTTGCATTGGAGCAAACCCAAAATTTAAAAAAAAATCTCAAAATTCTGTGTCGAACAGAGTGTTTGTTCTGGCGTCAGCTGTCATCAGGATGGTTAGGCATGTGGTTTTGTCGGCAAGGGCAGGCAAAGCTACTCAAAGGGCAGCAGTAACTTTACATTTTCAAAATTCAACACACTTTAAGCAAAACTTCTTTTTTACATCATGGAATCCTTTGGATTCTTCTTCTGGAGTTCCTGCATTTGGGTTTGTTTTCTTTCTAAAAATTACCAAAGTGTAAGCAGAATGTGGATAGCTCGCAATTTGAAACAAATGAAAGCCTTTCCTTTTGTATTGTGTGAGGCAGGTTTGAGCATCAACAGCCGGACAGCCTAAGCATGTTGGCATGCGTTCAGTAGGCAGAGAACCATTGCGCAGAGGGAGGTTGCTGGACTTGATTATCAAGACATGATACTCGCATGGAAGCCTCTTCTGTACAATGCAGATAGCCAGTGTCTGGGAAGATTATAAAATGGCAGGATTAAGCGGTATAGCAGGAGAGGACTATTAGTAATAGGTATTGAATTCAGCTTCAGCGTGGTTCTTCCTGCTGAACTCTTAATTTCATTCTCCAATTTCAGCCAATTACAGACATTACATGCATTGCATCATATATTTGCACGTACCGTAAAAAAAATGCTCACTTGGAAAAGCAATGTATGGTTATATAAAAAGTTGAAAAAGCATTTCTGTTTTCAAATTAACACTGAGGTGCTGAATTCATGGTGGTCTTTCTGATTTGAATTTTGTTTGGGGATTTGGGGTGGGTTTTTTTTGTTTTTTTTTTTATCCCTTCTGTGCCCTGAATAAGATGCAAGTCCTGAGGGGAAAATAGTACATGATTATGCATTTCAGGACCCAGTGCATACAAGGAGCATTTTGAACTTTATGAGCCCTGTGCAAGGGGAAGAAAGGCTGATTCTAATCTTAAAAAAAGCAGCAAGGAAACAAAAAAAGCCCTACCTCTTAAATTTGTTTTGTGTCTCTTTCTGCCTCTGTATAATAAGTTATGGTCCTTTCATTGGATTGGGGGTGAATTTTTAAATAGCTGAATGCATGATAGAAATGGTACATGACACAACACAAAGGCTAATGGTGGAAAAAAAATTAAGTGGATATCTTTGCATCAGTTTACAGCCACTCCAATGTGTATAATATTTTCTTCTTCACATTCCTCTGTACTCACCACTATGGTGTTCCTTGTCTTCAGCAATAAGAGAATTACTTTTCTGTTGCTGTCCCCTCTGTTCTCTGTTAAGGAAGCTTCGTGGGTGGAGAAAATGTCTTTTGTAAGTTGCCATGCAGGTTTGACAAAGCAGGAACACTGCAGTAATATAGGAAACGTATACTGCTATTTCTTCAGTGGTTTGGGTTTGCTTTTCAATTTTAATTTAATAATATTTTAAACCGAATTTCTAATCTTGCAGTGATTTCTTTTAACAGTAATTTTGCTGCCAAGAAGCCCTCGAATAGCATGCAGAATGGTTATTTTATGTAACATTAGCACATAACAGACTGGATGGAGGCTCGTGGAAAAGTGCCAGTGTTGTTTTCTGTTCGCAGGTTGCACTGTCCGTTTGTTTCTATGTATGTAAAAGGAGGGCAAGCAGGGCATCAGTCAGCTTTTAGATCTTAAAATTTCTTAATGGATTAGGCGAGTGATGGAATATCTTCCTACTGCAAACCTTTCTTTTTGTAACCTGTCAGCCTTGGCACTTAGCAGGCAGTCCTTTTGAACATCTCGGCAAACTGAAGTTCTGTAGCATTAGATGATGAGTGAGCTTAAATGCTCTTTATCTACTCCAAATAAACATCATCTTTCAGGAGGCTTTGTCTTTTTTTTTTTTTTTGCTTTCTTTCTTCAGGATCCCTTAGATCCGACAAGAACAGCCATTGTGATCAGCTCGTTGGTGGCAGGTGGAGTAGCTGAACGTGGGGGTGAGCTTTCACCAGGTGACCGCTTGGTGTTTGTAAATGAGAAATACTTGGACAGCACCACTTTAGCCGAGGCAGTGGAAGTACTGAAATCTGTGCCCCCAGGTACAGTTTCTCTTGGAATCTGCAAGCCTTTGTTGGTAAGGACTGATTTTAAATTTGCCCTGTTTGATTCTGTGACGTGTGTGGACTGGGTTGCAGTATTTGGGGTGGAGTGGAAATTCAGGATAGAAATAGCTATGCACATGGAAAGCAACTAAGTTTCTATGTGTACGCCTTGATGTGTCCAGCAATTCTGGATAGATGGCGGATGAGCAACTCAATGTCCAAAAGGTCTGACTGGAAAATTGGTGTTCTCAAGTTCCTCCTGAAAGAATATCCACGTGATATCAGAAGACATGTCTGGGCAAACATGCGCGCACTGACTCTATGTATAGATGTAACGTGGTTCAAGCAGTTCAGCAAATAAAATATGTGCTGAAGTCCATTTCGCTCTAAGACACTGCTAAGTGCTAGCTTGAGCTCCACTACATCAAAGAAACTTAATCTGTTTGAAGTCAAGACTGTAAATTCAAGTAGTATTTCCTTTTTCTAGAGTCAGGGCTTTGGAACAGACAGTAGTTTACTTGAGAACACTGTAGTATTGTTCATCAAGGGCACCCAGGCAAAAATTAATTAAAGTAAAGCACCGTCTAATAGAAAGTGCTTGTAATTCAAACTGGTAGAGGAGTGGGGAAATAGGAATGTGGGAAGGCTGTTAAATATATTCTTTCCTTTTCTAAAAAGTGATATTACATTGTTCATAGCCCTGTAATTCATCCATCTTTCCTACACATATCTATTTTTTTTACTATATCTGTACTAATATCTTGAAAGACTAAAAGCTGTTGTCTTCATCTTCTCCACTTATGACTTTCCTTTTTTTATAATTCT
This sequence comes from Phaenicophaeus curvirostris, assembly GCF_032191515.1. Classification (NCBI taxonomy): domain Eukaryota; kingdom Metazoa; phylum Chordata; class Aves; order Cuculiformes; family Cuculidae; genus Phaenicophaeus; species Phaenicophaeus curvirostris. Next base: position 36,252,033 of record NC_091399.1, read on the forward strand.
GTATCTTTTCTAATGGATGGTTCTCCCTCTCCCTTTTAGGTTATTGAAAAATGTGAAGTGTTTTTTTGTTTGTTTTCCGGACTCATCATTTTAATTGCCTTTCTTAGGGAGAAAGCAAAGAGGAGGAGAGCAACATGCACAGTGTGGATTCCAGCAACATTAAAACCAGCCCTGGTTCTCCAGAACCAATAGATAATATTAATTTCTCAATAATACTTGAAGCACCACAGGTATTTGGTTACTCTTTTGGTTTGGCTTAAGTTCACATGGGCAGGAAATGGTGTTTTAAAGTTAAAAAATACTGTGTCCTTCAGATAAGACTCAATTATTGTGTAGACTTCAGGCTGGATTCCCCCTGAAAAAGGCTCTAACAGATAACCGTATCCTAATTGTATTGTGAACACTAAGCATATGCATGGCACTTAGCAATGCAGTTCCCAGGCTGCCTTGTCAAATTTACTATGTCATTAAAATCCCTTGGGTTACCTTTGATATGAAATATGAATGCTGCGTTATTAGTAGCCATAAGTAGTTGGTTCAGGTTTGCAAAGGAAGTAGGGTATGAAAGCAGAACACTTTTTATTATAATGAAGCAAAACAAAAAAGTGGTCCGGTGTATAAGGCAAGCTTAAAATCTGTTTCTTATTTTCTGAGAAATAATTCTGTTTATTGTGGGAGGATGAAACACTAAAGATAGCGAGAAACTGAGATACCAGGGTAACAGGCAATAATATTGCAAAACTGACCTGTGTAGAGTTAGAGAGTGTAGATATTTTTGAATTTTCATTTGTTCTCCAGAGCTTTGCAAAATTTGAATTAATTCACATTGATAGATACATTCTTTTTAGACCTAAAAAGACAATACATAAAGGATCATATGGAACTGTAACACAGTAATAAAAAACAATTTCTAGATTTTCTTGTTGCTAAACGTGTCTACATGTCTCTGGGTGCAGTGTATTTAATACTGAAATGGCATGTCAGAACCACCAAAAGGAGCAATATTATGAGGTATATGTAGGTATACTATGTAGAGATTAGCTTGGACATGATATTTATTGATTTTCGTTATGTAAAATGGAGTTTGTTTTTTTCTGAGTGCATAGGAAGGGTTCCTGGCAGAGCAATTAGTCCTCTGCTCTGCCAGCTCGGATTGTTTCTCTGCTTCCTAAATAAAACCAATGTTATTAAATATTTTTAAATAAAGTATTTTTTCTTAAAGTCCTGCTGAACATAGAAACTGGAATGATCAATTTGTACAAAATACATGCAGTGATGTTTGCATGTATTTTGGGTTTTTTTATGTATGACAGCATTGATAGTAGCTTTGAACTGTGGCGTAGAATTTTCATCCGTTTATTGTCTTACCTGCTTATACAATAGCCAAGTGGTGTGTCATTGTGGTTTCCACTCCTGTGCACTAGCATTGTGCTGACGAAGCCGACTTAAAATCTTCAAGTTCTCTTTTTACAATGTGCCACAACAGCAGACTTTACTGTCACGTTTGCAGTATTCCCTGTCCTTTGGTAGCGTCTGCTACTGCAGTGCAGCAACCTGTGATTATACACACCTAAATGCTGTATCAGGAGATGGTAATACAAATTATTGTGTGGTTTCTTAGCTAAATCCACTGGTTTATGTAGTGACAAAGGTGGTGCCTCTTACAGAAGTGTTTGGAGAATAATGCTGCAGAAGTGAATGAAATGAAAGATAACATGAATGAGATGAAAGATAAAGTCTGTGAAAGATAACAAAAAATCTTTCTATAAATATATAAATAATAAAAGGAGGACTAGGGAGACCGTACAGTCCCTATTGGATGCAGAAGGAACAACAGTGACAGGGGCTGAGGAAAAGGCTGAGGTACTTAATGCCTTCTTCGCCTCAGTCTTTAATTGTAAAGAAAGTTTTTCCCTTTGTGTACAAGCCCAGGAGTTAGAGGAGCAAAATGAGGCTCCCATGATCCAAGAGGAGGTGGTCAGAGCCTTATTAGCCTGACTAGACACCCACAAGTCTATGGGGCCGGATGGGATTTACCCAAGGGTATTGAAGGAGCTGGCGGATGTGCTGGCCAAACCCCTTTCCATCATCTTCCAACAGTCCTGGAAGACTGGGGAAGTTCCACTGGACTGGAGGCTGGCTGATGTTGTGCCCATCTACAAGAAGGGTCGCAGAGAGGATCCAGGGAACTACAGGCCTGTCAGTCTGACCTCAGTGCCAGGGAAAGTCATGAAGCAGGTGATCTTGAGTGCTATCATGAAGCACATGCAAGAGAACTGGGTGATCAGGCCCAGTCAACACGGGTTCACGAAAGGCAGGTCTTGCCAAACTAACCTGATCACTTTCTATGACGAAGTGACTCGGCTGCTGGATGAGGGAAAGGCTGTGGATGTGTCTTCCTGGACTTCAGCAAAGCCTTTGATACAGTTTTTCACAGCATTCTGCTTGAGAAACTGTCAGCCTCTGGCCTGGACAGGCGCACACTCTCCTGGGTGGAAAACTGGTTGGCTGGCCGGGCCCAGAGAGTGGTGGGAAATGGTGTGAAATCCAGCTAGAGGCCAGTGACAAGTGGGGTTCCCCAGGGCTCAGTGCTGGGTCCAGCCCTGTTCAGTGTCTTTTATCAATGACCTGGATGAAGGCATCGAGTGCACCCTTAGCAAGTTTGCAGACGACACTGAGCTGGGTGGAAGTGTTGATCTGCTGGGGGTAGGGAGGCTCTGCAAAGGGATCTGAACAGGCTGGACCGCTGGGCAGAGTCCAATGGGATGAAGTTTAACAAGGCCAAGTGCCGGGTCCTGCACTTGGGGCACAACAACCCTAAGCAGTGCTACAAACTAGGAGAAGTCTCTCTAGAAAGCTGCCTGGAGGAGAGGGACCTGGGGGTGTTGGTTGACAGCCGACTGAACATGAGCCAGCAGTGTGGCCAGGTGGCCAAGAAGGCCAATGGCATCTTGGCTTGTATCAGAAACGGCGTGACCAGCAGGTCCAGGGAGGTTATTCTCCCTCTGTACTCAGCACTGGTGAGACCGCTCCTCGAATCCTGTGTTCAGTTCTGGGCCCCTCACCACAAGAAGGATGTTGAGGCTCTGGAGCGAGTCCAGAGAAGAGCAACAAAGCTGGTGAAGGGGCTGGAGAACAGGCCTTATGAGGAACAGCTGAGAGAGCTGGGGTTGTTTAGCCTGGAGAAGAGGAGCCTGAGGGGAGACCTCATTGCTCTCTACAACTACCTGAAAGGAGGTTGTAGAGAGGAGGGTGTTGGCCTCTTCTCCCAAGTGACAGGGGACAGGACAAGAGGGAATGGCCTCAAGCTCCGCCAGGGGAGATTTAGGCTGGACATTAGGAAAAAATTTTTCACAGAAAGGGTCATTGGGCACTGGAACAGGCTGCCCAGGGAGGTGGTTGATTCTCCTTCCCTGGAAGTGTTTAAGGCACGTGTGGATGAGGTGCTAACGGGCATGGTTTAGTGTTTGATAGGAATGGTTGGTCTCGATGATCCGGTGGGTCTCTTCCAACCTGGTTATTCTATGATTCTATGATTCTATGAAATGAAGTGAAAACGGAGAGAATTGGAATCCCTTCAGCCTCTGAGTATTTTTTGAGATAGAGGTACACAGGTCAAGTAGATCACAGAAACATTTGATGCTTAGGAAAGTGGTTGTAGTTTCTAGAGTGCTAATGTTCTATTTTCGTGTCAGCTGGTGTTACGGCATTGTTTCCTTATGTTCTTGCCTGACTCTTGTTTTCTCTCCTGCCTCCCATTTGAACTATGTTAACATTTTGTCAGTGCCTGGGTTTTTCTTCTGCGTTTGTAGGGCAGGAAGCGGAAGGAAAAAGGTTTTGACTGAGGACCCCTGACTCTGTATCTTGGTTTCAGAGTTTTAGGGGTCTCAGGTTGGACACATGTATATAGTAGCCTTCAAGAAAGGAAAGGAAAAGTTTTCTGTGTGTGGCAAGCTTTCTTTTTTTCATTGCAAGGTGTAAAATTTCAGAGATGCCTGTGCGTACTCACTCAGTGAGCTGATACATAGCACCCCATTCAGTTTAGAAGAAGCACAAAACATTGGAAACTGGGAAGGCATGCAACAAATCCCAGAAGAAGACCTGTTCAACAAGATATTTCAGAGTGGGTTTTAATACTATTGGGCTTGTTGTTTTTTTTGTTGTTTCCTCTGTGGTTTGAATTCAGTAGAAAGCTGAACACTCCTCTTCAAAACAGTAAAGGTATTGAATAATTAGCAGTCAGTTTAGTTTGTTGTCTTTTGAGTTTTTTTTAGTGTATGAGCCATCCGTTTCTGCTCTCCCTCAGGTTAAAATATTCTATGAACTATCTAAGGGAGAGACAAATAAGCATGGCTTTTTGATTTGTGTTTTTTATTGCTGATGTTATTGCATAAGCAAACTCTCAAGAAATGTTAGAAACGTCCATGCACGCATAGAACAATAGCACATAAGTCTAGAGCACAAAGATATACGCCAGCTGGATTTATATACGCTTTTTACTATAGGTTTTTAGTGTTATTTAATAATTCCTCTTCCCTAACTTCAGTCCAGGTTGGTTATTCCAAATGGTTAGATACTCAATGTACCTATCTGTGCAACTTAAATTTCTTTATATTTAAAAAAAAATAAGGTTGCAATGCCTACTTTTGGTGTTATAATTCAGAGTGTGCATTTTCTTTTAGAAAAATGCAAAAGGTAGGAGATTTTCACTTTAAAAAACAGGGTGTACTTTTAATATAGGCCTAACATAAAGCATAATTTCAAAAGAGTTAGCAAGAAACATAATGTAAAATATGTATTCCTGTAATGTTTTATGCAGGGTTTCAGGGATGAGATTCCTTTTAAAGAAGAACTTGTTGATGAACCAATTTTGGACTTGGGAAGGTCATTTCAGCTGTCTCGTAATGACAATGAGTATGAGAAGGAGTCCTGGGAGATGCATGAATTTCTGAAACCCAGAACAGAAGAAATGGGCGGAGAACTGGAAATGCTGGTGGATGATGAGTATGACGAAAATTCAGACTTCCTGCAATACAGTGCATCATGTGGACAGAAGACAACTTCAGAGAGGAATCTCCATACAGAAAGATGGATGAAGCAACTTGAGACTACTGAAATACAAGACTTAAGATCCAAAGTTAACGTAAGTCCAAAACGTTCACTGGAATATCAGTTCAATAAAGATCAAATGGTAAGGAATTCTGTGTTCGTCTTGGTGCTATACTTTGACCATGGAACCCATACCTCAAAGCAAATTCCAAAACTAAACTCTGTAGGAAGTCTTTCTAGTGTTTTAAATATTTGATGAGATCTGGGCACCTCCAACGAACACCAGTCTATCCTTTTGTACATTTTGGGAGGTTGTTTTGGTTACTTAGTGTCTATATATTTAACTGCTGGAATGAGATACATGCTGTGGTTGGTGTATTTACAGGCTTGAGTTATCTTTCCCATGTCTGATTTGCAGGCTTACAGTTTTTTAGCAAGCTGTACTAATATGGTGCACATCAGTAATATGTGTTTTAATAGACCGAGGGCTTCAGCAGAAACATCAGTGAAAGGAGCTTCCTCTTTTCCCCAGTATTTCTAATCCAAATCAGTTCCTTGAGCAAGATGATAGTGCAGTTAAGTGAAAGATGATGTGGTGGAAGTGATTGTCACAAGCATAGTGGTGGGTGAAGAAATAGAAGGAGACAGAGCTTCAGGTAAATTGTAAAACTCTTTACTTATAAAGCCTCCTCAAGTATTCTGAGAATTATTCTTTTCCATCTAAGTCTTCATTCATTCACTTGCCAAACAAAAAAATTAAAATATCAGCCTGCCGTGCACCAACTTCTGAGATGTATGATTTTCTGTGAAAAAAAATGAAGTGGAAAAGGATTTAAAATTGCAGCCACAGAGAATTTCAGGTTTTATTTTGCTTGCCTCTCTAGTGCTATGTACATAAACAGGCTAAAATGCAGCTCCTAGTGACAGTTTTATACTGGAGTGCACAATCTTTATAATGCATAAGTTCATACATTTGTCACTTAAAACTAACAAATGAGTGAGAGTGAAGAACTTCTCTGGATTACAGGCAAGTAGAAAGACACAGTTGCTTTATATTGTAATTGCACGTAACATTTTTCATGCCTCTTCTTAATATAGTGCATAAACAAGCAGTTAGTATTTCATAGCTATCTGAATAAATATTAACATAGTTGAGAATATGTGCATGTCTACTGTAAAAATCAATGTTTGTGTCAAGTACCCCTGTATAAATTGATACCATTGTTTTCTAACTTTAATTACTTTCTTTCTCCTTTGCGAAGTGTGAAGAAAATGCTAGTATAAGTTCACAATCTCCTGTAATCACAGCGCACAGTGGCTACCAGACAGACATATTTGACACTGAAACTACCCAGTCAGGAGCAAAAACCAAGATGGATTTAGGTTTGTAAGAAGTTTTTTCTTTATCTTTTAGTTTCCTATTTACAATTTAAATTTTATACTAAACAGTGACTTCTTTCAAATTATAAAATATTCAAATGAAGGCTTATATATTTGAAATATTCAAATTCTGTAGGCTCAAGACAGCCTGGCTTTAAAAATGTTTCAGCTTCATGATCTTGCTTCCTCCTCCAAATCTTTATCTACAGTTGTCTCAAGTGATAGCGAAAGTTCCTGCAGCTTTGTCCTGCCTGTGGAGAAACACTTTCTTCTGTGTAGCTATGTCTCGAGTAGGACTCCACACATAAGTATAGCACCAAAGCTCATGCCTGTAATTTCTGTCAGGACTTTGTCTCAGTCACTTATGATTGCTGATTTTACAAATCTTTACACTTTAAAAGGAAAAAAAAAAAAGTTGCAAACTCTGGAGGTAGCCACAACCAAAATTTGCCAGTGAACTCTATGGCAAATAATTTCCCCGTATCTTGGTTTTCGTAGTCTGTGTTCAGAAGCAAAGTTTCTCCTTGTCAGATGGCCAGAGATGGATGGTTAAAATTCGGTAGATCATCAGGGAAATAAATTTATCTACGTGCCCAAGATAGCACGCGCTGACTGGGAGAAAGGAAGTTGGGTCGTTTCCTTCCTACGTCACCTTCATCTTGTGCAGAAGATACTTTGTAGGCTATAGTGGAAGTCTGGTGACTCTTGCAAGGAGCTCTGGTGGTCTAATTAATGCTGATACTTACATCACTAAAATGACATCAGTCTTCCACAGTGAACCCTACAGGGGTTCTGGGCTGGAGCAGGGCTTTGCGCGACTCTCCCTAAATAAAACATGGATTCACTGTTTCTAATCATGTGGTTTTGTGAGGAGTATCTCTTGTCTAAATTGTATCTCAGTGCATCTCAGTTCCACAAATATTTGGTGTTCCCTATTATTACTTGACTGCATGTACATCAGGAGCAAGATGCCTTAAAGAAGTATTTAGTGTGGTATAAATTTCGTTCAAGAATAGATTTTCCATATGTCTGTGCCTCTTGATCATCACACCATGTCCACATTTGGAATGTGATGAGCTAAGGGGTTATTTCCAAGGGTGATAACTGGTAGGTGTAGGAACAGAGGAAGAAAAAGCTCACTGCTACACCTTTTCTTCTTCAGGTATAAAGCTTCAAAATGGCTCTAAAGGACCTGGGCTTGCTCTGGAAGCTATTGAAAAGGAAGAACTAAAAAGGGAGGATTATGTTTTTTCCAAGAACCAGGAATCCAGGAGAGTTACCACCTTAGCTCAGTCTAGATCAGTGTTGTGCAGGTACAGAGAAAACTTCAGTTTTCATAAAATTTTCAATTAATACTCCTAATTTTCCTCTTCCTTTGCTTAGCTGACTAATCATCAAAATCTGTGTGAAATGGTAAAATGTACTTAGATAGCCAGTTTTATGACTTTTCCTAAGAAGCTGAATTTTGCCTTACAACCTTGTTTCCTCTCCTGAGTACTGGGCAGAAAAAGTGTGAATGTCTGTGCCATCTACTTCACCTTCCACAATGAGGGGAGTATGGATGTGGCCTTGAGGAGAGGGACATGGCCTTTACCAGCAACACTGATCATTACTGCTTAAGAAGCCCCTTGGTTTTCCCTTTTCCTTTATTCTTTCCCCCTGTTCCTTTCTGGAAGAGCAGTTCAGCCACGGCCCTCAGGCCTGTGCAGGAAAATTCAGTCTTGTCAGTGCTGCTGAGAAACCTTGAGGTAGCATTGGTCATAGATACTTGCTATATCTGTCAAGGTTCCTATACTTCCCCCACCAGTTTTGGGTGAGCATGTAGTGGATCTTCACTTGGAGCCTGTTGATTCACATCCTCATTACCTCCCTAATTCATCTACAATCTTCCCTCAGAGGGAAAGCAGCTCAACAATAAGGTGAGGGGATTATATCTCCAGTACAATATCCTACTTCCTTTTTGTAGCTTAGGAGTAGTACTTACAGCTCCCATAATCTACAGAAAATGTGCAAGGTTGTATTTTTTCAGCCATTCTGTAGAGTCCTGCAACTCCATATATCCGTCCCTATTCTATGAATAGGTGAGTCACATATAGTTTAGAAGTTTAGTTAACACCCTGTTCTGGCTGTTGTGGGATGTTTAATAAACACACAGGTTCTTTTCTCCCACTTGCAACATGATACGTTTTCTGGTCAGCTAGACTGGTTTTATCATGTTTATATCCCTCTAGAAGAATCACAGCATATTCATCAGAAAGTAAATGTTAATTGCTTAGATAATAATTTTGAATGAGTAAATGCAGCGCAGATTTGTATATCACAAAGCAGCTTATAAGTTTGGTCTGCCCATCATGTTTATTTCTGGAGCATTCCTTAAGTGCATTTGAACCTAAATACAAAAATTCCTGTCTGGTCTGTTGACTTTGCACATTTGGTTTAAACTGGACAGCGTGAGAAGGCATTGCTGTCTCCCTGCCAGATACAAACTATGCAAGGAATTGTGACCTGGCAAGGGGTGATGCCTTTTTAATTTTTTTTATTCCTTCCCTCTCTCTGACCCCAATTAGTGAATTACCTGAGAGAGAAGAAGGAGAAGGAGAAGAAACTCCAAACTTCAGCCACTGGGGACCACCACGGATGTACGTTCATATGATTACTTTTCTTCCCATTTACCTTATGTCTGTTTTCTGTGAGCCCAATTAGTTCTTGTGATTTTTTTTTTCTCCCTTCCTCTGCCAATAACTTTAAGATATTTGTGTACCTTGGGCTTTCTTAGATGCAGTAAACTTTTAACAGATGTTCAGCAGAATTATGCCTTCTATTTATACAGCTGACTTGGGAAAGCTTGTGGGGTTTACGTTGTGGATGACCTACAAGTTCTTGCTCATTTAGTAACTATTAGGTGTGAACAATGCGTATAGTGCTGCTGTCTCCTTTTCCATG